>NC_141226.1:4612500-4735000 GCF_054856515.1 Filicampus tigris
CAAATATAGTGGCCTGGAAACAGCTGTCAAAATTTGTCAGCTAGATTTTGAAGCTCAGACCTTGCTGGCGGATACACCAACACTGCGACTTGAGTTTTGACTCTGCCTCTATTCAACCCATCAATGATAATACTCAAAATAAATTGGATTAGTGACACAATGTAGGGATACCGAAGCTGATTCATTTTATTGCCTTTGCGAGGGAAAAAAAAATTGTTCTTTTTAAATTGCCAAAAGAGAACTCTGTCCTCTTAGCGAAGCTCATGAAGTAGTGTCTTATCTCCCTGTCTGAAAGTTTAGGTTATTATTCTGAAATATCTGCTCTTGTACTTTTAAGCCTGGTCCAAATCCTGAGGCATAAGGGCAAAAATGTATATACCCATACAGTATATCTTTAGAAACATTTGATGACACAATTAGTGTTACCTGAGAATTTCAAGTGTATTTTACCTGATAGAATTGTAATGCATTATCTACTTCTATATTGCTTATGTAACCACTAAAACACTTGTATTGCTGTAGGGATTAAATGTATATTTTCTTTTTTTGTTACTGGTTATACCTGTGCATCAATGACATGGTCTGCGTGCTGCTGGGAGTGACTGTGTGGTGACGTCACGTTGCATGTGCGAGCCCGGTGACTCTCGTTCTTGATGTGGCTGACGTGAGAAACGTACGCCACTCCCTCCCAATAGCCACGCTAATTGACGTGGTAGAGCTTGATGTTCCGACAGATGGGCCGTGCAATAGTGATTAATGCTTTTTTTGGGAGATAGCCTGGGTGGTTTTGGGCGTGCGTTGTAGTCACTGGGTGACATTTGTGGCCGTTGTCCATCGACGGACAAAGCTAATGTTGCTAACGCCGATAAGTGCGCACCTTATTTGCATTGTTTGTGATCTCCAGGGGAGCCAGCAAGGCTGTCGGAGTTGCACGCCAGTCTCAAGTGGCATTGTATGCACAAAGGTCAGTCAATAAAACACAGTGTGAGACCCAGTTTGAATCTACTAAATCACAACTAGAACTCAACGCGGAGAAGAAACACGCCGGTTAAACTTATCATCTGTAGGTGAGCTCGAGTACAGTATATCTGACTTTAGGTGAGAGATGTGTTTGCCAGACTTCAAAAGGCCTATTTAGACAACCAATGATTCACACTCACATTTGCACCTATGGACAATAAAGACTCTTCAAGAACATAATAACATGCATGTTTACACCTATGGACAATAAAGACTCTTCAAGAATATCATAACATGCATGTTTTGAGAATGTCGGAGGAGCCATAGGACCTATATGAAACCAACACTAGCACAGGGAAAACATTTGAACCAGAAGCGTAACATTATGGTATGGTGATAGGCCCCGGTGCATTTTTTTTTTTTTGTGCCAAGATCCCTGCCAAAACACAAGCGTATGCACACACACACACGCACAACCACTCGAGAGAACCGCTATTGTCACTATGTATTTTGTCCTCTGAGGCTGCAGAGATGGGTGAAGTCTCCTATGACTGCATGGGGTGCGGCAGTAGGGTCAATGCCGCTTCACTGATAGAGCTAGGTGGCAAGCTACCGCTCAACTCCAGCGGCTCGCTAGGTTTTGCTTGGCTTTGATTAAAAAAAGTCATGTCATGTCATCTTCCAAACCGCTTATCCTATATAGGGTCGCGGGGAGTTGCTGGAGCCTATCCCAGCCGTCAATGGGCGAAGGCAGACTACACCCCGAACTGGTCGCCAGCCAGTCGCAGGGCACACATAGACACTGTCATTGAGCGGGAATCGATCCCACGCTGCCCGCACACAACTCAGGTGTGTGTACCACTACACTATCAGCGGACTAAAAAAAGTCTATCTTAGTCATCTTAACTTTAACCTCATCTTGATCATTTTTATTCTTTCATTTTTGCGTGCTCTACGTCAAGCCATCCATCCGTCAAGCCATCCATCCATCCATTATCTACTGCTTATCCAGCATCGAGGCAGCAGCTTCAGCAGGGAAGCCCAGACTCCCTCTGCCCACTCATTTCTTCCAACTCTTCCGGAGGGATCCCAAGGCGTTCCCAGGCCAGCTGGGAGACATAGTCTCTTCAGCATGTCCTTGATTGTCCCCGTGCCTCCTGCTGGTGGGACATGCCCGGAACACCTCACCGACTGAGTACCTCCCGGATGACCAAGCTTCTCACCCTATCTCTAATAGAAAGCCCAGACACCTTGCGGAGGAAGCTCAATTCGCCACTTGTATCGGGGATCTTGTTCTTTCGGTCACGACCTACAGCTCGTGACCATAGGTGAGGTTAGGATCGGCCGGTAAGTCGAGAGCTTCGCCTTTTGGGTCAGCTACTTCTTCACCATGACAGAACGATATGAGTCCACATAACAGTAAATGCTGCATAGATCCTGCCCTCACTCGTGAACAAGATACCAAGATACTTGAAATCCTCCACTTGGGGCAGGAGCTCAACCTGGGGAGGGCATTCCACCCTTTTCTGACTGAGAACCAGGGTCTCAGATTTGAAGGTGCTGATTTTCATCCCAATCGCTTCACACTCCCAACTGCTCCAGCGAGAGTTGGAGATCACGGCTTGACAAAGCCAACAGTCCCACATCATCTGGAAAAAGCAGAGATGCAATACTAAGGCCACCATACCAGACCTGCTAAACGCCTCGGCTGCACCAAGAAATTCTGGCTATAAAAGTCATCAACAGAATCAGTGCCAAATGGCAGCCTTGGCGGACTTCAACCCTGAACGGAAATGAATCCGACTTACTCCTGCCACTGCAGACAAAACTGGCATCATCGGTACAGGGACTGAACTCCCCTTATCAGAGGGTTCTGTAGCCTCTACTCCCGAAGCAACCAGACATTTATTCCTAATTTGGAACCAAGAAAGTTAGGAACACAAAGGAGTTTTGATGCTTAGTTGACCCTTTCCTTCTTACCTCAACTGTATTCCTTTTTATCTGTTAGTTTTTAGATTTAAAAATGTAGATATCTCCAATAAAGGTCATATAAGTCTATTTGCCTTGCGTCTTACACAAGAAAAGGGGATCTTACTGGCAATAATTGCAAAACTTTACTGGAACTTAAATCAAACCGTTACCAAACACAAAGGCCACCAAGGAGCTTTTTAACCACCTCAGTGACTTCAACCCCAGAGATAGGGGAGTCCACGTCAGAGTCTCCAGGCTCTGCTTCATCAGTGGAAGGTGTGTCGGTGGAATTGAGGAGGGCTCTGACTTTGCCCTGCACGCCCAATTTTTCCAAGATAGTCCTGTATTAAATGAAAATGCATGCATGCAAAAAAAAAGAATAAAAAGAGAGATGCAAGAATTTGTCAACAATCCTGGTATTAATGGTAATGTGCAGATTTATGCTCTTCAATCCATTTGTCCATGATCTTTTAAGACTTTTATCATTTTAATATGGAGAATGATTCAAATCTTTTATACAGTAATATTGGTAATTGATCATTTTAGTCCTCTAATGACATGATTGTTGCATTTGTGAAAGCATTATTATTATGACTGCATTATCTTGTCTACAGCAGGAACACTGGCTGTGGTAGGTATGAAAAAGGGAAATGTTTAATTCATATACATTTCGATACCATAAACGCCAAGGTCCGCTTGCACCTAGGGGTTGAAGGGTTTTATTATTAGTTTGTGAAGACATATACATATATGTTAACCATTTATTAATGATTCAAAGTTGTATTACAAATGAGTAGAAGTAGAGCTGTTTCAAAGTTGCATTATCAGGGGAGCGGATGACTCAGAGGAACACAATGTGCGGGCGGTTTGATGGTACCAGGGGCCGCCAGTGAAAAACAGGGAGACAAAGGCGGGGGCCACAGTTTCTCTGAAGGCCCCGGCCTCTTGGAATGCAGATAACTTGGTGTTTTCAGGAGCTACAACCCAGCGAGTCACGTGCACAGGAAAAGGCGTCATCTGAGACGGCGGGGAAAAGAGAACCAATCATCATCTCAAGAAATATATTGCAGATACCATGTAAATAATTAAATGATAGTGGCTAGTGTTTTTGGTGTGTTTAATTTGCATGTTGTTTTCTATAACTGTTCAGGGCAACTCGGGTGTGGTGTCACTCTCTGATGGCCACAGGAGCGCACAGATCTGTATTGAGAGGGAACCGAGCCCCCGATACTGTATTAGCTTTTGCTGTTAGGAATAAAATCTCGGTGATTCGACTGATTGGCTTTCTGGTCTTCTCTCTTACGGAACGAGCACGCATAATTGTTAGGTAAGGTGAAGCTAAGGTTAATGTCGGTTCAAATAATAAATATATGGTAAATAATTTGGAGTCAGATAATTAGGGTAAGTATCGTGATTTAGACCTTAATCCTAACAGGGTATGTGAGCACATTGCAGGGGGAATGTGGAAACACTAATATCTGGCACAGCCGTGCCACAATCAACAGCTGCGGGTCAACTCATTCAGAATCAAATGGCTGATGAAAACAAATTAAAATTGCTATAGTGGGTCTCATTATTCTTAAAGTTTAAATACCTGTTTAAAGGGGACCTGTCAAAGGAGCTTCATTTTTTTGTGGTAAATGTTATGGGTTAGATTTAACAAAGGCCGTTTTATTTGTTTTCCTTCCTACTTTTAAAATGTTATTACATATTTCAATTTTTAGGGAAAAAAAGACTATTCCTAACAAATGATCAAATTACGGTAGCAAAAAGAAAATGCTTTTCATTTTATAAACAGTTGTTACATATGTTTGGTGGACCACCAACTTGGGGGGTACTCGAGGTATGAGAAAGATTCGGGGGTACACAAGCCAAAAAAGGTTGGGAACCACTGCAATTGTGTGTCTTCAGTAAATGGAAATAGCTAGCCAAAACCCTGTCAAATTTTTGTGTCCTCAAAATAGATCTTACCTCCATGCTGTGGCTGCGCAGAACTTGGCCCCATGGAGAGGTGTTTGTTTTCCCCCTGCGGTTGAATGAACTGAGCAGTCAGATCCTTGCTCCCTAAAACATAAGGGGAAAAAAAATGCTCAAAATTAATAAATAATGCTAACATGCAAAATCGCTACACTTTTGGCGAAGGCTGCCATTCAAGAGTTACGAAAGCTATCTGGATTTTATTTTGGCTGATATCGCAAATAATTAGATTTTAACCCGGATCCAACTACTCAATCTTTGTTGCCCCAAATTTCCTATAAGGGATGTTTTAAGATTACAAACAGAGTTGGGCAGTCCGTCCCTGGGCTGGACCAGTCGGACCCTCCGGCCTGGCCGGATGCCCATTTTCGGGGCGGTGGGGGAGGGTCGGCTGACAAATTTAAAAAAAAATGGCTGGACTAAGCATAGCCGGAAATCGATTTTAGTCTGGCCCACTAATTGGCCCTCATGCGTGTGACGTGCTCGCGAGGCGGCAAAATATCAGCCTACTCGGTGAAAGGCCTATTTTTAGGCTTCTTTCTACTCCCGCGTCGTCGCGAGCGACAACTGATGTTATAGGGATTGTGGTATTGCCCCCCAGCACCCCCGCCCCCTCTTGTAATGGTATGCCCCAGTTGTAGGTGGGAGGTGCGGGTTACGTGATGTGAAAATAAGGAAATACAAACACGCTTGAATGCACGTTGCTGTCTCACGTCTCTTCTTACACGAACAACTGCCACATTGATTCACATGACTGACGCATTGTGCTGTTGGTGACAGGTCTACAACACATGCCACGCACACATAAGGATTTGTTGCTGCTCTGATCGGTTCCCACACGTAGAGGATGCCCGACGCAGCTCGTTGCTGCTGCAAAGCAACTAGTCTAGCAGCGTTGTGTGTGGAGAGAATTTACTCACCCACATTCCCCCTTAGCCGCCACCTTCCAGATCGTTTTCGCAATAAAATTAAATGCATCATCTAGTCATCTCGGTCCCTTTATGGTTGTAGCAGGCACGACATGCATTGTGACATCGCTGTCTTTTTAAAGCAACGCCCCCGACTTGTTTCAAAACAACTTGTGTCCACGAGTATATATATATTATTATTATTTTTTTTTTAGGGAGTATATTCAAGCTGCGCGCAGCAATGACTCAAGGATGACGCAGCCACATCAAGGTGGAGTTCATGCACTTCTCTGGTCGTCTTCCCTATTTCCGGAAATATGCCATAGCAAACCAGCTGTGTATAGTGCTTTGCTGGTATGCTTTTATTTTGAAGGCCGGGAAGGAGGGGAAGTGTGGAAAATAAATAAGTAACTTGACTACGACTTCTGGCTGGCTGTTGGACCCAAATAATTATACAATACGACAAATCCAGCCCGGGGCTCGCAATGGAAGTAAGCACACGCACGTTGGCTAAGTACTACTGGCGCATTTGAAGCGTGTCCACAGCGGGTTCAAATTGTAAATTAGCCAGCTAATGATCTTTAAAAAGCCTCTGTCTTTAGAGCATTTCTCCCGCGGCGACATCAATCATGGATGATTTTTTCTTTTTTTTGGTCGGAGGGCGGAAGGGGGCCGGGGCCGACAGTGTTTATGAATATGGCCGGGGGGGTCGCGGCCGAAAGGGTACACAAGTCAAGTGTGGAGGGTCGCGGCCGGAAGGGCAAAAAATCGTCAAGTGCCCAGCTCTGATTACAAACAATACTTCATACTTACATTTGAAAGAGTGCACTGCTGAGGTCGAGCACATACCTACGCCTGCCTGCATGGTATAACCATAAGCTGCTGAAGTGCACAAGTCCGGTCCTCATTGATCCAGCTTGTTTTAGGTCTATACCTACAGCAACACACCTGATTCAAATAATCAGGAAAGGTTTCAGACTTTTGCAAACCTTGATTATCTTATAATTTGAATCAGTTGTGTTGGAATAGGAACCTCAAACAGCCTGGATATGGGCTCTTGAGGACCGGACTTGTCCACCCCTGGCCTAGAAGAAGAGCGAAGCAAAGTAGGCTGCAAAGGTTGAATTTTCCTATCCTTCATTCAGGGCTTGTCTCCATGGAAACGAGGCCAGATTTGAAGGCTCAGTCCCAAATTTGGACAACAGTGGGTGTGGTATTTTTGCGCCGGAAGTGACGTCACATGACCGCCATATTTAACGTTGGAGGACACAGCCTTTTTATTTGTACACAGCTCTTCAGCCTGTCCAAATTCTCCCCAGGTTATGTAGTCAACGGTGAGGACCACCGCCTTTGGGTGCGGGCAGGCAACCCTCAACATAAAGGTGCCAAGCCAGGGAGCAATAAGTATCACCTCTCACCATGGACAACTCCAGAGTGGAAGCGTGTCCAACCCCTCTCCTACCAAAGCCCAAGCTGTGTGTGGAGGCAAGCCCAACTATACCTAGTCGGAACTTCTATGCCTAGTACACCAGCTTGGGCTGTTCCTCTGTCAGAGAGGTGACATTTCATGTCCCTAGAGCTAGTTTCTAGTAGCTGGGGATCAGACCACCAAAGTCGCCACCTTTTGCCACCGCCCAGCTCACAGGGCACACAATCCCTTTGGCCCTCTCTTTTGGGGTTGTGCCCCATAGGTCCAGGCCCCACCACGAGGTGCTCGCCAGCAACCCACACCTCCAGGCTTTGTTCCAGAGGTGGGCCCCGGTGACCCGCTTCCAGGCAAGGGAAATCATGTTTCAATGTTATTACTCATCCTAGGGGATCTATGAGCCGTGCTCTGTCTGGTCCCTCATCTAGGACCTGTTTGCCATGGGTGACCCTGCCAGAGACACAGAGCACCAGACAACTTAGCTTCTAGGCTGAATGGGACATTCACAATACACAAACCAAAAAAAAACAAATTAACAAAATGCAAAGACTCATGAAATTACCGATGTTTTTTGATGAATGTACCCTTCTCTGTGAAAGCACCAAAACAGATTGTGGATGGATGAACACGCAGAATGATTTAATAACTACTGTGTAGAACTGCCTCAAATAAAAATTTGAAAAGAGGGCGAATACTTTTTCACGACACTGTATATCAATATATCTGGCAGGAGAGAAACTGAATAAGAAGTGCTCATTTTGTCATGCTCTTATAAATCAACCATGGCGAGTCTAATCCAGGGGTATTTAGATCCGGTACTCAAGGGCCACTATTCTGCACGTTTTAGATGTTTTCCTTCTCCAACACAAGTGATTCAAATGGTCAAGATCGTTATCAGGCTCCTGCAGAGCTTGGTGATGAGTGAATCATATGAAGCAGGAGGGAAACATCTAAAACATACAGAATAGGACAGAACAGTAATGGGACAACCCTGGTCTAATCCTTGTGATATTTTCTGAGGCTGAAGGTGGCATAATTAGAGATGTTCACATAAATATTGGTGTAGATTGATCACCGTTTTTGAAAATTAGAAGCATGATTTTGAATGGACAAATATTGTCCGATTCCTCCCATGACTCCCACCATGACGTATGAAGAGGGAGGGGGATGTGGTTGTATTGCTGACTAGCAAGGGTCGATTTGAGAGTGGGTAGTTATTTATTGATTTCTCGACACCAATTGACAAAATTGAAAATGCAAGCTAATATCATTTTCCTACAGAATAACGAATGCATAAATTGAGCTTGTCAGTGAAAAATGGACCATCACAGAGTGAAATGGATGATCCCTTTTAATAAATGGGCTTTCACTTGTTTTTAAGGACCCTAAAGAGTAAAAATGTCTTTGAATAAAGCTCGGCTGTTAGTCAATGTTAAATGAACCCTGAATGCATTCTGAATTAAAAATGACCCAGCAAAATAACCCATTAATTCCACACAAGACAGTCATGCACTTTATATCATTGACGATTAACTATGTTTTTAGTCAGATTGTGTTTTCTCTGTTCCAACCATTGGCAGCAACACCAGGAAGCAAGCCAAGGTTACAGGTTCGTGCCAACTGGGAAACCCCTTGACAAGTCTTCACAGAGATTAAAATCCTCCGTGAGTGTTTTAAGAAACATGTAACATTAGGATTTTCCATTATCAGATAGCCAGAATACTTTCTAAACATGCCATTGTTTTGATGCATGTGTGAGAAATACGGCTGCACTATGGTTTTGCTGGGCGTAAAATAAAAATTAATGAAATGAAATGCGCTCCGCAAACGTAGCCTTGATAAATTAGTGACGGGTAATACTGGACATTTTTATAACCCCCAATTGCAACAACGTTTAGAGATTGTGTAAAAAAGACTTTCAAATCCTTTTCAATCTAGTATATTCAATTGAATACAATACAAAAGCAAGCTATTTAACGTCCAAACCGATAAAATGTATTGCTTTTGAGCAAACATTCACCATTTTGAATTTGATCCAAAAAAGCTGAGACAGGGGCATGTTTACTACTGCACTAAATCATCGTTCCTATTAACAACACTCAATAAGCCTTTGGAAACTGAGGACACTAATTGAAGCTTGAAGCTTTGTAGGTGGAATTATTTCCCCTTCTTGCTTGATTTACAACTTCAGTGGCTCAACAATCCGTTGTCTTACTTTGTGCTTCAATTATGCGCCACACATTTTCAATGTATGGTTTGAATTCAAAATTAGTGAATATTTACAGAAAAACAGTACAATGATCGGTTTGCACATTAAATAGGTTGTCTTTGTAGTGTATTCAATTAAATGTACTATGTAGTCAGTGGCGCCACGGGCTCAAGCCCAGGGGCCTATGGAAGCCGAGGGCCTATCAGAATTAAAGTCACATCACATATTGATGAGGACTACTTGCTTATACTAAAACTCATACATGATGGAAATATAATTTTCTGTTTATTCCAGAAATATTTGCTGTTAAATACTGCTCAATAACGTCATGGTAGTGCATATTTAGGCCTCCAATATCACATCACATATTGATGAGGACTACTTGCTTCTGCTACAACTGTTATTTTGTGAAAATACTCTTTCATGTAATTTTCTGAATTCTTCATTGTTATTACTGCTCAATAACTTCATGGTACTACATAATTAGGCCACCAAAATCACATCATATATTGATGGGGACTGCTTACTTCTACTACAACTCTCATATGTTGGAAGTTCAATTTCATGTAATTTCCAGAATTTGTTTTAAATATTTTTCATTATTACTGCTCAGTAACTTCATGGTATTACATAATTATGTCACCAAAATCACATCACATATTGATGGGGACTACTTGGTTCTACTACAACTCTCGTATTATGAAAATACAATTTCATGTACGTAATTTTCAGAATTGTTCGTTCTTATTACTGCTCAATAACTTCATGGTGGTACATAATTAGGCCACCAAAATCACATCGTATAATGATGGGGACTACTTGCTTCTACTACAACTCTCGAGTGAGCTGCGGGCCGGAGGAGCCGTCAGCCCGAATGCCGACAACTTAATTGGTTCTTCTTTTGGTGTCCTGTAGAATGGTCCCCCCTTCTTCTCATCCCTGTCTACCGTTGTCAAAGTGTGGTGTTTCTTCAAATTAATGACAAGTTTTCTACCCTGCCAAAATGGCCTTGTTTGCATTTGGCTCAGGGCATTGTGGGATGCCTGACACCATCGTCCAGAGCTCTAGCTTGCTTTGTACATTTTTGTACTTTATTACTTTACATCCTATTGTGATCTGAGCAAGTATTGTAGGTGCAAGAGTGCACCACGTGTGCTAATTTTGTTAAGTGTAGTTGTTTGTTATATCAGTACAATACTATTAAAATACATATATATTTTTTTTTTAATTCGTAAAAGTGATTGGAAAATGCATTATTGGATTATAAAAAGTATATTGTGTGAAACCTTTGATTTGTTGGCTTTTCTATTTGTTAACATTTATGAAATACATAAATATGCGTGCTGATCTGTTGTCAATGTTAAAAAATGAGTTGAGTATCTCAGAGTTGGGGAGGGGGCACTATATTTGATGGTTAGCCCTGGGGCCCATGCGTACGTAAAGGCGACAATGCATTCAGCTATATTCTTCGCTCACGATGAACTCCCACGCGAAGTAAACTGTCACGTTCTTGACACGGTATTGTGAAATACTTAAATTGTCAACCCTCGCTCTTGTACTTGTAAGAAGATTAAAGCAGAGAAGGCGTGCTCACTGTTTATCCGTAATTGTCACTTCCCATTGGTGCTCCGAGCGCTAATTTGCAAGCTAGCAGCCAATCGCAGTGACCAAATGTCACGACTCGCGACGCCGATTCAACATGCGTAAAAGCCCACGAGACGCTTCCTGATGGGTTACGACACTACGACGGTGGTCACTACACCAATCAGACGACGCATTCAGACGCCATGACGCTTCAGGACCTCCGACGCCGGTTTGGTTTATCTAGGCCTTAAAACGTGCGAGGGAATGCAGAAAATGTTTGTTTGCATATATATGTGTGTGTGCGTGCGTGTTATAACCTCCGCCCTTCCCAGTGAACCTCCTGCCACCCCAGGTAAAACTGCCTAGAACCGCCCGAGATGTCAAATAAGGCCTGCTGCTAAAATCAAAGGAGTGTGTTTTCCACTGTTTGTATTCCCGTTGGAGGCAAGGAAATGTTCTTTGTTGATTTCTTCCCCCACTCCCCACACCTTTCTCTGTGCTGCTATCGTCAGCCCTTGACTTAAATGAGTGTATATGAGGAATTGTCTTTGGCACTTGGGTAATCATTTGTGTGTATTGGTAGTTTATGATTGTTTGTTTACTTCACTTTCACACCATAATGAAGCCTCTGAAAAACGTCCTTCGAATGAGGCCAAGAGAGTATGTTTTCGAAGTTGTTTTGTAGTCCTGTTAAATCAAACATGGGTGTGTTTTCCCTGTGTTATGTATTGTAAGAACAGAACATACCTTCAGATCGAGTCCTACATTACATCCCCAACCCTCCTTATATCGTAAGACAAACTTTCGAAATTGTTCACATTGGATTCAATATGTTTCTTAAAAAAGTATTCCAAACTTAACTTGTGTGTGAGTGCATAGTTAAAGATAGACTGCCAAAAATGCTTACCATTTAAAATAAATGAATGCATGAACAAATCAATACATTTCAGTGTAAAAAATTATGTTTAATTTCCCAGCTATATGGCTATGCTGTAAACCTACTGTACAAAAAATACAAATTAAAAATGAATTCACCCAAGCAGTGGAAGAGATGCAAGCCACTCTTCAACAAGTATCAAAATGGCCGCCCCTTGAGATGGACAAAAATGGGTAGATTTCAATTTTTAACTGAACAAATGCAATGTTAATCAGAATGCCGTGTTTAAATAAATGGAGCTGCATAGAAAATTTTCTTGTAAAGAAAATTTGGTGGTTGACTAACTCTTTAACAATGAAGAAAATGTGTGTCCACACACTCCTGCAATGGTGGAAGTAGCTTATAGAGCTCCCTTATACTGTGCTACAGTTCAAAGCAATGGTTCTTAAAGAAATGTACATTTAAAACAGGCAATCCAAACTAACATTAGATTGAAGCATGTAGCTATAAAACCTATTCAAACTCTTTAAAATCTTTCAAAATTAAAAAAAAAAATCAAAAAAGTACTTTTGTTTTTTTTTTTTAATTTTTTTGTGTTTTTTAAGTACAGTTAGGTTGTACTTAACTTTAAAGTACATTAAATTTGTGTTAAATGTTTCATTGTTCAAACAGCAGTTCTGTTGTATTTAACTTTTAAGTACAATAAATTAACATTTTGTCTAACTGTTTTTACAATTTAATTGAAGTACTTTTTTTTTATTCAACCTATGTGCAATACATTTTGAATTGACTCATTTGAGCAGTATTTTTATTTTCCCATATTTAGTGCGTGTGTGCAGTCTTATTGTTCAAACTGTGCATAATGTTACAGTGGTTTACAAAAATGTATAGTATACTGTTTGGAAGTAAAAACGTTCTCATTTTTCATGAATACTTGCTCCACTATTGTGTTTAAATGTTGATTGTAATGTGGTGGTACTGTCATGTGTCATCTTCAACACCACTTACCCTATACAGGGTCGCGAGGAGGTGCTGGAGCCTATCCCAGCTGACTTTGGGGGCGAAAGGTGGACTTCCCCCTAAACTGGTCACCAGCCAGTCGCTGAGCACACACAGACACCATCACTGAGTATTGTGGTACTTGGAGAGCTAAATATTTTTTGGGAGGTAGCACTTGGTGTACGAAGTTTGAGAGCCACTGGTCTAGACTAGAGTCTAGACTAGAGTCACAAGCAAGAATGACTAACACCTGAAAATAAAGTGCTTGAATTGACAAAAAGTATTTTAAAAGCCTAAATGTAGCCGACTTGAATTTATTAGTTTGAGTCTTGTGAAGAGTGTCTGCTCAAAATTCAGCCTGGCGATTGTGCCCTGGACACACATCCAAACACTACTTGACGTGGGCATGAAGAATAGTTTGTGCGCTTTGCGAATCTCACTTGTCATTTTTGTACTCTGGGATCAACAAGACGCACCTTACCTCTGCCCTTCTAGTACTCGTAACGAAAGACATTCTCAAGTTAGCACACCCCTGGCTCTGTTACATCAGACAGGGCCACCCATTCACAACAGTCAGGTTGAAAAAAAAAGGGGTGAAAATTATGCTATTAGCCTTGATCAAAGGGTAGTTTTACAAAAGTATGTCAGACATATTATTAAGACATTGAGAACTGTTTTAAATTGGGAAAATGAATGCACAATATTTCCGCTTTTCCATTCGCCCTGAACGGCCCCACACCACTCCACTTGAACCGGCACCACACCATGCGGCCTCCGTTGCTTTTCCATTACAGCAGGCGCGGGGTAGGGTGGTTGTGGGACCAACTAAACCATGCAAGCCTATGCTGTACACGCAGTGTATATTTGCGGTGTGGTTCTGCTGTAACATTTCACAAGTGGTTCACAAGCCACTGTTTTGGCGGGGATTCAAAACATGAATTTTAGGTTGGATGCGTGCGACCTGTCCATTCAGACTGACGTCGCATTGCAAAAAATCTGATACATATCCAATCTAGGACCACATATGAATGTGACCTACCTAGGTCCGATTCGAAAAAATTGGAATTGAGTCGGTCAGACTGTCATTAGAGAAACAAACAAACAAAAACATAAAACAAAAAAGATCCAAGGTATAATATTAATAAAACAAGTACCATACCATAAATTAATGACACAATAATATACAGAGACATTTTCCAACTCTTCAAGCAGATCAAAACCCTGAAAAACAAAAAGTGATTCTAGGCAACCTCTTCATCATCAGTTAAGTCAAAGAGCATAAATGGTCTCCAAACTCTTTCAAACAAGTCGGAAAATGACATCACAACTGGTCAGAACGACCAATCACGGCTCAAATTCAAAAAACAGGTCAGCCGTGATTGGTCATTGTGAACAGTTGTGATGTCATTTTCAGTCAACAGAAGACAAAATGGCCACCCCCAGAGATGGCTAAAAACAAGTGTATACTTAAATACATTAAATATTTACAAAATATTTAATTTAAAATATTTAAATATTTACGAAATATTTAATGTGTATACTGTTTGTAATCCTTAAAGTATCAAATGACACCATATAATCTGAGTCTATTTGGATATAAATTGTGAATCTTCTTAAGACCCTTCAGAGCCCACTGCTTAAACACAGCATCAGCTCTCCGAGGGCTAAAACCCTGATTTCCCCGAAGAAGGGTGAATTGTGATAGAGCAATCTGTTCTCTGATACATTTAAAAACATTTTTTTTTATGAATTTACCCAAATCTGATTGCTGACTAAATACAATACAATACAATATTTCATATTGCTGTATTAAATGTGGCATCTCCATGATTCTTGCATTGTGAAAGCTTTTTACAAAACATGATGTCCTTCATGATGGAAAGGTTAAGACTTTAAATTGTTCACTGCCCCACTTTCTGCGTGGACTTGGCGTCTCTCCTGTTGATGCAGTGTGTCTTGCCAGATTGGCTCACATACAACAGAGTAATCTCAGAGGGTTGTACAGGAATGTAGACAGGGATAGTTATCGGGCAGCTATTGCACGAGGAGCCAACCAAAAGTTGCCATTAAATCTTTTGCAACAGCACAGTTTGTTTTAATGAATTGTACAGAGTTAATTTGGACAGAGAACTACCGATGAAATGGAAATAAATTTGTGAAGGGACGGCGTCTGGTGCAAACCAAGCTTTGTGTTTTTCATAATTGCCAGCCGGCTATCATGGAGGGTGGTTGTGCATGTGCAAACTCTCCCAGCAGCACAACAAATATGAATATACAGAGTGTTAAGATCTGTCTTAGCTATTGTTTTCCCCAACAAGGTGACTGGCCAAGGCTAAGTGCCCTCTTCCTCAATCTGGTTTACCACTTTATCACCACACCTGCTGCTGATTAACACTGATTACCACGTTCCTCCTCAGCTATGTTTAAACTTGGCCGTCTGCTTACCTATAGTGCCGTTGTGAAGAAAATCTTTCTGTACAATATTTGATTGTTGACACTTTCTCTATGTTTGGCTTTCTCTTATCCTTGCCAATTTCTTTCTTGTTAGATGAAAAGTCACATAAAACGGTACAAACAGTTATCCAGTGCTGTTAAATAACGTACCAGTTAGCCAAACGTTTCACGCATGTGCCTCTGACTAGGGTTGGGCATCAATAACTGGGAATCGAGTGGAACCGGGACAAAACTGCGACGTAGGTGTGTTGTGGGTCAACACACAAATGCACATATCTAGTTCATATTTAGCTAATAACATACGCAGCTGCAGCACATACATACATACATACATACATACATACATACATACATACATACATACATAAAGTATAGACTGCTTAAATTTGATACATTTTTCTTACTTGCCCTGAAAATGTACCGTTGTGCTTGTCAAATATTTTTTTCTTTCTGAGGAAAAACATTAGATTGTCCCATCAGTTGGTGTTGAGTAGCACGCTTTAAGTAACTGCTGGATTATTGTATTTTCTTCAGCTTCTCAAAAATAAAGTTTTTGTGAAAAATAATACAAATATTATCAAATAAATATACTGGTTAAAAATAGTACTTTGACTAATTCTAAGAAAGTTCACAAACAGTAAAAAGGTCTTGAAATTAAAGAATAGAGAACCTCATACAGTTTTTCAAAAAATAACTTTTTTTGTTTATTTGTTAAGAGTCGGAATCGAGAATCGTTAGGAACCGGAATCATCCAAACTCAAAGGATGTCTTCTGACACAGGGGCAGTCACCCGAACGGTCACAAACCCGAAAAGCAAAGATGACCTTCGCCAAAGAATGTTTTGTGCCACATGTTGGCATGTTGGTGCATTAACTCCATCCACACTTCAGAAATTTCTACGTGACCGCGCTGCGTCATATCAGTAGCCTGTTGGGTTTGGGGAGGAGAAGCAGGAGAATGAGCAGTGAAAGTATTTACATATAATTTACATAAGTTTTGTGTGAATTGGTCCAAACTGTTTCTAAATGAATAAAACAGTGTATTCTTACCTTTGTAAACTGTTTTTTACTGACGGTCCTAAAGTAGCGGTGACAAACTGAAATTTGTTATGACTGAAGCACGTTTAAAATAATGATGACGGAGTGACGGATTGGGCCGGCCTGAAATAATGACAAACATAGTATTACTGGCCAGCGGCTGGCGAATGACGGATCAGCTAAATTTGCTGACGCGACCACCACTGCCGAGTAACATATGTTTGTTTGTAAATCGTGAATGTGAAGATCGCATATGCCCCAAACATATCAGTATAAGCAGCATAGAAAATGGATGAGTGGATGGATGCATACACATCTCCTGTTTACTCTCTACACACTACCATCACTCTGTCCTGTTATTCATTTCTTTGTGATCTGTTTGGGTCACTCTGACCTCATGCAGGAATGCACATCATATACCTCAGCTTTGATGGGCAGATCAAAGCTGATGTTTAATTCAACACAGTGCATCACTGCCCTTATAAATTGGAATAATTCAGTAACCCCTCAATGAAATGCTCCTCCCAACCTGGGACCTCAATTACATTAATGAGATGAGTTTTGTGTAATTGTAAGGAGAAGATGCTTATGGTTTACTATCCATTGGCTAAAAAGTTAAAACAGTTCAAACAAACGAAATCTGCTCATTTTGTCAAACTTAATATTTAGCTTTTAAGTGGTTTTTAACTCTTTGATTTGGAATGTGTCTTCTAACAGTCTAAAATATCCTTCAACAGTTCTACATTCGGTTTAAGGGCAGGTTTTATTGTCGTTTCCTGCTTGTAATTTACCTGCCCACCACCTTTATCTTCCCTAAGTCAGTTCCACACTGTGCAATTTTGGCCATTAAAGCTCTAAATTTCATCACACTGTTGCCAAGACAACAATATGAGGGGGAAGCACACGTTTTGAGGCTGAAATTCTCTAGACATGATTACATTTGTTTCAGTGCACGGCGTGAACACTCAGTAAATTTATCACCTGACCATTTCACGGGGCACAGTGTAGCAAAAATCATATAAACTATAGAACAAGCTTGAGTTAATGATTATATTCCCATTTTGGTGTATTCTTGATCTATAAGTGGACGGGGGCCAAACCAACAAATACCGCCTCAGTTGTACAGTAAATTCCTCTTATACAAAAGAGGACTTTCTTACATCTGCCTTTCTTTTTTTTTCTTCTTTTTTTTTTCAGCAGGATCCTGCAATTTCATTTCAGTTTCCAATGGAGACAGTATTTTGTCAGCCCAAAACAGACCTTTTTTCCCATAACAGACCTTTTTTTTCCCAACACAGCCTTGGAGCATCTCCATGTGGATGTTAATTTTGTTAAAGAATAACATCATAATCCTGCCTCTAGCCACTCTCTACTTGGTGTTGACGAGTTATCATGCTACAGAAGCTATAGGTTTTATTGAATCTTCTGCAGCAAAATATTCTGCTCTCTCAAAACAATGGTGAGCATCACATAAAATATCTGTCAAACATTCAGAGGTCTACCACAGAGTGTAACAAGAAGGGTAACCAGGCTACGGAAGACTGCTAATGCTTTCAGTGTGTTGCGACAGGCTGTGTCCATAGTTGTTAGGCAGACACGCAGAGCGAACACCATCAACCTGTCACCCAAATGGCTGCACCCACCTCTACTTTTCTGTAGGCTATTGGGAAATAAAATAAACTATTCAAATACCACTTCACAATGTAATATTTAATACTTATTTTCAGTGTAAATTAAATTGTAAAACCAGAGCTGGGCTTTCTATCTATGTGACGGACATGTCCGTCTATCAGTCACTGATGGATGGCAGTTTTGCTGAAAGTTGACGAATGATGAGAAAAATTTTAAGATAGATGGATTAAGCATAGGGGCGGCACGGTGGTCGACTGGTTAGCATGTCCGCCTCACAGTTCAGAGGTCATGGGTTCGATCCCGACTCCGGCCTCCCTGTGTGGAGTTTGCATGTTCTCCCCGTGCCTGCGTGGGTTTTCTCCGGGCACTCCGGTTTCCTCCCACATTCCAAAAACATGCATGGTAAATTGATTGGACTCTCTAAATTGCCCCTAGGTGTGATTGTGAGTGCGGATGTTTGTCTCTGTGTGCCCTGTGATTGGCTGGCAACCAATTCAGGGTGTCCCCCGCCTACTGCCCGAAGACAGCTGGGATAGGCTCCAGCGCGGCCCGCGACCCTTGTGAGGATGGATGGATGGATGGATTAAGCATAGACGGAAGCCCATTTAGTGCACCATTCGTCAGTAGTTCGTCATTAGTCTGTTTTTCGCAGCGAGGCTTCGATGGCAGCGGTGGAGGAAAAAAGTGAGTTGTTGTTACTTGGGGGACATATTTGAGAGAGGGGCCATGCTGTGAACAGGCTTTCAAAGTACAAAGTACATTCACTATTTCTGTTTAAATGTCATCTAGCGTGGGGTTGGATGTGGGGGCGGTGAGTGCTTGTGAAAGATTAGTCCGACTTGCCTACGGACGGCCGTTTAAAATTAGAGGCAGACCCGCCTATAGACGGGCACAATTTTTTCCCCCCCGCAAAAAAAGATGAATGATGGACGATGGAAGGGTACCCACGCTGCAGACGGATGACGAATAACGGACGCTCATTTTTTTGTAAAATGCCCAGCTTTGGGTAAAACATGTTTTTGTATTTTATTTAATAACTGACTACTAGTATCTTGACAATTATTAAAAAAGTTTTTTTTTTCTTTTAAAATGTTCATGTGGATTAGGACCATTGAGTTTTGAAAGCAGGTTTGTTCAAAATTTTTGCAAAGAGGGCTGGATTTGATGTGAAAATGTGTGGGGGGCCGACCATTCAGCTTCCAGTTGCTTTAATTTTTCCCGTCGTTCGTTCCCAGTCACCTTGACGTAGTTTGTGTGTTTCATCTGGTTGTGCCTCTTGATATTGAATTCCTTGAAAGCAGCCACAGCCTCTTAGGAAATTAGGCAGACGGTTGTTGTTGTCCTGGAAGCGACGGGTCTCTCTGTCAGCTTTCCTTTTCTTCACTACAGTCTCCATTTCAGAAAAATGCTGGAAAGGGTCACACAAGCGGCACGCAGCGAAGGGTGCGTTTGGATATTCGCTCTGACGCCTAAAACAACTTTGAGAGTGGTGAGTTCAGAGGCAGAGTGCGCTCGGAACGTATTTCCGAAAGCATTCGAGAGCATGGCCACAAGTCTGCTGCTATCTTCTGATGAAATCAAAAATAGCTTTTGTGTACATGCTTATTTTCTACTGTGGTCAAACGTGCGGATGGGTCACACATTATTAATTTTATGCCAGAGGCCACAATTGGCCCCTGGGCAGGACTTGGGACATACCTGTTTATCAGCGGCAACTAATTATGGGTATCAGCCAGGAAAACAAAAGAATATACAGTGATCCCTCGCTATTTCGCGCTTCGACTTTCGCGCCATCAGTGCATCGCGGATTTTTCAGAAGCATTCATAACAAATTAAAAATGAAACAGCAAAGCCATATCGGCAGCCATATTTCAGAAAGATGCATTGTTTCAAAGAGATGAGTTGACTCGCTTTGTACATACCCGCAGGCACTCATAAAAGCCACATGATTGGTTCCCAGTGCGAGATCGACCAACGAGAGCACAAGTGGATTCATCCCGTGAGCTGATTGGCTGCGCATCATCGCAGCCTCTCGCTAGTCTCGTCCACGCTAACAAACTAACTGTCTTAAAACAGCTTACCTTAACTAGAACCGCATTGCATTTTATCCAAAGGACCTTGTTGATGTTATTGTGCAAAGAGAACGTTAAGGCATGATTACCTCTGGCAACCGTGCTACTTCTTCGTTTTTAAAAGAAGTAGAAGGAGGCAACGAAGAAGCGGCAGCAACAGCAGTTATACTTTCGTTTTGCACAACAGTGACGATGACAACAAGCGTTTAAAAGTGCAGGATTGTACCTTTGGATAAAATGCACTACGCTATTCTAGTTAAGGTAAGTCAATTTTATTATAAAAATTAAAAATGTAATGTAGTTATTACCGAACGTTCCATCGTAATCGTCCACTGCCGGGGTTGAAGCTCAGTTCCTCTCACAGCCTGCAGCTTGGTATTTACTCTTCATTTTGCATTTTTAAAGTTACATTTATTGTATAACAAGTATTTAGGAGGGTAGGAACCATATTGGGGGTTCGCAATGGCGTAACAGAGGTGTAAATAACCCCAGAATAAAACTTTCAAATAAATATAATATATAACAAAAAAAATGTAATAATAATAATAATCATAATAGGTCAACCTCTACTTCGCGGTTTTTCACCTATTGTGTTTTTTCACCTATCGCGGTTCCGGTCAACATTAACCGCAATAAACGAGGAATCACTGTAAGGCACTTGACAAAATATCATGGCAAGTATGGCACAACAGACATTACCAAGAAATGTGCATCTTCCAAAATTGGTGAAAAGAAACCAAAGCAAAGAGGTCATGAGGCATAGATGTGGGTAATCCAGGTCCAGAAAGTAAAAGAGTGGGTTTTAGCCACAGGTGCTTCTAATCAACTGAGCTCGTTTACCTGCCGGTTGAGTAGAAGCACCTGTGGCTAAAGCCAAACTGTGGCAGGGTTTTTACTTTCGGGATCTGGATTACCCACCTCTGGCAGGAATTTCTTGAATTTGTGTCTTTAAAATATGTTTTAAAGTATATATTTTAAAAATACTTGTATATATATATACTAATATATACTCATATATTAGTTAAAACCGAGCTTTGTTTGGGATCATAATGCCCAATTTATAAATGAATGTATGAATTTTGTCAATCCATTTTTTCAATTAAATTGTTACAAAATTATGAGTATTAATATAATAATAATAAAGTGATAATAATAATTATTATTTTTATTATTGTTATCATTATTATCAATGTATATGTAGTATTCTTCAATGACCAAGTGGTTTACACACGCACACACATGCCCACGCACGCACACACACCCAAGGAGAAGAATTACCGAAAGCAAACACAGTCTTTTGAAATGATAACGTTCATGCGTGTTTGGGACGTGTATATTCTAAAAGACTTAGCAATGGGACAATGTGAGATGACGCAAAAGGCTTTTCACTAGTCTCTAAATTAATTATATAGGTGTACACTTGCCTGTGTCAAAGGATATTTCTGGCTAAAATCTCAAGTGGCAGTCGCTTCAGGGGTATTGCTGCGTGCATGGAAAGGTTTGTAATGACTGCAAGCAGTCTCTCTAATCGTGTGACCTTTTTGATGTGTTGAAGAACACGGAACATTAATTATGATTAGATCCTGACTGATCGTGTCAGTGTGTAGGAGATATAAATAATCAATGCAGTTTCAGTTCTGCTGTGCTTCATGTTTTTTCCTTCTCTTTTTTTAGGACACAAATGCTCATCATTTCTGTTGTGGAAGAAGCACCGCTGTCAGTTTATAATGATTGTATACTGTAGAGGTGAACCTCCAGCTATCCAACAAACTTAAAACAAAACAAAAAAACACTTAGGACAGGGAGTCCATGGTGAAAACATTAGTGTAGACAATCTATTAGAGCAACATGAATCAACTGGAGCTGTTTGGGTTAAAGGAAAGGGTGTCTGTCCAATTCCTGGCTGGCCTGTTCTAGAAATGTAATTAAACCAAAGCCAGCAACAGAAGATTAATCTTATGCTTGCCTGCAACGTACTGTTCTACGGGTACTTCCTTCACATAATGAGAGACCAAATAAAACAGACAACAATCATCCTTTTATTTTGTTAAGACAGAACAAGAACAACCGGTGAGTTTTCCAACTCACTAGATCTGTGAATTAGCATGGAAATGTGATCAAACTAACCAAATTTGTTATCATATAACAAGATGCCCACAAACATTTTCAACATCTATCTCTGTTCTAATCAAATAACAGCGCAGTGAGCTCTTGCTTTGTTTCCAAATGTGATGAGATGAGACTCCTTCTGTTCACTTCATTGTTCCTATGATCAGGTGCGGTGCAACTCGTGAGATCCAGGGCCAATAAAAACCTCAGTAGAATGTTTTTTTGTTTGTTTAGTTGTTGGATGGTTTGCATGGTGACCAGTAATTAAATGCAGAGAAAGTCAGCTATATGAACCACTACACGAGTTTTCCAGTAATTGTATGGAGAGAAAGTCAGCTATGTGAACCACTACTCAAGTTTTTATATTAATGAACAAGTATTGTAAAGTACTATATTATACTGTAGAGGTTTGGAGCTGATGAGGTGATGTGTTGAAAGATAAAGATAACTTTTTTTTTTTCTTTACTAATATCCTCAAATGTGTGAAATGCTCTTCTTGTATGCCACACGTCGGCCTCTTTTGTATCGATGCATGCAGGTGAGAGTGCTTAGAAGGGGGGCTATTAGGGCTGTTCGATTTTAGAAAATCCCAATTATTTTCTCTCACACCCGATATTACGATTACGATTACGATTTCTTTGTAAAATAAAAAATAATAAAAAATGAAGTATTTTGAATGTCTTTTATTTAAACTTAATTTTTCTTTCTTTGAACTCAAAATGCCAGTCAATCAAATTTAATACACACAGAACAATCCATTGAGATTAACAGCATTTTACTTACACAATAGATTTCAGATCTGTTCTTAATTAAACCAATAACTCAAAGAAGAAAATGCATATATCATCTGAAACTAAATAATCAACATGAGAGAAGGTAGACAGTCAAGTCTGTCAGCAAGTCATTTTGCCAACCAGCTAGTGACTAGCCTTTCACAGATCTCCCTAGTCTTACTTTGTTAATGAAATATTGTTATAATATTGTTAAACATAAATCGATGATTAGTGCAAAACTTTCACTCGATAATATATTGCACTGTCAAGCTTAAGTACGAATGCATAGTCCAGCTGGACCAGAGGTCCGTTGTAGAGGAGAAAAAAAGGGACAACTTTCAGACGTTGAGTTACTTTGCTCACGGGTTGTATTGTACATGCAGGGCACACTCTATACTACAGATCTATTCTTTTTTAGAGCGGGGGGCGGGGGGGGGTTGTACATTATTTTGAGATGTGATGGCGTTATTAAGATGCTGATGAGATCACTAAATCCAAAAGTCACCACCCACCACTGACCACTCACAACCCAATACATCTCTGAGATTATCAATCAAAACTAAGCATTATTATCTTTGTAAGGTAGAATGGCCACTGGTATATGTTTACTATACTCTAAAAACAGTTGGGTTAAAAATAACACAATTATTCTCTCTGTTTTTGCAGAAAACAACCCACAAAAATGGTCTGTTTTGTACAAAACAAAGCAAGAATGTAGGTCAAAGTAGTGGATCGGTCCATGGTTGACACAAAATTGTCTTATTTTTAACCCAACAGTTTTAGAGTGTACATTTGAGGGTATTACATTTCCACATTTCATTTGTTTCATTACATTTTTCATCATTTTTAATCTAATAAACAGTCTAATTTATTTATAATGTTTTAATGCTATGGAAGAACACTATGCATACTACGGTTTATCACTCATGATAATCCAGCAGTGGTTATTTAAAGAGAGGAGCATTTCGCAGGACAAGAAGTCTTTTAAAAAGGACGGACCAAGCAAGGACGGAAGTGGGTTTTCGTCTGTCCCTCTATTCGTCCTTAACCGGGTCAAGTATTGTGTTCTTTTAAAAAGCAAGACCACTCTTCTGTACCACGGAGCTACTTTTATTAACTGACTGCACAACACTTTTCTTGTGCATTCCCTGCAGTAACATTGCACAGGCATAATCTGCCCTCTAGTGGTTCAACACATGTAATACCATGGATTATGCCACAAAACCCATTTCACAGACTGACAGAAACACACCTTGCCTGTCTTGTGCGTGTAATCTGGGATAATGTATGTATTGTGTGTGGGGAAAAAGGTGGCTAGCAATTTTGTTTTGTTAAGTAACTTAACATTTAGTACGAATACATTATCCCTTTGCATGCAAAGTATGTCCTTGTGTGGGATATCTTTAGACTAGAGATAGACCGATGTTTTTTTCAGAGCCGATACCGATTATTAATAGTCAAGAAGGCCGATAACCATATTTGGAGCCGATGATCATTTTCAGCAAAAAATAAAATCTACAAAAAAAAATTAACTCTTAACTTTGTTTAAACATATTCAAGCATATGTTTATAAACAAAATTTCAGATTTGCATAATGTTGATTTTTTTTATTTCATTATTTTTAGAAATGTTTGCCAATATACATCTTTGTTGTAAAATTCTAACAAAAAGGGAGCTCCCAGGGTCATCAGCGTGTCTTCAAAAGTTAAATGAAATTCAAACAATTGCTCTATAGATTTCTACAGTAAATAAAGTCATCAAACATTTCTAAATGAAATGTTTAAATTTCACTTATCTTTGTTTTGATTTCAAATAAAAACAAAAAGTGCAGAGTGTCCCCAGGGTCAGCAGTATCTCTTTAAGATTTAAATATTTTGTTAGAATAATGTTATTTATTACCTCATCAGAAAAAAAAGTTTATTTCTAGCATTTGTCATTCTTGAGTAATCTGCAGTAGAACATAGACAAGTTTCACTCAGAAATCAAGGTTTTGTGAAAACCGATATTTTTTGCTTTGATGGCACCTCGGATATATAAACAGTGCTTTTCTTGTAAAAAAAATAATTCTAAAAATGCAATCTTGATGATGAAAAACAATATATGTTCAAGTATCTTTTTACAATTTGCACGTTTACTTGTGTGCGTGCGTGTGTCCGCGCGTGTTTGTGGGTGTTCGTGTGCCTATTTCTTGGGGGGTATGGGAGGTTGAAACCCCACGAAAGGATACACACCGTATTGTTCAACACCCCAATTCATGGTGAGTTTTTGTACATATCCGTATCTTACATACCTCCTGTATGCAACAAGCCACGGCAAAGTTTTGAAAATGCCAGCGCTGATGGCCTCTGTGAAAGAGGTTGTCAATGTTGTTGTGAAAATCGCAACGCTTACATTTAAAAACACTTGTCGAGTGTCACTGTTTAGTCCTTTCTGTATTTTTGTTGTATTGTTTCAGCTTTTGTTCATGTCTGCCTTCATGTCTTGAAGAAGTTTCTTGAAGAAAACACAATTACTGTTTTCTTCCTGACAGCCTGCTGATGTTCTGGTGACATTTGAATTAGGCAAGCCTCCAAGCACATACTGCTACTTTGAGTCACCCTTTGCAGAGACCTCATAAAAAATTATTTACAGTAAACTACAATAACACAATACACTTTTTTACCATACCAAAAACAGACATTTAAATGTTGTAGTTTTTGTACACTCACTTCAAAAAGTATTAGAAAAGTGTGCCCGATTCCTTTATTTTTGGCAGTGACTGAAGATATCTAAATCTAAATATTAATGTAGGACAAGAATTTTTTTTTAAATGTTATTTTCAAGTATTTAGATCTGAATTTGATAGACAGCTCAAGCGGGGTCCGCCTAGCCCCAAATGTCGATTAGAGATGTTCCTTCAAAATTACACTGTCATGTTAATAAACCTGTTCAATAATGGCAACTCCTTTATTATGTAGGTGGCCAACACCAAAGTTTGGCCAAGCAACAGACTCTGTGATTTCGATGTAAAGGGGAATCATAGCCAAATGGGAATTGACCTGAATCTTATTCAGTTGTCCAGCATAAATAGAGGAGCAACTGGTTGCGCTAAAACTGGTAAAACATGTATCGCAACTGAAATGTTGTCACTAATTCTGTTTCTTCTATCTACTACTACAACAATTTTTCTTCTTCCTTGAAGATGTCTGTGCAGATATCGTTCTGAAAAAATCTATATGTGTGTACCCTAGCTGCTTCCGCATGTACGTATGCTTATATGGCACATTAACAGTGCAGTGTTTCTGAGCAGATGGGTAAATGTTATATAGTAAGCGAAGCGGTTATGACTGATAAGCCAGACCGGCATTTATCAAGCACACCGCACAATATTGGACAAACGAGATGTGCTGTGTGGGTTTATCTCATATGGATTCCATTCAGAATAGGACTGAATACAGAGAAAGAAGCGATGGTTGAAACCAGCAGTTGTTTTGGTGAAAGCATAAAGCCTGCCTTGCAAACGTTACAGCTACACAACACATTCTCTCGTCCAGACTTCTGGCACACCCACTGTGCGTAATCGCAGAGATGTAAAGTACAAATACTTTGTTACTGTACTTGAGTAGTTTTTTTCCAGTACTTTGTAATTCACGGAGTATTTATTTTTCAGAACACTTTTTACTTTTATCCATTACATTTTGTCATCAGTATATGTACTTTTTACTCGATACATTTTCAAAACAGGGTTGTTACTTTTGTTTTACATGATTCATGATGATTTAAAAAATAAATGAGATCAATGTTCATGGCTCCGCTAATCACATGGAGGGTTAGACCCGGTCCCGAATGTACCAGCTCCTAGCTCTATCTCAAGCTATGACATCACTCGAGAAGACGCTATACTACCCGCTACAGAAGATACTTTAATTGGAAGGTAAGAAGAAGTAACATGATCAGAGACGTGGAGTGTGTCGACAATGAAACTGTCAACAATCTGGGCAAGCGCCATCGAGTCAGCAGCTGACTGACGCCCAGCCATGGTCTTATCGGAGAAAACATATCGAGGTAAAGCTAAATGATTACCCTTTCGTTAGTTGTGCCCTGGTTAATGACGTTAGTTTCAACTGTTTGAATGAAACAGCAAGTTGATTAATAAAAACATGATTTAAAGAGATGGGTCCCCCTTCATGGTGTGTTAAGTGATGACCTTTCAAATGTATTGATCCATCCATCCATTATCTAAACCGCTTATCCTCACAAGGGTCGCGGGGGTGCTGGAGCCTATCCCAACTGTCTTCGGGCAGTAGGCGGGGGACACCCCTAATTGGTTGCCAGCCAATCGCAGGGCGCACAGAGACAAACATCCGCACTCACAATCACACCTAGGGGCAATTTTGAGCGTCCAATCAACCTACCATGCATGTTTTTGGAATGTGGGAGGAAACCGGAGAGAACACCCACGCAGGCACGAGGAGAACATGCCAACTCCACACAGGTAGGCCGGGGTCGGATTTGAACCCACGATCTCTGTACTATGAGGCGGACGTGCTAACCAGTCGACCACCGTGCCGCCCCCTTTCAAATGTAATGTCCTTCAAATTATTAGGAATGTCACCATATCCAAATGTCACCATGTGGTAATATCATGATATGAACCACACAATACTGTAATTATCACGGTTTTATGGAGAGGTTGGCGATATATAAAAAGCTCACAATACTGTATAAAAGCTCACGATATTATAAAAAAATAGCTAATATTTAAAAAAAAAGATTACAATATTTTGTTTTTGTACATAATTACAGCATTCACAAAGAAATAGGCTTGGCCAGTTATGCATCAAATTAAACTGCACTAAAACTAACCACAAGAGGGTGCTGGAACTGCACAAATGGAAAATAACTTTGGCTTTAAAACTGATTTGCTGTTATTAATATCGTGACATGACGACGACGATACATTGTGGCAATTTTAAAATCGTAATATCACGATATTGACGATATTGTGACATCCCTTCAAATTGTATGACATGAGGTTTTACTTTTACTCACAAAGTACATTTCAGAGCCTGTACTTTTTTACTTTTACTTAAGTATTTGAATGAGTACTTTTACTTTACCAAAGCCATTTTTTATACAAGTAATTGTACTTTTACTCAAGGACAGAATGTCAGTACTTTTCCCATCTCTGGTGATAGAGGAATGTGTGCACAACAGCCTAAGAGGTGTGACTCATTGAAGTCAGAGACTGGCTGTAAATGGTAGAACAAGGGAGTCTTACTGACTTAGTGACATTTGTGATTGTATATTATTACAATATTAATATTCTTAGAAAATACGGTACATTTTAAATATGAAAATAACTTGGTGGATGTGTCGTCGGCAGTTAGATGTGAGCACCGCTCCACCGAACATGCCACATTTGTTTGATTTACACTAAGCAGAGCATCAGTTTTTGTTTAATTCTGTGTGAAATAATTTCAATTTAAAAGTAATTCAATCAGAATACTGTGAATAAGTAGCGTTCTCTTTATGCAAAAAACACACAATAAAAATGCAATATTCCACCTTGACTACCCATGTACCATTTGTAACAGTCTCTTTACATCTCAGCCGACTTGATTCTTCGGTGTGGGACCATAAAAGGTGTATTTATTTATTTTTCACTATTACATTACTCTTCTCTTTTATTTATATCTGATTGATTTTGTGATGTCAAAGACTGGAGCCACTATGCACTCAATACACTAATGTAAAGTAATTTATCACCAAAAGGCCTTCAAGTGTACAAGTAGGGTGCTAGTGGGGCTGCAATAGACGTTGAATCTATTTACCGTGATTGCAAGGTCAGAAAAATGTTTTTGTTTTTTTTTAAGAATACATTTAAAATGGGCTAGGTACATGTTACATTGCTGGATATGGCAGTGCCTTCAATTTTGTTGCATGTTGTTTGAAGCCATCACAGCATGTGCTGTATTTAAACAAGAATATCAATAGCACTGCAGGGGACTACACTACTTGTTGCTGATATGCAAATACATGGGGAGACCAGCATATCACTTATTAATATGAACAAAAAGTAAATTAATTTACTAAGAAATGAATGAGTAACAAATTAGAAAAGTTAATCACTTTCTTATGAATAATTTCCGAACAAATCTGAATTAACAAAAACTAGTGAGCATGAGCGGTTCTGAAAACAGATGGATAATATATTTCACACAGATTAAAACACAGGATCATCAATGACTGGTTTATGATCATTCCGAGCACTTTATATATTTCTTATCAAAACTGAATTATTAACTGCGAGTGTTGAGTACCATTGCATTCATCAGAACATAAGTAGAAAAATGATTTTGAAGAGCCAACTTAGTACTGATTAGTAGGATTAAAAAATCCTCCTAAAAAGAATGGGCCCATATAACCCCAACTGGGATACTTAATCATTCTTTACTGCATTAAAGCAACAATATGTAGTACATTTATCTCACTCAATTACAGATTTCAAAATGTTACTCCTTGCACAATGCTCACATTACTGCTCACGTCTGTGTGCAGTGCAGCAAATAATCAGTATCATTTACTTGTGCTTGGAAGGGCACAAAATGAGCAATTTCGAGAGTGGGTAGGTTATCATAAATAAATGAATACATTGTTACAGTTTTGTGCTTTTAAGCAGCCGGTTCAGCATTATAAAGACTGATGACTGATGCTGACTGATGATGAAAGTTGCCGCAATGCTGACTTTATAGCTTTTGAAATAGCTTCACTGTGACAGGGGTTGCTTTGTGATTTGGGACAAGTTAGGTCTTATATGATGCTTGGCTGAACGTCTTTCTATCACGTTACTATTTCAGTAAATTATTACTAAATGACAATTAAATGCAACTCCCAAACTGTAATGATTCATTGAACTACGATAGAAGTTGTCAAATAACTAACCTCTTCATCCGT
Source organism: Filicampus tigris (assembly GCF_054856515.1). Lineage (NCBI taxonomy): Eukaryota > Metazoa > Chordata > Actinopteri > Syngnathiformes > Syngnathidae > Filicampus > Filicampus tigris. The sequence continues at coordinate 4,642,425 of NC_141226.1, forward strand.
TGCCGTAATGCAAATGCTGCATTATAGAGTGGAGCAAAACGAAAATACTGTATTTCTTGCATTTCTGCACTTTGCATTCAGTAAAATGACCGAGGTAAATGAAACCCAAAATATCACATTTTAAAATGTGTATAGTTCAAACCATGAACAACTGGGATGAGGTATCAGCAGGCAAACATCTGAAATCTCTTCTCTGCAATACTTACAAGCTGTAAAACAGATGAAAGAATGCATTTACCTAGAAGGTAATACTCAAAGTCAGGTTCAGATTGCATTCCTGTAGGCATATTTCAATTATTTGTTGCACATCGTTTAGTATTTTGGTGTTTTAATATTTTGTAACCTCCAAAGAAACATGTACATTAAAATCATAGTACCTGATTCTAATAAACTTATTATTAAGTAGTTTTCTATGATGGAGTAGAAAATAGTGTGGTATGTAGTATAAATCAATGAACGGGGCTCAAGGCCACCTTCACCGACTCATAGGCCCCGGGGGCTAACCTTCAAAGAGAAAACACCCCCCACCCCCCACTAACTGAGATGCTCAACTCATTTTTCAACATTGACAAACAGATCAGTACGCATATTAATGCTTTTCATCAATTTTAACTAAATGCAATGGCCAACAAATCATTAGGTTCACACAATTTTTTTTTTTATAAACCAATAGTGCAGTTTTCCTAACACTTCTATGAGTAAATAATATTTTGATAGTATTGCAATGATATAACAAATCACTACACTTATCCAACACTCTTGCACCTACCATACTTGCGCGGATCAAAATAGAATGTAAAAAGTATAAAAACATACAAAACACGATACAGCTCCGACATCGATGTCATGCAAAGCGCAGTGACCTTTATGTCCCTGCACCAAATGCAAACAATGTCATTTTGGCAGGGTAGAAAACGTGTTGCTAATTTGTGGCAACACCACACTTTCACAGTGGTAGACAGCTATTGTGCGCACCAGGCTGCCACAACAACAGAGGGTAAAAGAAGAGGCGAGCAGTTCTAGGGGCGGCATGGCTCAGTGGTAGAGTGGTCGTTTCCCAACCCGGAGTTTGTGGTTCATGGTGACCATGTCAAAGTATCCTTGAGCAAGATACTGAACCCCCAGTTGCTCCTGATGCTGCGTCATCAGTAGGTAGATGAGGTACAGTGTAAAGCGCTTTGAGCACCCAAGGTAGAAAAGCGCCCATTTACCATTCTATAAACTACCAAAAGAAGAACCAATTAAGTCCAAGTGCTGGTGTCCGGGCAGACGGCTCCCCTGGCCTGCGGGTCTCACTCCATCCGGGGCGCCCTTTCTACAGCAAGGCGGAGAGACCCCGTGTCCTCTCCTCGTCCGCCCGCGGCATGCGCCTGTGGCGGGCATTCCGGTGAGCGCCACGTTTCTCACGGGCCCCGAGCGATGCCGACCAGGCCCAGCTTGCCTCAGATCTGCACCAGTAGCAGTCACCATGGCGCCTGTGGGTTGGTCAACTCATGCCAAGAATGTAAAGTGATTGACGGGAAAATCAACTTTTTAAAAATTATTTCACTGTCCGTCAGTTGCCTTTTTTCCCGGGGCGGGGGGGGGGGGTAGCACCCGTCTATAGGCCGATTCACCTCTAATTTTAAACGGATGTCCGTCAGCGAGTCAGACTAAACTTTGATGAGGTCACCTGATATCACCTCTATGAACAACCTGTCAAAGAGCTACACACTCGCTTTTATTCTCTTTGTATTAATTTAGCATAGCCACAGCAGCCTGGCCTAACACTGCTTAGCATGATCAAATCCCATGATTAAAAGTTCCAAAAGTTAAGGGAAAAACTTTAAAAAGGGCATTTAGGAATACTAAAGAAAACACATTCATACATGCACTGAGGGAAAAGTTCCAAACGTAATCATGTTAGCTCATCCAAAAGATCTGTAACTGCACGAATCCCTGTACATCCAAGATTAATAATTGCAATCTAAGCATTGCTTCATCATCAGACATAATGCAACAGGAGTGCAACTTCAAGCAAAACAGCCTAAATCGGATGCACAGAAGCCAGTAAGAGGAAGCTGGCCATAACAATTTTAAATTAGTTGATGAATGATTCAAAACAGCACTCCTTATGAATTAGCTGATGGCTTAAGTTGATGAAAATAGAGAACCCGCTCTGTAACTTGTGCGTAGTCTTCTTTCGTCTCTTCATTAGAGGAGAGTTTTTGTTGTCATAATCGTTCATCAACATCAAAACACAAAGTGCCATGGACAGTAAGCACTTTGGTTTTTAATTGGGATGCTGTGATGTTTCTGGTTGTTAAGTGGAGCACCACCTGCAGAGGAAGCATAGCTGAATGACTCAGCACACTTCACATTTCCCATATACCTCAGCGGGTATCTCACAAAACTGCATTCTTCTTTTGTCCCCTCAGTGCACATTAACTGAAAGAGAAATCCCAATTGAAGCACTCTTTTGTGGTAATTGCTTCTTCAAGCAGCTTCCCTCTGTGCTCATGGATACAAAATGGTTTAATGAAGTTCACCCAAGTATCACTTGTAAAAGTGCTGAAATCATCCTGAGAGGATGCTGATAAAGTGTCATTGTTTTCTGGCAGCAAAAATACATAATGTACATTATTGTGACCATATTTTGGTTTCCAAAAAGAGGACGCTCGGCCCGGTTTCGAGATATTGAACTGATAGTCAAAGATGCTATGATGTGATCATTTTAAAGTAGGGCTGCATGATATTAGTACAAGACTACAAGAACATTGTGTAGTCTCTACAAACTGGCGGACATTAGTGCAATTGTGCAGTCCTGCACCTGAGCTCATATCGTGCAATACCCAATATTCCCCACTGCTGTAATACCGTGCAATACTCAACATTCCCCACTAATGTTAGTCTAGTTTTATTTTTATCCAATGCTGTCCCTTACATTTCACTACAGCACTGCAGCACTGTCACTTACTTAGAGTATTTTTCCTCTGTACTATGTACAGGCCAAAATGAGTGTTCCTCATACTTTTTATGTAGATGTAGGGCGTGTATATACATGTGTATATACACATGTTCCTGCGTATATTTACATAGGTTTGATCCTGAATGTTTGCCGTCAATGTTATACATTAATGGCTACATTATGCCGCCGTCCCTGTGTGACCTATATCTTTGCTGCTGTAACAATGAAAATTTCCCCACTGTGGCATCAATTAAGGCATTCTTATCTTATTGGCAAAAGGATCATGCAAATTGCATATGAATATTATTGTGATATTCAACTAAAGAAATCACAAATGTATTATCTAATGAAAAAAATACATTTTTTCACGTGGAAAAAAATATAAATGTGTAGCGTATGTTTAGTATTAAATATTAATTTAATAAATGGGCGGCGATTGTGTTAATGCCTGCACTAACTCTTGATCGCCGCTAGGGAGCACCACGCCTGTTTTTGTTTGATTCTTTGGACAAAACGGACAAAAAGGTCCTCGTAATTCAGTCTTAATATATGAAGGCGCTACATTAAAAATCTGAAATAGAAACACAATAAAGAAATCTTTTACTAAGGCAAATCTAAATAAATGAAGAAAACGAATATCAAAGGTTTGAAAGGAAAGGGGGTTTGGGACCGGACGATGTGAGTGTGCGTGTGCGTGTGCGTGTGCGTGTGCGCGTGTAATGAGCAGTGAGCTAGCGTACCAAGCAAAAATCAGCTGACTTGCTCTACTTGATTCCCAAGTTGATTATGCACCAATCGTATGGCCCGTAGGAGATTGCATGCTGCATTACAGGTGTTGCTTGTTGCCGCTCAACGTGAAAGGGGCAGGAAGCGTTGCCGCGGAGAGTGACGTCACAGGGGAGCAAGAAGAAGAAAAGTCGAGTCCCAAAAATTGAAAAAGTTCAACCAAGGAAAATTGATCGCAACGGCCACGGGGTTCTGCGGCTCAGCATGCGGCGTGGTTCGGACGGGGTGGGGCTACCCGTTTCAGGCACCCAGACACTGCTTGTGCTGGACGCACGCTGTGACTCCCTTTTTGAGGGAAGGGGCGCACCTTCGGATGCGGCTGGTTGACCATGCGTTGTCCTTCCTTTGGCTCCGGCAGATCGCTCCAAAGGCTGGGTGCTGGCACTTCAAAAGGGCCAAATATGTGTATTCCAGGTCTGGCGGAGGAGGCTCGGAGGTCAAGCCCCTGTGTTCACCCGATCTGACATCCATTTTCGTTACAAATGTATTCGTGTCTAATTTAGTTAGTGTGAGTCTTGCATGCCCATAGATATTGTTCTCCTATTGGATGGCATTGCGCATTTAAGGTTGCATCTGATTGGTCAGAGTTAGAGTAAAGCATACAATTCCATATGAATTTATTGCACGTAGTTTGCATTCTGTACTGCATGGGCCATTATCACAGTGACAATATTTCTTCAATCTAGTGCGCAGCCCTAATTTAAATTATGCCTGTGTAAGGGTAGAAAATAAAAAGAAAAACATTCCATAATAGCATCTCTCTTTTGAAGTCTTACTTAAATATGACAATCTTCTAAATAATACTTCTTCTGTAGAAAATCCATCTTTAACAAAATATTTCTTACTATATATTCAGTGGAATCATTTAAATAATAAAACAGTAGTCTCAAGGATATTGATTTAACAAGGAAAAAAATTCACTTCAGCCTCTAGTTTCCTCTTCATAGTTGTTTTCTTCTCCATCTGTGTTCCCGGGTCTAACAATGTTTTCAGTGAACAAAACAGAAGTTGTCAGCAATAGAGGCAACGTAAGATGGCTGCCCTCTGGTTTCAGCCAGAAGGTGCCTATTTATATTCCATTCAAACACTGTATAAGTCTGTGGGTGTTGTGTGGTGTCCTGTGGTGGATGCGTAGGCGTGGCTAAACTGAGGACCCAAGGTGGATAAATAGCGTGTGCATGGCACATAACCAGGAATAGTTCACTGACCCAGTCAACTAAGAAGGAAGATGCTCAAAGTCTAGCGCTATATAAAAAAAGTTGTATTGTATTGTTTGATTCCTGCTAAAATCTGTACTGAAATTTCAAATTGTGGGAAATAAAAACATTCCAATACCGTAAGCTTGTTGTCTTTTCTAAACCCATTTTACAATAACTTGAACAATAGTTAAAAAAAACGTGACTTCGGATTTCAAAATAACAGTATGTAGCCATAAACTTATTTGTTAAGTCTTAATACATTTTCTTCTCAATCACTTTGTCCACATGCTGCACAAATGTGCGTTTTTATATTTCATTGCAGCAATTTCTATGTCAAGAAGTCTTGGTTGAATCTTATGCCCCAGAAATAATCCTCAGTAAGAAATGAAAAACAAACTGTTTTAACTTCTCTCTGAGAAGTGAGGGGGACAATAATTTTCTTTTGTGATCACAACAGTGGAAATATAATTACTAATTGTAGCGTGTTGAACACACAATAGTGTGGTACTTTATTGTAGACTAGTTCTAAAATGCTACCTCTTTCTCATCCCATCCATAGCAAAATCAGTTCCTTTCCCCCGGTAGTACAGAATAATTGCCACATTGACAGGGCAATGGTTACAACCACTTGGCTTGTCATGGAAATTGGAACATGCAAATTGCTGGGCTGTTCACACCTGACTAAGCATATTAGTTCAAAACTAATCCAGCCATTTGGCTGACCTTCAGACTCAAAAGGTATGGGCTTTAGATGTTCATGTGTTAAGGAACTCAGTCAACTTTGCACATGACTCCTCTCCTCATACAGCCTTTATGTGTTTTCATATGTCCACATTAGGGGTGGGGGATACTAGGAATTTTAGTATCAATCCGATACCAAGTAAATACAGGGTATCAGCCGATACTGATACGATACCGATACTTTTTTCTTAGAAATGTGATGATCCCCCTTGAGTTAGTTTATTATAATTATGATAAACACAGCACAAAGATTGTAGGCGATAAAAATGTTTTACTTTTTATTAAATAACCACAAAGCAAACTTTAACAGTATGGAAAAATAAAATACTTCTTCTACAGCAACTGTTTCAGAACAAAAGTCAAGAGTCAAACCAAAAAAGCAGAAATGTAATGAAAATACAAATACTGCATAACAATGTCAACAAGACAAGTAAAATACCTTCCATTGCAAAATATTTCGAAAATAAAGTCAGTAGTTCAAATAAAGTATAAACACAATTGGCTCTCATTCCCAGCCTTTGGGTCTCTGCTCCAAGGAAGAATCCCTTTTGGCTTTGTTGCTGTAGTGACAAAGGATTTACAGGTTTTTGTTCAGGAACAGTAACACAGTAACATATTTACATTTTACCCTCCTCCCTCAACTTCTTCGCTTGCAGCTCGTTGTTTGTGTAGGGTGAACTTTTTTCATATCGTCGCTGTCCTGTGAAAAACACATCTCCAATTTTGGAAACGTTTTTAATTTTCACTTTAATGCGATGTCTGTAATGCGGAAACATGATTCAGGTCAAAATAAGAGAATAAAAAAAAATGGTGATAAGTGTTTTTCACATGACAGCGACGATATGTTTGTATAAATCTGTGGTGTTATCATAGTAGCGGACCACTTTATTACACAAGTCACACTTGGCACTGTCCTTTTCTGTTGTTGTAAAAATAGTCCACGTCGCGCTCCGCTTCTTGTTTGGCTCTGCCATTGCTTTAGGTTCCGGCTGCTCTCTCACTCTCCCGTCGCCCTCTCTGCCAGGGAGGGGCTAAAAGTGTGCCTGAGTCACTCACTCAGACAGAGACTCAGAGAGTAGCAGGAGGCGCTGGGCGAGAGAGAGAGAGGCGGGGTGCGCTATTTGCACAGAGCAGCGCTTTGAGGAAATTGGTGGAGGAGCGAAGCATCGATTCCAGGACAATAGTATCGATCTGATCCAAGAACTTGCTTAGTATTGATGATATTGATATTTGGATCGATCCGCCCACCCCTCGACGACATATTAGCTTTAAGATCTCTGACAGCACCTTTATTAGACATTGAAATATGTCAGAGGTGGCCAGAGGTGTTGCCGACTCCGAAGCACTGTGGGATCGGCCATTGTATGTGCATCTTTCCTCCTCCGCGGCTTTTGAACCTCTCAGGGCACCCATGCTTCCAATGTCCAATCCCCCTCATCATTCCTTCTCCAAAGCAGTATGCTTGTAAAGAAAGTCCTGGAGCCCCTGGTTTGAGTATCCGTTTTGCAGATTTTCACTGATGGCTTGTTTGATTTCCCTGACACCTGGTATATCCTCATCTTTTTCTCCAACAGCTCTCAAGATCATTGATTGGAGTGGTAGGATAATAGAAACCGATGGTGCTGTTTCGGTGCTCAATCACACTCCCCTGGTCAGTCGTACTGGTAATCTTGTCCTTCAGGGCCTGTACTGCCGAGTAAACAGCCAATTGATGTTCAAGATAGTGTCTGATAATTGTGTTGCCTGATAAAAGTGTTGTAATTGCATAATTGATGAGACGGCGTTTAGACAAATGATTTCCCTAGTAGTCAAGATACCCGGTTGATTGTCCTGCTTTCTGCAATGTTACATTTATGGTATTGGCAAAATAACCCATTGGTGGACCCAGTCCTGCTTTCCTGACAGCATGTACAATGTTTCTTGCATTATCAGTGGACACTGCAATGCTTCTGGGATTTTCAAGTTTAATCTGCTTCTGCCTTTTTTAGCTTCTCAGCCAGGTGATTGCTAGTGTGCTGTTCATACACGGGGCATGTAATAGAACAGGTTTTATTATTTGTCACTCCATGTTTATGAAGTGTGCAGTCACTGTGAGATAGTTTTCAGTGGCACAGGAAGTCCATTCTTCTGTTGTTAGGGCAGCGGCGAGTGCAGCGGACAACTCCAGGTCAACAACTGCTCACGTGCACCTGTAAAGAACAGGAGAGACTTATGCGCACATAGGATGGGACATAGTAACGAGTCTTGAGCATTTTAAGCAAATACTTGAGCCTCTACTACTGCATATGGGCGCATAGCTGGTGAAATGTATATGATGTATAATACTGTAATGGATAAATATCTTTGGTAATATCTTGGGCCCTCCTTTATAGTAATCTAGAGGCCTCCTAAAATCAGTGGGGATCCGTTTTTGGACTGTTTTCTTTTGTTAGGCTCTGGTGATGGACACATCCCTTTTTATTATGCATTAGCATGCTCAATGTGTTTCCTTGGATGCACCGCACAGCTATCGAACAACGGTGGCACGCTGTCCTCTTCCGATCCACTACTCGCATGCTATCTCTGTTGTACTCTACAGGGAATCAAAAATTTTACCATACAGCGAGCAAAGATTTAAATAAAGGCAATGGGTCTTCTAACCCGATCCTGTCATCTGAACTCACCATGATGTCAACTTTTATTTTCTTGGGTTCTTTTTGTTTAATGGTGGTTAGCAAACAGTTTTTGATGTATTACCACTACCTGATTCGTTGCATGTCTGTGTGCACCGAACCGTGACGTCCATACCGGATGGTTCAGGACAAGTATGTATACCATTACACACCAGGTATTCATTAGTGACACTTCTTTCATTTCATTGTTTTAAATGTAAGGGTGGCTAATCTGAATTTCGAGTCAAATTTATATGTAAAAACTAGGGCTGTCAAACGATTAAAAATTTGAATCGAGTTAACCACAGCTTAAAAAATAATTAATCGTAATTATCTCCAAAATATGCCATATTTTTCTGTAAATTGTTGTTGGAATGGAAAGGTAAACGACACAAGATGGATATATACATTCAACATACTGTTCATATGTAATGTATTTGTTTTTTATATAACAATGAATCCTCATGAGATGAAAATTAATTGTTTTAAATGAAAATTATCAACATTCTGTAGTACACAGTAATTTTATTCACTACATAAAGAAGCAAAAGGGCCTCAGAACAGTGACAGAAATATTTCAAATGTGTGCAAACAGTGTGTGCGTGTAATATTCTTAGAGTTTATGTTTTCCGAGTGGTCCCAGAAGTGCACACGAATGTGATTGGCTCATATGACGGCTGAGTGTTATGCTCTGTTCTACTATAGAGTGAGTGAGAAGCAGTAGTTATCAGCACGCCGTGTGTTAGATGAATTGACTTTATCGTCACAAAACAAGACAGCCCTCTTCTCTACTCATCCTCAGTCACTGAGGCGTACCAATTTCACATTTCTGAAATTTAAAGATGCCCTCTTCTTTCGAAATGCTTCTTTATACTCCCGCGGGTGACATTCGCGAGCTGTGGGAAATGAGTGCAAATGACTGCCCGCTTATCTATTGTTCCATCTGTATTTTTTAAGAATATGAGTTCCCCACCCATAGGTTCTACCCGCTTTACTACACACGTGTTCGCTCTGCTGCTCACTGCACCGCACAGAGTGGAATTGTGGGTGGTCATTCTGCACATGCGTTAAATGCGTCAAATATTTTGACGCGATCAGTTATAAAATGTAATTACCGCCGGATAACGCGATAAGTTTGACAGCACTAGTAAAAAATAAATAAATCACACAAAGTATCTGTACCGGTATTGGTATCGAAAAAAATTGCCCTGAAAATAATCTGTATTGTATTGAGTCAAAATTGTCCAGTATATACCAAAACTAGTATTTTGACAGATGGATGTGTGCGTGTGTGCGTCGAATGTGTTTGTGTGTGATGTATTCCAAAAAAGATCACATCATTACCAGGATGGAATTCAAAGCATACACATTCAAGCATTCACATGGTGCTATTTGTTCCAGCCCTTATTTTGACATCCTGTTATGTACTTTTAAATGCAATTTCAAACAATGAAAATAATTTACTGTAACTACTATTACCTTACATCCAGCTAACAGAGGCACAGTTCTTAACCCTTGTAAAGAGATGATTATTCAGAGTCGTAGTCACACCTCCTAATGAAATAAACAATTCCAGTTGCTTTTTCTTCTTACAACAAATACTCCTGTAAGGGAATTATGTTATTTCATCCTAGGTGTATGTATGAATCTGTTGCATTATTATTATTATTATTATTATTATTATTATTATTATTATTATTATTATTATTATTATTATTATTATTATTATTGTGTCGTAAAATTAGCAATAACATTTTTTTACCATTTTTACCATAGACACTATGTATGTATATTTCTGACTCATCTGAAGGATCTGCATTCTGGCTGTATTTCTATCCAAGTGATGACACCAACTCCATGCAATCATAACACAGTCAAAGTGTCAGGGTTTACACTCTGAAGAACACCTGTTCCTTTTTGTCCCTTAATGCAGCATGGCCAACCTTTTCTTGTCACTTGCAATTAACCTCAACCACCCACATCTCAGTTCCCCTGCATTTAAGTCTTTTTGCTTATTGGTAGATTGTTCCTCTGCTCATCCACAACTTTCCAACATTTGTCTCTGGACTGATTTGATTGTTGTTGACCCTTCCTGACACTTATGGATTTTTTTTCTGAAGCTTTTTCAATCGACCTGTGGCTCTCCCAGCATCTGAATGAGTTTGGTTATCCCTCTTCTTGCATCATCCACCTACCTACCGCACCCCACTAAAGTCAAGGACAAGGATGGCATTCTATTACCCATCTTTACCCATCCATATAAATGTCATTCTATACTATCTGACTATTGTACTGCCTTTGGTGAGTTGCATTTGGGTCCAGTTATACACCCGTCATATTTTTGGGATGTTTAATTTTGCTATTTACAGTGAGTAGATACACTGAGTTTCCAGACCAAGGCTTACTTTATATCTGATTCAATAATGTAGTGCCTTTAGTATGGATGCCTGAACCTTACTTATAAATGGTTAATTTATAAAAATGGAATAACTACTACCACGGTACCTTGATTTATGAGTTTAAATTGTTTTGTTACCATATTCATAAGGCAAATTACTCGTACACCCCACACAACACCAACATTTTATTCAATGTCCTTTCTTAGTTAGAAAAATAACACTGCAGACTATTTTACTATGTAAAAACACACTAATAGCCTATGTAATATATAATAACAATTAAAAACACTGAGTTTGACCTTTTTCGCCACACAATTCCTCCTGTTCAGCATCTCCCCCATCTTTTCATGAACAGAGGACTGCAGTTTACTAATTATTTTAACACTCTGGCTGGTGTTATAGCCTCCCTGTGTGGAGTTTGCATGTTCTCCCCATGCCTGCGTGGGTTTTCTCCGGGTACTCCGGTTTCCTCCCACATTGCAAAAACATGCATGGTAAGTTGATTGGACTCTCTAAATTGCCCCTAGGTGTGATTGTGAGTGCGGATGTTTGTCTTTGTGTGCCCTGCGTTTGGCTACCAATCAATTCAGGGTGTCCCCCGCCTACTGCCCGAAGACAGCTGGGATAGACTCCAGCACGACACTTGTGAGGATAAGCGGTATTGACAATGGATGGATGGACTTTCTAAAGTTAGCAGCCAATCAGAATTTCCACAATTCCGGGCTGTCCAGCATTGATGACAGCTTGGCCATCATCCTCCTGTCCCCCACTGAGTCCACAGAGTCCAGGGAGCAGCCCATCACAGAGGGCTCTTGACCAGTTTGTCCAGCCTCTTCTTGTCCTGGGCGGAGACGCCGCCTGCCCAGGTGACCACTCCCTGGAAAATGACCGATGCAACCACCGAGTCATAAAAGTTCCGAAGGAGTGTCCCCTGAACCCCAAAAGACCTCAGTCTCCTGAGTAGGAAGAGTCTGCTCTGACTCTTCCTATAGAGAGCGCCTGTGTTGTCGCTCCACTCCAGTCTCCAACAACAAACCCTGGATCACAACAGACATAAAAGCTCTCCTGAAGGAGAAGAGGAGGGCTTTTGCGTCAGGCAACATAGAGGAGCGGAGGACTGTGCAGCGCCAGCTGAGGAGGAGGATCAGAGAGGGGAAAAGGTCCTACAGGAAGAGGATGGAGGAGCAGCTGCTGCAGAATAACGCCAGGGGAGTCTGGAGGGGCCTGAAGACCATCTCAGGCCACGGACAACCCAAGACCCGGACTGGGGGGGACCTGCAGTGGGCAAATGAGCTGAATCTCTTTTTCAATAGGTTCGATCAGATGCCTGCCTCCACTCAGTCTCTCCTGCTGCAGTCTCCACCTACTCCTCCTGCTGGGCGTGTCACCCCCTCCCCTCTTTTCTCCACAGTCTCCAGCTCCCAGCTACACCAGATAGCCACCACTCCTTCCTGTCCAGCCTTGGCCTTCACAACATCTCAGGTGAGGAACCAGCTGAAGAAGATGAAGGCGAGGAAGGCAACGGGTCCAGATGGCATCAGCCCCCAGCTCCTCAAATCCTGCGCAGACCAGCTCTGTGGAATTGTCCAGCACATGTTCAACCTGAGCCTGAAGCTGGGCAGGGTCCCCCAGCTATGGAAAACATCCTGCCTGGTCCCGGTGCCAAAGACCCCCCACCCGAAGGAGCTCAACAGCTTCAGACCAGTGGCGCTGACGTCTCACCTGATGAAGACCCTGGAGAGACTGGTCCTTGTCCACCTGCGCCCCCTGGTGAGCTCCTCAATGGACCCACTCCAGTTCGCATACCAGCCTGGCATCAGTGTGGATGATGCCATCATCTACCTCCTCCACACTTCACTCTCCCACCTGGAGAAGGCGGGGAGCACTGTGAGGATCATGTTCTTTGATTTCTCCAGTGCTTTCAACACCATCCAGCCCACCCTACTGGGAGACAAGCTGGAGCGGGCGGGGGTGGCGCACCACCTCACCACATGGATCCAGGACTACCTCACAAACCGGCCACAGTATGTGAGGACACAGGACTGTGTGTCTGACGTGCTCCTCTGCAGCACGGGGGCCCCACAGGGAACTGTCTTGGCTCCCTTCCTGTTCACCCTCTACACCTCGGACTTCAACTACAACACCCCTACCTGTCACCTGCAGAAGTTTTCTGACGACTCTGCGATTGTCGGCCTCATCACAGGCGGAGATGATCGGGAGTACAGAGAACTTACTCAGGGTTTTGTGGACTGGTGCCAGCAGAACCGCCTCCTGATCAATGCGGGGAAATCCAAAGAAATGGTGGTGGATTTCGGTAGGCGCCAGCACTCTTCACCTGCACCAGTGAATATCCGGGGAACAGATGTTGAGAGAGTCTCAACTTACAAGTACCTGGGTGTTCATCTGAACAATAAACTGGACTGGTGCGACAACACAGACGCCCTTATAGAAAGAGTCAGAGCAGACTCTTCCTACTCAGGAGACTGAGGTCTTTTGGGGTTCAGGGGACACTCCTCAGGAACTTTTATGACTCGGTGGTTGCATCGGTCATCTTCCAGGGAGTGGTCACCTGGGCAGACGGCGTCTCGGCCCGGGACAAGAAGCGGCTGGACAAACTGGTCAAGAGGGCCGGCTCTGTCCTGGGCTGCTCCCTGGACTCTGTGGACTCGGTGGGGGACAGGAGGATGTTGGCCAAGCTGTCATCAATGCTGGGCAACCCGGACCACCCCCTCCAGGGCACCCTAACAGCACTCCACAGCACCTTCAGTGACAGACTGTTACACTCTTGCTGTGCAAAGGAGAGATTCCGCCGTTCCTTCTTGCCTGCTGCTGTCAGACTCTTTAACAAGAACATTGTGTAGTCTCTACAAACTGGCGGTCATTAGTGCAATTGTGCAGTCCTGCACCTGAGCTCATATCGTGCAATACCCAATATTCCCCACTACTGTAATACCGTGCAATACTCAACATTCCCCACTACTGTTAGTCTAGTTTTATTTTTATCCAATGCTGTTCCTTACATTTCACTACAGCACTGCAGCACTGTCACTTAGAGTATTTTTTCCTCTGTACTATGTACAGGCCGAAATGAGTGTTCCTCATATTTTTTATGTAGATGTAGGTTGGTGTGTATACACATGTGTATATACACATGTTACTGCGTATATCTACATAGGTTTGATTCTAAATGTTTGCCGTCAATGTTATACATTAATGGCCACATTATGCCGCCGCCCCTGTGTGACCTATATCTTTGCTACTGTAACAATGAAAATTTCCCCACTGTGGGATCAATAAAGGCATTCTTATCTTATCTTTATTGTTCAGATGAACACCCTGGTACTTGTAAGTTGAGACCCTCTCAACATCTGTTCCCCGGATATTCACTGGTGCAGGTGCAGACTGATGGCACCTACAGAATTCCACCACCATCTGTTTGGATTTCCCCGCGTTGATCAGGAGGCGGTTCTGCTGGCGCCAGTCCACAAAACCCTGAGTAAGTTCTCTGTACTCCCGGTCATCTCCGCCTGTGATGAGGCCGACAATCGCAGAGTCGTCAGAGAACTTCTGCAGGTGACAGGTAGGGGTGCTGTAGTTGAAGTCCGAGGTGTAGAGGGTGAACAGGAAGGGAGCCAAGACAGTTCCCTGTGGGGCCCCCGTGCTACAGAGGAGCACGTCAGACACACAGTGCTGTGTCCTCACATACTGTGGCCGGTTTGTGAGGTAGTCCTGGATCCATGTGGTGAGGTGGTGGGCCACTCCCGCCCGCTCCAGCTTGTCTCCCAATAGGGTGGGCTGGATGGTGTTGAAAGCACTGGAGAAATCAAAGAACATGATCATCACAGTGCTCCCCGCCTTCTCCAGGTGGGACAGTGAAGTGTGGAGGAGGTAGATGATGGCATCATCCACACTGATGCCAGGCTGGTATGCGAACTGTAGTGGGTCCATTGAGGAGCTCACCGGCGGGCGCAGCTGGACGAGGACCAGTCCCTCCAGGGTCTTCATCAGGTGAGACGTCAGCGCCACTGGTCTGAAGCTGTTGAGCTCCTTCGGGTGGGGGGTCTTTGGCACCGGGACCAGGAAGGATGTTTTCCACAGCTGGGGGACTCTGCCCGGCTTCAGGCTCAGGCTGAACACATGCTGGACAATTCCAGACAGCTGATCTGCGCAGGATTTGAGGAGCCGGGGGCTGATGCCATCTGGACCTGCTGCCTTCCTCGCCTTCATCTTCTTCAGCTGGTTCTTCACATGAGATGTTGTGAAGGCCAAGGCTGGGCAGGAGGGAGTGGTGGCTGTCTTGTGTAGCTGGGAGCTGGAGACTGTGGAGAAAAGAGGGGAGGGTGTGACACACCCAGCAAGGGGAGTAGGTGGAGGCTGCAGCAGGATAGACTGAGTGGCGGCAGTCATCTGATCGAGCCTATTGAAAAAGAGGTTCAGCTCATTTGCCCACTGCAGTCCAGGTCTTGGGTTGTCCGTGGCCTGAGATGGTCTTCAGGCCCCTCCAGACTCCCCTGGAATTATTCTGCAGCAGCTGCTGTGATTGGCGCGCAACCACCACAAATACACAAGCAGAGGTAAACAAGCTCAGAGACATAGCACAAAAGCACACTTTGGGAGCGAGGAGGAAACCAGAATCCGTGACTCTATCTGCATTGTTTTGAATAACATTGTTGACTTTAAATTAATCCTACTTGAAACATGAATCATTAAGTGGACATTTGTAGTGATAGTTGTAATTCAGCCACGGAGACAGTTCATTTATTACACGTGGCGTCATTTTTAATAGACGTCTCCATTAAATGAGGAGATCGAGGAGCGTTGCATCATTTCTCCCAAAGATTTATTCCTCCTCCCGCCTCGCTACCCTGGTGATATGCGATGATGAAATTATCCCCTACACGCGGGACAATATTTACTTCCGTAAGCACAGCGCCACATGACGTCTTATTTTTGGTGCACGTCACTTGATGTCGTCCTTGATGTCACTTGATGTCGTGCTTGTGTGTCACATCGCGGTTCACGCTAGAAGACACATTTGTTTTTATAATGTGGATGAGGACATAAAAAGATTGGATTTATGAAAAAAAAATCTGAATTGGGCATGCCTTGCAGGGTTAACATAGGCTATCTTCTACAGACTATTTGTTTCAGATTGTGAGAGTTTATATTATTTGCTACAGTTCTGTAAACATACTTTAGATTGTTTAACTGTTAAAGTTCGAAAGAGATACTAGAAGCACAGAATGACTACAGGACCACTTGTCTGAGATTGTAAATTTACTTACTTGGCTGGAGACTACAGAGTTAAAACACTATGTTGTGTACATGTTTACTTGGAATGTGACCAAATTACAGCGCATAAATGTACACGTTGACACTTTATTACCCACATTGCTCTTTCTTTCGTTAAACGAAAATGCAGTTGACACAGACTGAAACGTAAGTGCCTTTTGTCATGTTTGATGTTTTGGTTGTGTCAAATGTTCTGGTCAGTATTGTTTATTTCTGTATTTATCTGCATTTAAAAAAAATAGTTTACTGTGCACCCTGTGGCCTCATGAAGTTTTTCTGCAGCGGAGCTGCCTCATCTGTGTAGCCGTGATGTCCTTGTGAGAAGGTGACAATTCTGCAGCATACAAACCATTGAGGTGTACTGTAGACTAGTCTACAGAAGCTAGAACGTCAAAATTAAAGAAACATGTCATTGAGTATTTAATTAATTTCACTTTGTCAGACGTGCCTGTTTGGGTGCATCTGTGAGCACGCACGCACAATAAGCTGTACAGCTGGTGTCATCAATAATAATAATAATATAAGTACAAATGTGATGCAGTGAGTAGTTGTGGGGGGTTGTGTTTGAGAGAGAGAGAGCGAGAGGAAAGCACAGCCCAAAAAGATAGAAATAGCCTGATCGATCCACATTGTGAACAACATAAGTTCTTTTTTGGATGGGGCAGCATCATGAATTATGATGAACATGATGAACAACCCGTGGTAGCGTTTTTATTTTTTAATTATAAATTAAGCCACAAATTCAACATACTCTTGTGATTTCCACCTAACTTGGGGATCGGACCAAGGTCTGCACGGTTGTATTAGTGTTAACCAGTGAGCTAATCGTCCTGGCTAGTGATGCAGCCTGTATTAAAAGGAACGGAAAGCGGATGTCACAGGTCTGCCTCGTGCCACATCGAGAAGGCTGCAAAATTCACAAGCATCTGTGTGGTTCTCGATGGGCCGGTAGCTTGTGGGACTTGTGGGACAAGAAGAAGAAAGCAGCCGTGGTTGCTAAGTCATCCATTGTTGCTTAGGAAATGACGAAAGTAGTTCTTTTCCACTTATTTAAACAAGTAATGCCCCGCCTCTTCTCTGACTTATGTGCACAAACCAACACCTGCGATCAAACTCGCACGAGGCATGCCACGCCACAGTTCATTTGGCGTCCTGTGTGAACGTAGCATAAACGAACAATCACTCATCATTTGATAGGGCCATGCCAAAATCTTGGAAAGTCATTGCAAAGCAAAAGCTTTATCTTGCTGTTTTTTTTTTTTTTTTCAACTATACAGTAACTGAAATTTTCAGGACACTCCAAAAATGGCAAGTTTGTTCAACCATTAGCATCATATCATGAAAGAAAAAAAGCCATTTTCAACACTTTAGATTGGTCAATAATGTGTTAGCGCATCGCCCGTGCGTGTGGACTGACCAATAGTGTCGATTTTAAAAAAAAATAAATACCAATGTACCTTGACGCAACACCAATGATATGTAAAAATGTATATATTACACCTCCACTTGAGCTTTAGCTGTGAGTATGATTGAACCGCAGACACGGTTTCCACATCTGTTTCAAAGTACTGAATTCTATCTTGAGTCACTAATGGTGTAATAGTGGTTCTCTCGCTTGACTTCTGTGCTGGCCGTATGTGTTAAGTTGCCACACAGAGACAGTGTGAAGGGTTGTCTATCTGTATGTGTCCCTTATGGACCTGTGACCAGATCTGGGTGTGGTCTTTATTCGTTTGAGAAAATAAATGGATGGACAGATGGATACCTTTTATATTGAACCTCATGCTAAGGTACCCTTAACACTGTTACGTTTAAATAAGGTGACATGATGGACATTTCTTTTCTGCACGGGAAGGGCTTGACAGTTAATACGGCGAGTTTGTTTCCATCATACCTGTCAAGTTGTACACTTTCGGTGTAATTTGTACAGGTGGAAACATCTTTTCAAACATGTACGCCATACATAGCTGATTTCGCTTCACGTGACAGCATACATTTGAAAATAATGTGTAATGTGGAAGATTGTATATCCCGGGGTTGACAGATATGGTTTCCATTGTGGTGGTCTGCATCTGGTTCTTACAATGAAAGTCTCAGTGCACTGACATGACCATGACAACAAGCTTTCACAAACAACAAAATAGTTTACCACCCTCAATGTAAAGTAAGGGAGCAGATTGTGATGTGCAAGCAGGAGGTAAATAATTTAGCCAAACAATCAGAGAATTTAATTTTGTGCGAATGGTGTTATTGAACAACTCATTTGAGAATAATTGATTTACTCTATGGTAATTGCTAAGCAAGCAAAGCAGCAATAATCACAATTTAGGCGATAGAAAGAACAGTCCTGCAAAAGGAATATATTTGCCAGAGGCGTTAGTGGAGCCAAAGACGTGTTTTTCTCGTTAACTTTAGCTGCTTTTCCATTGCATGTTCCAGAGTGGGCTGACAACACACTGCATCGGCCTTACTTGCCCCAGCCTAGAAATTGTTGCTTTTCCATTACAAAAGGCACCAATAAATTGGGACGGGAACAAGTGAACCATGCAAGCCTCCACTGCACTGTGCACACTCGCATTGTGTGGGGTTCTGGCATAAGATTTTATGAGTGGCAAGAATCAGCTATTGGTTTTGCGGTGATTCATAACATGCATTATGAATCTCTGTTGCATGATGCAATAACAAACTACAGCACATCAAATGCTCAGAATTTCACACAGATAAAATATTAATTTCCAGATTCATGTGAGTCAATTACAAGAATGTACGTTGAGGACATTTAAACGCATTAACAGAAAACATTTAAAGGTAAAGTAAATAAATAAAAGTGGTTTTATAAAATACATAAAAGAAAAAAAGATTTAAAATTGTTTGGAGGACCTAATCTTGATTATGAAGGGAAAAAAAGCAAAGTTTTTAAACTGGATTTAAAAGCATTTACATTCGGGGCTGACTTCACTTATATTGGCAGCGTATTCCATTTGTGTGCAATGTATAACACAAACATACATAACAGCTAAATGCAACTTCACTTTGTTTCCCTTGAACTCTGAGCTCCACTAATTGAGCTAAGTCTGCAGATCTCAAACCCCTATAGGGTTTGTATGGGAGATCAGTAAGAAGACCGTTACAATAATCAAGTCTACTGTAGATAAAAGCACATAAAAGCAAAAGCACATAAAAGCAAAAGCACATAAAAATCATTGTCATATACAGAAATCTAGTGTAAATTGTGTGTTTGAGTGAAAGTTTCAATCACTGATCTGGTAAATTGGATTTACAGATTTTTAATGTAGCGGCTTCATATGTTAAGACTGAATTACAGGACTTTTTTGTCCGTTTTGTCCAAAGAATCAATCCAAAACGGGTGTGGTGCCCCCTAGCGGCAATCGAGAGTTGGTGCATCATTTACCCAATCGCCGCCCATTTATTAAATCAATATACAATACTAATCATACGCTACAGTCTGGATATGTTTTTCAGCTTTTAAAAGACTGTTTTAGTGATTGATTTTATATGATTGCTGAAAGTCAGGTCTGAGTCTATCAGAACCCCAACATTTCGGACTTGGTCTTTGGTTTCTAAAGTCAGTGACTCCAGGTGTTTTCTAACAGGAATCCTCTTTTCTTTATTGCCCAAAACAGTTACCCCTGTTTTGTTTTGGGCGTTAAACAATAGCTACAATCACCAACTGTCAACTGTAAATGCCAAATGTAATTCACACAATACAAATGGAACGGTCAGAGGCAACTTGGCTATTGTGCCCTGTGTGATGTATTTGCAAACAGCGTTAACTGCAAATCCTAGATGCCTCACAAAAGAAGTACAGGGAGTCCTCATTTTATGAATGAGTTACGTTCCTACACTGGCGATGTAATACGAATCTCCGCGTATGTTGGATTTCACCCTTAAAGTTGGAAATAGTCCAAATAATGAAAATACATTCAAATAAAAAGCATAAGATGCTGTACTTAGCATTAATGCTGAGAAGTGGATGGAGAGGAGGGCAGAAAAGGCAAAGATATTGCCGGCGCGCAAACAGACACAATTGAGACAATGCGCATGCTCATTGCTCAATCGCAAGTAATGCTGGTCTTTGTAGTACAGGAAGTGCTTGTATGCGCAAGTGCATTGTTTCATCCCATTACCATGGTGCTAGGCTTTGTACCAGGCCCCGGAAACCCGTTACCCCCCCGCTGACGGTGAAGGCAACTTGTCTCCATTGCGTAACGAAAATATTAAATGCAGTGTAAGATTCTTCGAGTTAATGTTTTCCGAGTGGTCTTTGAAGTGCACACGAATGTGATTGGCTCACATTACGGGTGAGTGATGTGTTCTGTTGTCCTATGTGAGATGCAGTAGTTAATATAGAGAACTTTAATAAAGCAGTAGTTGGCAGCACGTCGTGTGTTAGATTGGATGACTTTATTAACATAAAACAAGACATGTACAAGCTAGCATCTCCGTCGCATAACGCTAATATTGCTAATATCGCTAGCAAATGAGTAAAACACACGTATTGGGCACCACTTGCACTTGACTGCTTACACTGTGTGTTATTTGGGACACTGCTGTTCTACTTAAGTCATATACAGTGCATCCGGAAAGTCTTCAGTGTATCACATTTTGTTGTGAGAGCTTCATTCCAAACTGGAATATTTCTTTTGCTCAATATTCTTCAGTACACAACACCCCGCAATGATAAAGTCCCATAAGTTTTTTTGTTTGTTTGTTTTTTTAACAAATCTATAAAAATAGAAAACTAAGACGTCATATACACATATAGTAAATATTTACAGCCTTTGCTCGATATTTTGTTGATGGTCTTTCGGTAGTAATTACAGCCCCAAGTCTTTCAGCCACATCCTGGGCAATTTCGCCCATTCCTCTTTGCAGCACCTCTCACACTCCATCTGGTTGGACGGGGAGCTCCGGTGCATGTGCATATGCATTTTGTCCATATTTAAAATACCATTTCTGTCATACATCTGGTTAAGAAGTGTGTGGTCCTCTGTGGACCCCCAGTAGCACTGATAAAAAATTGTGCCCCCCTCCAGCATTTAAATTGCCCATCCTTGATGTATTCAGACATGTGCAGAATCAATCATATTCTTCTTTTATCATACAAGATATAATACATACAGATAAGGTAAATACCATGTACATAGATCAGTAGTAGTCATATTTATCAGCTGTGATAATATTGCCTGTATAATTAATGCAGTAGACGTTTTCACTTTTTCAGGTGAATCCCCTGAGTTTCTAATAAAGGGTTGGGAGCACTACTCTAAGCAGAATTACTGTGGAGACATGCAGCATTTTTAATGTATAACACAAACGTAGAAAATTATACCGAAAAATCAATGGCCAAGCATATTGAGTTGCAATAGGAAGTGTGTGCACTCAATAAAAACGAAGATTAAAAGTTTACAAAGCACTGTGCCGTCCCTGATAATAAAAAGGAAGACTGCTGTGCTGACGGTGCAAAGAGTGAAATTACAGTGTTCATTAAGCATTCACTAAATCCTCACTCAGCTGGGGGCAACATCTGTCTTGCTGGTTAATACCACTGTACATCACACGCACCTTCACACATAAACACAGAGAGACAGGCAAGACGTTTTAGACAAAACTATGAAATATATAAAACAAGGAAAAGGAGACCAGTCAAAAAGACACAGTAAAGACTTAATGACAAATTAATCCATAAATATGCAAAGTGAGGTAAAAAAAAATGTTCAATGTCATTTAAGCGAAACCTTGTTTATTTGAGAATGGGCATTTATATCTTGACTTTGTTGGATGTTTCTTAAGCACTTAGAGACTTTTTGCCAAGTGCTGTCTACTCTGTATTCTCCATACCATCTGCCGTGTGTCTGGAATTTGCTCGCTTGTTGCTTGATTGACTGCCAGTATCATTGTTTGAATAAACTGTGTTCTATTGTATAATATCTGCTCTGTCATAGCTGTGCTTTGGGTACAAATCATGTTTCACTGAGCTATGACAATAAGAGTTCAATGTCAATCGTTCCCCTCTGAGTTTTCAGAGTGCATACAAAAAACATCTTTTTTGAGATTATTCCTGATTTCCTCCCTGATCCCATTATGCAGTATATTGCACAGTTGTAAGTAAATCCACTTTACGTCACAGGTTTCATTTTATGCACAATTCTGTGCATGTGGTCACCATTTGATCCTACCTCAGATTTTTTTAAATGATGCATTATGCAAATGGATAATCCCTTATAATGTCACTTTGTGATTATTGTATAATTCCGAGCTAATTATGAGTACTGATGATGTGGTGATTCATTCAGTCCAAGGACAATCAGTTTGCTAAGTGAAAGAGAAAAATCACTTAACGAGTATTTGACAGATTGCCTATATCTGTCTACAAAGCAAAAATATAAAATCTGAAAATGTTTATATTTTGTATAGTGACTAGTTTGTGGATGGATGCATGGACCAGCATAGCCATTATTGCTGCCCAAAACCTTTTCTATCCTCTTGAAATGAGCAAGGATTAACTCTGTAAGAATAATATCTCAAGCGGTGAACAACGATTGATAGCAAGGCAACACTACAAAGCTCACAATGTTATCACATTGTGACATTGCATTGATTTTTGCTTTTATATTTGCTAATGGCCAATTTAGCCGCCCAATTTAGACCTGCATGCATCAATCAGTCTCAATTTAATGACATTTTACATTTACGGTCGATCATTAGCTCAAAACACACACTCAATATTCAAGGTTGTTGGCACTTGGGTAATCGAGAAACAAAGTGATGACAAGCCACTCTTGTCTTGACCATGATGCGAGTATTTCAACCTTTGCGCATACTTCAGATAAAATGAACAGAGACTGCAGGAGTATATGGATATTTGAAGGACACTTCTGTAAGGCGGTGGATATGCATGTAATAAACCGTGATTTAATTGTGAATTTGGAGTAGTTACATAGTGCCATTCTTCAATGCAGACATTTACAGCCAAAAAGTGATGAAGCGCCATATTCTCCCATGTGCTCAAGAAAAAAAAAGCCGCAGTTACACACTTTTCTGAGACTGAAAACATGTGTATAAAGGAGTTTTGTCACTGCTTCATTCTGATATAGAAGAAGGCTTTTATTGCGCAGGAGGAGCAAGATAAAGATAGTGATCATTGACTGCTTGAGGTTACTGTTTACCAACCAGCCGTGTTCAGCATTGCTTAGGGAAAAAAAACATTTACCTGAGTTAAAGGTAATTAAAAGTTTTTAATTTTGTGTGACATCTTTCTGTGCAATTATCCCATTTGATAAAATTTGTGACGCAGCTAATAAAGCGAAGCGGCCAACATGTACAAATTTGTTTTTGGGGGGGGCTAACTGTTGTAGCTTTTAATCAGGTGTGTTTTGTTGTCCGAAAATTACGATAATTGTTTGTTTTCATATGTGTCAATGTTGATCCATCAAAGTATGTCCACGTTAAAGTGCCTCTGTGGTGCAATAAAGATTTAATCGATAGAAGGGAAGGCACACTCCAAAAACAGTTGGGTTATTTCATCAACCTAATTTTTGGATTTTTTGTGTTGGGTCAAAATTCTGGGTTATTTCTTATAAATTAACCCAATTGTTGGCTCAAATTAACTATATATTGGGTTATATGTCAGTAATGTTTTATGTTGGGTCAAAAATCAACCTTACGGGCCCATGTGCACTTTAATGAAGTATGACTGGCGGCCATGACAGCCCAGCCTTCATATGTCTACACTTGCAGCATCGTGGTCAAGTCAATGACACTTTTGGCATTTGGATTTCTTCATTTATCACACTGATTTGGTAAGTACTTTACACATTGTAATCTTTTGAAAACAAGTTGCTTGTAACTGAGTGTGTGTGTGCTGGACAGGACGAGTGCTGGAATCGTAAAAAAAAAAAAAGGCATTAGTCTGCTGCCATTGTAGGATGTGACACTTCACAAGAACTGTGCGTTCTCCAAATAATGTTCCATAGTAACATTATATGTTTACTGTAATCCACAGGAACTTTTCTATGATTAACAGAGTTGTTCTGGTTACCTTGCTTGGAGATTGAAAACTGTTGAGCACAACTCTCCTCAAGAGATCAATATATCTCAACACACTTTTCAAGATGGACCCACAACTCATCATAGCCTGTGTGAAAGTGTGAGGCAGTTGTCTGGTGATGACCGCAAGGAAGCAATGCATGGTTTAATAAAGAACTGAAATAAATTGTATACCATTTTACAAACCCTTGTGAGGATAAGCGGTATAGATAATGGATACCATTTTACAAATACATATCTATCTCATGCACTGATTTGCATTTCCTGGCTGACAGCCAATCGGAGTGATTGTCACTGACACCACTTTGCAGCCTGCCGTTGGTGTCTTATTCATTCAATTCATATAGCACCATGACACAAAATATATGACTTGCCGTAATTCTAAACACTACTTTTTCATTTAGATTCGTCCTCACTTCCACCATGAATGTGCTGAACTAAATTCTGGGCACGTATGCATTCTACTTTATGAAACCATGACTGAGGACTGCACAACAAACAATGGCCCTGTCATATTAACATAAGCATATCACAGAGTAGGGTGAGGTGAAATTTGGCCATCTTTCAAACGTATCACCCCTATAAATGGGTGTCTGACCAGTCTAGCCCCGGGAGGGAGTGTCCAGCTCTGACCAAATGTACATCATCCACTACTGTTATTGTTGCTGAAATTATGTCAATGTCAGGAGTGATGTACCTGAGATAAATACCCATTTTTAAAAACTTTCACTTGTTATTAATACATTTTTGGGGAAGGGACAGGATCCTTAGCATTATAAATAAAATGAATAAATAAATAGTGGAAAAACCCAATTATTTGCATTGTTTTGAGCCAATTTGTTGTGTTCATTTAACCCTTAAAGTTGGATCAAAACTGAATAACCCATTTTTTTGGTTCAAATTGACCCAAGTCTGGGTCGGTCCTTTTTTAACACAACAATTGGGTCAAATTTAACCCAAAAATAGTTATTTTTGACCCAACTGTTTTTAGAGTGCACACTCCGTTTGTTTGGTGATGGAAAAAAATACTTTTATTGGATTTATTTTATAGAATTAAAACAAATCATGCTCTCATCCAAAGTGTGGGCAGCCACAGCGGTCCGGACCGTAGGCTACGCCCAATTGAGCTAAACATCCACTACTTAAAGCGGAGGTCAACCCAAACATATTTTTTTCAATAATATGTTCCCAGCAGGCCCACTCGTTGAAAGATGGCATTCTGATTAATTTTGTGTTTGTGGACTATAAGTTAAGCAGCAAAATGCACTCGTTTTAGCTATCTCCGGGGGCGGCCATTTTGTCTTCTGTCGACTGAAAATGACGTCACAACTGCTCACAACGACCAATCACGGTTCAGACTCTGAAATCAAGTCAGCTGTCAGTGAATCACGCCTATTAGGTGTTTAGCTTCCATTCCCAGGTTATGCATTCCCCCACCAGCCCAGCCCCATCCACTTTCAGATCTTCTGTGATATATAGCTAAGCCCCCTAGCTCTATGGAGAGGAGAGGATTATTTGTCCTTACTCTTTTCTTCTTTTAAAATTTTGCGCCTCAGGCAATCAACTATATGCCCCCACCCACTCTACGCTACTGGTCTGAAGTGTGCTTAAGAGTGTTGGACCTTATTTGACTCAACACAGACCCAAAGATAAAATACAAGTTCCCATGGTTACATAGATTATGAACTGAAGAACACGAAGCACAGATATTGCGGAGGGAATCAAATCTCAAATGTCATTATTGAGCGCTTGAGAAAGAAAGCTCTCTGTAGTCTCCAGTCGTAAGATGGACCTGAGTCTGCAAGATGAACACTGCATTGCCTCCATTTATCCACATGACTAAATAAAGTCTGTTCTCATGAGGATTTAATAGGATTTAATGTGAAATGCAGTGCAGTGTACAGTAGTTAGTACAATATGAATACATAATTGTGGGCTGCTTGAAAAACTTTACGATTGAATTGTAATCATTATAATGACCAAGCCTAGCAGTTTTCAAAGTGCCTCCCTTGCGGGTATCAGAAGACATCAGGAGATATGCAGCAGCTTTCTAGGTGGAAGGAAGCCTGCGTGTTACACCCGGGACTGGTCACCAATCAATCAGTCGCAGAACAGATGCAGACAAAGAATGATCCATATTCAAATAGTCTTCAATTAATATAATATGCATGTTTTGGGGATGTAGGAGGAAGCCGCAGTACGTGGGGAAAACCCTCACGGGTGTGGGAAAGGCATATAAACTCCACAAGGAAGGATGTATCCAAGAATCAAACCCAGAACCTCTCCAATGCGAGTTTGAGTTGCCTTCAAAAAAGTCAAAGACTTCACAGATCCGCAGCACCTTGCAATGACTTTTTAAAATGAGATCATTTAATTGGGAACATTTTAAAAGCGTCCCTTAAATAATAAACAATCTTATAAGTAGTTCTGGGGGTGAGGATGTTCAAGTAAAGAGACAGTTCATGTGACTTTCATTCTTTCTACCGTCCACGTCACACTAAATGGGCTGACTGACCAGCCAGTAAGTAATGAGGTACCATGCTCGAACAAAAAAGGCTCCTTTAAAAGCCCGGCTTTATCAGCACAGCTCAGAAGTCTTGAGGTGAACAACTAACGCACAAGACAAGGAAGGTGTGCGTCTTATCTTTGGCAGAGGTCAGCTTGAGTGAGGAAAAATTGAGCAGGGACAAGACGGAGGGGGATTAACTCCAATCCTAATTACGGGCTGCCTGGAAATGACGTTCCAGCCAATCAATGAGGGAGGTCACAGTAATTCCTGTTGGGGGCAAAGCTGGACATAAAATATAAATTGGTCACAAAGATACTTGCCAACCTCACACATCGAGGGGCAATCTGCAGAGACGATAAGCATGTTTTAATCATCTTCTTCATTATGTAATGAGATAACGTACGACAGTCACTGCAGTTACTCATATACTTTATACATTAGCATAGAGCAAAGGGAGATGATTTGGCAAAGGGAATTCTAGTCAACAGCAAGAGAGAGCAACATGAAATAAAAAGATGCAGAGAATAAAACATGTTCTTTCCGGTGGTAAATATTTGATCAACTACCCTATATGTTTGAGATATGTAAAGTGGAACGTGACACAACTGCGAGAAATGCCAGTTATTGGAAAGTATTCCATGTTGTATTTTATATAAGATATATACAGTAAGTATAGTGAAAAACAAACTGTAATCTTCGAAAAACAAACCTCCATCACACAGTGTATTGGCAATAGGCCTACAGTAACCACAGTCAGTAGTGACAACATTTTTATTTTGTTATGTTTTAAAACTACATGCATACAATGCCAAAATATATGCATGTGAGGTGCAGGTATTATTTTTGTCCTGTTGGGTTCAGTTTAAGAAAACAGGTGAGCCATGATTGGTTACCTGAGCACTGAGGAGTTGTGATGTCATTTGCAGTCGACAGATGTGACAAAATGGCCACCCCCGGAAATGGCTAAAAACAGGTGGATTGACTCTTATTCCACAAACGCAATATTTATCAGAATGTCTTGTTTCAACTAGTGAGCTTGCATAGAACATCTTGAAAAAAAATATGTGAGGGGTTAAGTTCCTCTTCCTCAAATTTGTTTCCACAAGTTCTTTTTGGAGAATAGACAGTCCATACTGCCCTCTCCCCACTGTCCAGGAATGGGTCCAAAGTCTCTCTTTTCCCTTTTTTTTTTTCCTTTTCTAAGCAGAGAAGAAATGCACATGCACATAATGCACCACGGATCAATGTAAACATCATGTGATTTGTCAAGATGGAGTTTATTCATCTATTTAGCACAGTAGTGACAATTAATTTAACACTTTTATTCAAGCGATGGCTTGAAAAACCAAGCTAGAAATCGCTTGAAACAAGTTCTCCCTCTTTATTGGTATTTTATTAACTTAAGAGTTCATTTCAAGGGTCGTTTCAAAAAAATTAAATATGATACTACATCATCTTTTTCCACCGTACATGCAATTCCAACATTTAAACAGGCTCCTGAGTTGATCATAGCTGCAAAACAACCCTCAATGTTTCTAATGAAATGGCGCTGATGGCATTACTTCTGTAATCTAAAGAATGATTGAATTTTAAGTTAGTATTTAAAGCAAATAATTTGAGCGAGTAATTGCCCGTAATGCTGAGTCCAATCATCCCTGATGTTTTGAAAATGTTTAGTGAAGCATGACGAGGACAATCTATTATCACACTTAGCTGCCCACTTTAAAAAAAAAAATCTCTTGTGGATCATTTTATTGCTTATGTTCTACTCCTTCAATCATCTGTATTCTTGCCCCCCATCAGGTCTACCTCATGCCGTTAGTTTGTTGCATTTGTTGGTTTCTCTTCAGTTGTTGTTGGGCCCTCGTCATATGTGATGAGTTTGTTCCTTGTGTACGGCATG
Organism: Filicampus tigris; assembly: GCF_054856515.1. Classification (NCBI taxonomy): domain Eukaryota; kingdom Metazoa; phylum Chordata; class Actinopteri; order Syngnathiformes; family Syngnathidae; genus Filicampus; species Filicampus tigris. The sequence continues at coordinate 4,670,922 of NC_141226.1, forward strand.
CTTTTTGTACTCCTAATGTTCTAAGGTTTTATGAGTTTTGCCTGCTCTCCATTTACATTCGCATCTACCACCACATAACCCCTGCCAGCACAACTCGGCCAAATACTCGTCTTCGGACTGCTTGATGTCGCCCTGTTTTCATCAACCTGCCTACGCTCAAAGCGCTATACACTCAACTTCCTATGACCTTACTGTGCCTCAGTCCCACGGCTCCCTGTTTATTAGCTTTTCGTCATATTTGCACTTCTTTTTTCTCCTGTGTTTCTGTTTCTCCATCTTGGTCGCTCCACAACTGTAAAGTATAGAGACTGTGATGTTAGATTCTAACACGAACCCTGAATTAATTAAATTTCTCTCAGATTCAGATTAAGATGCTGACTTTGCTTTTCATTTCCCTAAATGTGTAACGTTTATCCAGTCCTAATCATTTTTTTTGTCCTGTCTTCTACAATGTTCCCCTCATTGCTGTCCTTCTTTGTCATGTCATTCTCCGTCTCAGTCTTGTCCTGCCGACCTTTACTCGGGAACCAGTTTGACAATCCACACAGGAAAAACTTGTGGTGACTAACTGCGGTGCCCGAGTAATGGTGGTCATTGCTCTGTTCACCTTGTGTTCGCATCACCTGTCAGTCCCACCTGTGTCCCAGCCATCCCCCATAGAGCAGCCTTAGAAATTCCCATTTGTTTAGTGTCCGGTCCGTCCTCCTGACAGGCCCCGCTGAGTCTCTTGTGCCCGGCATCCCAGCTGACAACCTGAACGGCCTCAATGAGTCCTATTGAAGGCCTATGTCTGAAAGTCACGGAACCACCACTGCTAAAATATGTACTGTTATTCACAAACACAATTCAAATACAAAAGAAAGTCATCTGCATAGCAATGAACGTTTATTGAGTGGTTTTCTGCAGGTAGTTCTAGCACTGACTATTAACCTACTTCAGCAGTAACAGCTTTCGTCATTAACATTTACAGGCTATAAGTCACCTTGTAAGTATGCCTTGAATAACTTAAAGCGGAAGTCAACCCAAACATATTTTTTTTCAAGAAGAATAAGTTATATGAAGGCCCACTAGTTGAAACACGGCATTCTGATTAATTTTGCGTTTGTGGAATATAAATTAAGCAACAAAATGCACTCGTTGTTAGCCATCTCCGGGGGCGGCCATTTTCGAACCCACGACATCTGAACTGTGAGGCGGACGTGCTAACGAGTCGACTACCGTGCCGCCCGGCCTTAAACTTGCCATCTTGAAATTTATTTGTCCTGACCTTGTCTGTTGTGGTCATGTTGTTCAAGTGGATGTGTGGATGTGGACGTGTCAATCACAATTGGACAAAAGGGAAATATGCAGCAAATGTTTCTACCACTAATTGCGCAGCATTATTGCATACTGTTGTGTGCAAGGATTTTACACGCTCCCCCCAAAAAATATCTGTCCAGTGTGATTTGAAAACTGATTATGATTTTGAAAAAATATGTAAATTAAAACCATTTACTGGATTGATTTGATGTCTTTGATTACCTACAAAAACACAGTCACTTTTTTTTTGTAATTTGTGGGTTGGAGTGGGTCTTAATTACTGTATTCAAATACTGGCAACATTCACCTATACTTACTGCATTTCCATGCAAAACAAAGTTTATATGTTAATAAGAAAAGGAAATTCTATACAACATTCACATTATGGGGGAAAATGGCCTAAGCTTTGAACTGAAAAGACAAGTTGCTATTCCTTACCTTAACAACTATTTATACTACTACTACTACTAGTACTACTTCTACTAATAATAATAATATTAATAATATGAATCAGTTTCACAATGGAAACTAAACGATGAAGGCATCTTCATTTCCATTGCTTCCAAAATCTGTTTTGCTACCTCCAGCAATATAATCCGCTGGATTTCTTTCTAAGGAATTTCAGTCTCATAAAAGCAGTCAGATTGGCACTGAAAGTGGTGATGTTCTGTCCATTGAATTTCCCATGAATCAGGCTCTTTCATCGCCCTTGTGATCTGCTTTCATGTTAAATATAAATATGTTTGTTTTTTTAAATCCTTCTCATTATTAAGTTTTTCTTCTCCTATCAAAAGCCTCCGATCAATGCTAAAGTAATGCTATTACCAAAAATAGCATTTATATTGGTCACTGCCATTGGGAATGCTCTAGTCAAACTCAATTATATTCTATATGACATCAAAGTTTATGACTCTATTGAAATAAGTTGAAATGTTAATTTTCAAGCCTTCCAGATGATATATACCTTTATATGAAGTGCAATGTCTACCATAAGTGCCTATTAAATATATACTTTACATACTGTACATATTAGAGTGAGCGCAGATGTTTTAAGGGTGAGGGATCGTGGAACAAGCGATGAACAATGCCTTTTCCTGTTTTATGGATTTGAAAATTATTGAATTTATGTGAATTCAATCATTATCACACCTAAATAGTATTTTAACAATAGATATTTTAATAAATAATATAATTATGTATGATAAACTACTAAACTAACTTGGAGAGGTTATGGGTCTATCTTTAATTTGTAGCTGCACAAATAATCTTTGCACATCTATTAACGCTCATAATCAGAACCTGGCGTTAAAGTGTATACTTGGACATTGTTACTAAGCTTGCAGTCAATGTGTTAGAGGTCTATCACTGCTGTACTGTACTTCATTTTTCTATTAGTGAAAAGGAGTGAAAATGGATTTGACCTCTTTGTACTTGTTCATATCAATTTGATCACTGTTAGTGTATTTTTCACATTTCATCTTATCATTAAAATGTTACACTAATATATAGTGAATTGTTCATATTAGTTTTACAACATGTGCAAGTCAAGCCGTTTACAATTTTAATAATAAACTCAGTGCTGTTCTTGAATACACTAACTTATTGTTTAATGTATTAAGACTCAAAAGTCTGACTCAGACTGTTTCTCCTTTAAAGAGATGTCAACCCAAAAATTCTTTCAAATACTGTGTGCTATGAGGACCCACTAGTGGAAACATAGCATTGTGATTAATATTGCACTTGGGGAATATGAGCAAAATCCACCCATTTTTGTCCATTTCATGGGATGGCCATTTTGCCACTTGCTTTCAAATGAAAATGACATCACAGTTTTCAGTTGACAGAAGTGACAAAATAGTCACTGAGATGGGTAAAAATGGCTGGATTTTGCTGCATAACTCATATTCCACAAACACAATATTAATCATAATGCCATGTTTAGACTAGTGAAGGTGCAGAGAACATATTATTGCTAAAAATCTTTTGGAGTTGAATTCCCTTACAAGACATGAAGTCAACTGAAAGCTATTTCAAGCGAAAGCGACAGAGTCAAGATGAAAGTACACCACAGGAGTGATGCGAATTTTAATCGATGGAATTGTCATAGAAAATGTTCTAAAACTTGATTAAAAATCATTTTGGTTAGACTAAAATTGAATTTATTGTGAAACCAGGCTTTAATTTACCAGACAACATGCCTTAGTTAAAACATCAGGTCAATATTTTTGCATTGAACCCCAGCGGACTACATTGTAAGATAGAAATAATTCAAATAATTCAGCCTCATCAAAAATCTTGGGAAGAGATCTTAGACTCTACACATCTTTTGAGCCGTCAATGTCCTCAGGCCAGAGGAAATAACGTTGGATGATGCTGCCAACATTGCTTACCCGCAGACCCCCACCAGGAAATTCCTCCCCGGACAGAATGTCACAGTTGTCCAAGAGAAGATGCCGTTCTAGAAACATGCATCCTGAGGGGCATTCGAGGTAATAATCAATTCCTTTACCAAAAATATATTTTTATTTTTGTTGTGGTGGGTTTGTTTTTGTTTTTTTAATCCCTCAAATCCTAATTCAAATTTGCAGCAATTTTCTATCCTGGTTGGGACAAAAGCCAAGGAGCAATGATGGAAAAACTGTCCAGATGTATGGGGAGACATCTACCCTTGCCTGGCACAACTGTCTGGTTTCCAATACTGAGTTTGTGAAATGAGAAACCAGGATAATACTCATACACTGATCTGAGGGTGAAAGGTTGACACAGAATCCGTGCTTGCCCGACATCAATAATGCTACAAATATACAAAATGACGCAGAATATGAGAGCAGTAGAACACAGCCAAATTCATCAGCTCACAAAAAGAGGATTACTGAGCTGAATGTGAAATGATGATGGAAAAGACAGACAATAAGAATGACAGCAAGGTTTTTTGAGAAAAATCTTGAGTTGCAATCCTCCTCCCTATAACCCTTGAGCAAATAATGTTCCCACTGACTGATGGCTAATTTCAGCAGACATTACCTCCCAAACATTTATGCCCAAATTTCAACATGCCTTAAGGACTAAGCTTTTTCACACCACACAACTTTTAATGACTTTGTCATTTATTTTAAGCTCATGAAGTTTGACCACACTAACCAGATAGCTGCCATAGCCACAGGCTAAGTACTTAACACAAAGGCTCCACATAATACCAGTTTTGACAGAAAAAAAAACAGTTATAATGTGTGCTGCGGGGGTAGTCACATCATTGATTAATTTAGTATAGAAATGCACTGACAGTAGCACAGTGTGCAAGGATCCGCCCTTCGGCAAGGGAAGGTATGGACTTCAGATGTCAAGTTGGTGTTGAAGAGATGCTAATATCTACAGTATCCTGACTACTCTTGAGGTGCCCTTCAGCCAGGCACCAATCCCCGACACACTCAGCAGGAACACAGTGCTCCCCACAAAGAAAAAAGAAAAATTACTTGTCTTCCAACTACAATGAAATTAATGTGAAATAAATAAATAAATAAATGAATAAATAAATAAGAAATGATTCGGACAAATCACTATTATACTGTTAAACATTTATGTAAACAATTATTTAATGTAACAAAAAACTAGTGTGGAGCATCATGGCTTGAACATGCACTTGCTGCAAAAACACTTCTGTGAGGTGAGATGCACATTTTCTATATGTTTGTAAAAGTGTGCTTGTGTTTCCCCTGACAAAGATCATCCAGCAAGCTCAATATGTATTTTTTTAATCAGGAAAATGATGGCTCACATTTTCAATTTTATCAAATTGTTTTAGAGAAAATCAATGTAAAATTTAATTTCCTTTTCATCGTCTTTGAAATCATCAACAGAGAACCTCTGTTTCTTTGGTAGCGACATTTTGATTTTTACGCTTTAAAGTGGAAGTCAACTCCCAAATTTTCTTTCCAATAATATGGTCTCTGCAGTCTCGCCAGTGTAAACACGGCATTCTGATCAATATTACGTTTGTGAAATATGAGTTAAGGAGCAAAATCAGCCCGTTTTTAGCCGTCACAGGGTGTGGCCATTTTGCCACTTTCTGGCAACTGAAAATGACATCACAGTTGCTCAGGGCTCAGGTAACGACCAATCATGACTAATATTCAGAAAACAGGTGAATAGTAATTTTCATGAAACATTGTATCTAAATGTTGAAATAACATATCTCAATCACAAATGGATATAACTCATAAAATCTTTCAAATGCACAATCTTGTTTATTGAATGACTCATGTTATTTGCTTTGAATATTTCATTGAAGACTATCTTTCCAATCTCCATCTTGTGTTTGAGGAACCTCAATTGCTGGACTTGACCCCAGCTTTGATGCACGTTTGATGTCACTACACTCCTGACACGCGGCCGAGTAAGGAAAAAATAAAACAGTGTTGTGTACATTGCGGTCCCACAAACGCAATAACATTTGCCCCATATTGTTTCTATTTCACCGATCACCACGGTGTGTGTGTGTGTGTATGTCTGTTGTTGTTTTTTTTTTCTTTCTTTCTTTTCTTTTTGTCTTTTTTTCTGCTCGTGCGGCACCTGCTTGTGATGTGAAGATTACGTTCTCGACACCGATTAGCTGCCATTGATGAGGGATGGACTGGGATCACGCGGTTGATTAAATATGCAGGACGGAACATAGTGGCGGTTAGGCAATGCCCCGCTCTGGACTGCGTGCTCTGGACGGACCGCTCCGTCAGTCTGAGGGAATTCCCACCTTTAAGTAACGCCATTAGAGAGGTAGAAGGTGCAAAATAACGTTCATATAGCCTAAATCAATAAAATATTCGTTTGAGTGATTTTTCCGAGACTGTCAACATAACTGTTCAGGGTGGAGCTTATCGATACTGCAGTTTAAAAAATTCAGCTCCGGGGCCAGTTTTGTAGCTGGCTCGGTACCAATCCCTAGTTGTAAATGTTAGTCCAAATGGTTGTTTTTTTATACTGTATGTGCTCTGCAGTTCTCTAGCAATCAGTTCAGGGTGTACCGTTATCACTTTGCTTTTTCGGATGTCGCTTTGTTATAAACTGTTTTATTATAAGCCTTAGCCATCAGAAGAGCCATTCTTCAAAATTGGCAATGATAAGTGTGTGTAGGTGTGGGTGTGTGTGTGCGCGCGCGTGTGCAATTGTGCATCTGTGTTATACACTTGAAGAACTGATTGGTTGTTTTTTATTTGCATCAAAGGTACAAGAAAATTTAAATAGTTGGGAGTGAGCTACTCAAAGGATAGGTTAACAAGATTTGAGGCCACAATAACCATTTGAGATTGTATTTACTTCATTTTTCAATCAATATATATGATACTAAAGGTACTTCATCCACAAGAAAAAAGTAGACATTTATACTGTTTGAAAAATTAAAAATGGAAGTATTTAAAAGATGTATGATGATACAGCAAGTAATATTAATAATAACTAATCAATCCATAAAAGTAGCAATGCTAACTGGATATTCTCTCTGAAAATCTGTTGTTTACTCAACGCTGTTGCAGAAGTGACCTTCTGCCGCCATACAATGTTCAGAGTTCAGAGTGTCATATGTAAATGTGAGTTAATACTGCTGCTGCAGGTAAAGCAAAGCACCAGACTACACCACACTGCCACTGTGCATTCTCTCCTCTGCAGAAGTGTGTGATGGGGCTGACTAAGGCGACAATACTCAGTTCTCACATCTCACAGGTCATGTGACACGGGCAGAGTTGGGACAAATGGAAATGGGCAAACCACATTATATCGAAGCTGGGCAGTTTACTAAAAATTTGCCTGTTTGTCTGTTTATCGCCTTCCGCCTACGGCCCGGGGTACCCTTCCGTCGCCGGTTTATCCGCCATTTTGTCCGGTCGGAAACAATAGTACTCCAATGGGAAGGTCCGCCTATGATTTTAAAGGGGAAGTCAACCCAAACATATTTTTGTCAAGAATATCTTCTATGCAAGCCCACTAGTTGAAACAAAGCATTCGGATTAATATTGTGTTTGTGGAATAAGAGTTAATCCACCCGTTTTTAGCCATCTCTGTGGCTGGCCATTTTGTCACTTCTGTCGACTGAAAATGACATCTACCCTACATCTACAACTACCCAGTGCTCAGGTAACGACCAATCACAGCTCAGCTTTAGAAAACAGGCAAGCTGTGATTGGTTGTTACTTTAGCCCTGGGTAGTTGCGATGTCATTTTCAGTCGACAGAAATGACAAAATGGCCGCCCCCTGAGATGGCTAAAAACAGGTGGATTTTACTGCTTAACTCATATTCCATCCATCCATCCATTATCTGTACCGCTTCTCCTCACAAGGGTCGCGGGGCGTGCTGGAGCCTATCCCAGCTGTCTTTGGGCAGTAGGCGGGGGACACCCTGAACTGGTTGCCAGCCAATCGCAGGGCACACAGAGACAAACATCCGCGCTCACAATCACACCTAGGGGCAATTTAGAGTATCCAATCAACTTACCATGCATGTTTTTGGAATGTGGGAGGAAACCGGAGTGCCCGGAGAAAACCCACGCAGGCACGGGGAGAACATGCAAACTCCACACAGGGAGGCCGGAGCCGGGATCGAACCCACGACCTCTGAACTGTGAGGCGGACGTGCTAACCAGTCGACCACCGTGCCGCCACTCATATTCCACAAACACAATATTAATATGAATGCTGTGTTTCAACTAGTGGGCCTGCTGGGGACATACTCTTGAAAAAATGTATGAAAAAATATGTCTGGGTTGATTTCCACTTCAAACAGGCTTCGCCTAGCGTTTCAGGTTTGGGGTTGCCGCCACGACAGGCACAGACCACCTTATGGCCACAGCTCCAGTCAGCCGCCTCAACAATGGAGGCACGGAACCTGGTCCACTCGGACTCAATGTCCACCACCTCAACCGGGACGTGGATGGAGGTCTGCCGGAGGTGGGAGTTGAAATTCTTTCTGACAGGGGATTCTGCCAGACGCCCTCAGCAAACCTTCACAATACGCTTGGGTCTGCCAGGTTGGACTGGCATCTTCCCCCACCACCGGAGCCAACACACCACCAGGTGGTGATCAGTTGACAGCTCCGCCCCTTTCTTCACCCGAGTGTCCAGAACATGCAGCCGCAAATCCGTGCTTGGTCTGATCCCTCACCTCGGACCTGTTTGCCATGGGTGACCCTGCTAGGATCATTGGGACACTCAAACCCCTCCATCACAGTAAGATGACGACTCATGGAGGTGAATGTAAAATCTGAGAGTCTAAAATTAAAGTCGTCGCAAAAGAATAATAGTGTCATTGTTCATCATTTTAATTGAAATGAACGCCAAGATTCATAGTCTTTGTTGCTGCTGTTGTTGCTGCAACATTCCTGTCATGATCTGTTTGTTTATTTTGGGGGTTTTAGTTTGAGATTGGCACAGCTCATTCCCATTGTTTAATGTCCATGCCTCCCTCCTATTTGTTTCAATCTGTCACAAGTATACGAGTCCAATGCTGCATGTCCTGTATTCTGCGCTGTGAGTCTGTTTCCTGAGTTGTAGATTGTTTGTTTTTTTATCCTACTATCCCGAATCTCTCTTGCCCTTTTTTTTGGTTTTACATTATCTTTGCACTCGTGCTTTTCCTTGCCTGCTTCCCTGTATTTAGGTTCACCTGCCTTTTTTGCCTCCTCTCTATCACGACAGACATCGCTACGTGACATAATGTACTGAGCAGAAAGGGAAGGTATGAACACGAATCACAGGAAACAAACCAAAACTAAATCACAACATAGGAAACTGAAATGATCTGTATCATTATCAAATTAAAAACCAAAAGATAAACAAAAGACAGAAGATCATGACAAATGCTCTGAAAATTAGATCCTAATAGTTATCATGTTTTACTAATAATTACAAAAATAGTTTCATTATTGCAAATAAAACGCAACACTGAACAACAGAAAACAATATACGGTATATAGTCCCTGGCAGTAAACAAGGACGGGAAACAGTCAACATTTTCGACTGTCACAGTAGCAATTCCATAGCTGTGGTGATGTTTTTCACATGATGCAACCTTCTGCAAAGGCTAGCACATGAATTGTCTGAGATAAGCAAGCATTGACAGGGCCGTTTAAATAGGCAAACTAAATAAAGAATGAAGGTAAACTAAATAAAAAAGAAAGTAAACTAAATAATGGAAGTTACTTGACTGAATAAAGGTCAGACAAAGGATAGATAAGAGGACCAACGAAAATAACATTCACAATTCACAGTGGATTCTGAGGGGAGAGCACAAGTGCAGACGGGGAGTTGGTTGGCCTGGGATACAAAGGGAACATGGCAGATGAAGACTCATTAACAGACAAGAGTGGAAACATGCGATATTAAAAAAAACATAAAAGTGAGTCTCAAACAATGCTAATTGATAGTCTAGGGAGACTAGAAAACAATCACGCCAAAAAAAAGCTTTCAGAACTGATAAGAGTGTATTAAAGCAACATCTAAATTAACACAGAGGTACTGTAAATGACACAGCATCAGATATGTTACTAGATTTAGGCCGGATTGCATCAACGTTGAACTTTAAAACTAGATTAAATTGTGGTTTAAATTCTGTTGCGCCAAATTTTAAACTTAGTTTAAAATAAAACAGATTAAATTCAAACCTCTTTTTAAACTCTCAAAGGGGAAGTCAACCAAACATATTTGATTCAAGTGTATGTTATATGCAAGCCCACAAGTTGAAACTAGGCATTCTGATAAATATTGTGTTTGTGGAATATGAGTTAATCCACTCGTTTTTAGGAGTGGCCATTTTGTCACTTCTGTCATCTGTCATTTCTGTTGACTTAAAATGACATCACAACTACTCAGAGCTCAGGTAACGACCAATCACGGCTGCCCTGTTTTGTGAAGCTGAGCCGTGATTGGTCGTTACCTGAGCTCTGAGTAGTTGTGATGTCATTTTAAGTCGACAGAAATGACAAAATGGCTAAAGGTGGCTAAAAACGGGTGGATTTTGTTGCTTCACTTATATTCCACAAATATAAGTCAGAATGCCCTGTTTCAACTAGTGAGCCTGCTGGGAACATACTTTTGAAATAAATATGTTTTGGTTGATTTCCCTCTTTTAGCCAAATTTAAATTCAATTCTGCTGCACCAAGAACTTTAAACTCAAACTAAAATTAATTTTAATGTGACAGTTGGGATGGTTCAACTTTAACAATGGCTGCATTTTTTTTAGGTGTATACAGCAATAATGATGACGTTTCTCGAACAAAATTGAAAGACAGGCTCAATCGTCTTGAGTTTTATGATGAAGAGGAATTATTTGTGAGATACTGGTTTATTAAACAGTTTTGGAGCTGAACAGGAAGACGGGATCAACTGTCAAACATGGCAGTGACAGAAATGCAGCTGTACCGCCGATTCAACAACTGCGGCTTTTGTTGGTAAATTTTTTTCCAGCAAGCTTTAATTGAGCAACGTCTCTTTTCTCTTTCACTCTGGTTGATCTGTTGTAACTGTCAGGCAGTTGGTGCCAATCTGTATCTTTCTTTTTCACCGTGCTGTTGTCTGTTTTCTTGTCCTCTATTCGCTCCATTAATCCGGTCAGCAAGTTGTTATCAAAGGAGGAAAACGTAACAGATCAAGTTAACAAGTAATCTTAGGCTAACATTTTTGCTAGCTAGCAACCATGTAAGATCATATAGCAATGAGTGGCGAAGGTACGCGTGTGTGTGCGCTGCTCAAGCTGCTCAGCCGTCAAGGCTTTCAAAATTTGATGGCTGTTTGCGAGTGTCTGGTAAATGTCTTTGCAACCTTGAATGCACCATGACGAAAACACAACATTCGCTACATGCGCACACAATCGCAAACCAAACTTTCGCTGCTCAATGAGATACGGGATACAGGCTGTAATGTTTAATCGGGGTGCGGGAGTACTCATTGACATAGGGGGCTTGACAGTGGTGTAGCAGTGTAGCCTATACATTTAATTGTACAATTAATTAATTGTAATTTCAATTTGCACAATCATCCGTATAAATCGGCAGAGCTAGGCATCGCCTAACCGCCACCGCATTCCGTCCTGCATATTTAAACGACCCACGTGGTCCCGGTCCATCCCTCGTCGGCCGCAGCCAATCGGTGACGAGAACGTAATCCTCACGTCACATGCAGAAAAAACAAAGAAACAACATCAAACAAAAACAACAGACACATACACACGCACTTTAGCATGTATGAAGCCGAGCACTGTAGCACTTTACAAATCATACATCTTTCAATTCAATGTATTTATGGCTGTCCACTATTGTATTTTGTTTCTTCTTTGAAATTGTACTGTATTTTAAACTTTTAACATCAACCTACCACAGGGACAACAGATGCAAATTAGCCATTGGCTATAAACTGTCATATTTATGGGAAACGGTTTAATTAATATGCACTGTCCCTGTATACTTAAAAAAAAAGAAAAACAATATGAGGCAGGTGATTGCGTCTGTGGGACCGCAAGGTACACAACGCTGTTTTATTTTTTTTTTTTTCCTTACTCTGCCGCATTTCAGGAGTGCGGCAACTGCGTGTGACGTGGTACAGGTTAAATCCATTCTCAATGCCGTGGGTTGTGTAAATATGAAGATGGTAACTCACATTGCCCTGCTCTGTAAATATTTAAATTCAGTTAAACTGAGTTTTACTAAACTGCAGAGATTAATTTTAAATGGTGTAACAGAGCTCCGCTTAATTTCAAAACCTGATAAACAAATTTTAAACTCGGTTTTACTAATCTATGATTAGAGCTAATCTTGGATTCATTTCAACCTTGTTGGTGCAACCCAGCCTTATTTTTTAAGTTAAAAGTTTCCATTATTTCTAGGGAGTTTTGAGTGCAAAGTTTAAGTAAATCTTCCTTGAGGTTCAGGAGACTGAAGTGAATGCTACTTCTGCAATAATAATTGGAGTACCGTGGTTCACTGGGAAAACTAACTATCCATAAAGAGCCATTAAGAAAGATGACATTTATATATCAGTTCACACAAGAAACATATTGCACTTGCGTCAGCGGATTCATTTATTGTGATGGCTCATTCATCAGCCGCTTGACTAGCAGTGAAGAGCCAAACATTATTAATGTAGTCTGTCCTAAAAAAATATATGTATATTTTTTTTTAAATACATCACTGCAGCATCGGGCTACATCTAGATTAATTATCCATCCATCCATCCATCCATTATCGATACCGCTTATCCTCACAAGGGTCGCGGGGCGTGCTGGAGCCTTTCCCAGCTGTCTTCGGGCAGTAGGCGGGGCACACCCTGAATTGGTTGCCAGCCAATCGCAGGGCACACAAAGACAAACATGTGCCGCCCTAGATTAACTATTACATGATTAAGAACATGTCATCTGTTGATTTGTAATTTTGTACTTCTGGTTCAAAACCATAAATGTACTTATCGTAAACCTCTACACTTTCATTGTCTTATCCCCTGTATTTTGCGTTATAAAAACAGACTGAATGAACTAATGGCATTAACAAATGATTGGGTTCATATGTCTTGTTTGGTATTAGGGCTTCTATTCACACTCATCCATGCTTCACTTAGCCAAAATCATTGCAAAAAACATAAGTAGGCCTACTTTAATTGTTATGCATATAACACAGGTTTGGCCAAGACCCAATACATCTAATCACTAGCCAACCAAAGTTTTCACAAAATCAAAACTTGGATGACCTTAATTTTTTTGCATAACTGAGGTAAAACATTTCACTTTTATTGCCATTGGCTGAGAGCATAAATAACTGGCTTAACTTTGGCTTTGAACCCTCAGATAGCTTTGATCACAACAGTATTGTCATTTCCGCCCACATATAGCAACAAACACCGTGGTCAATCTTTTTCTGGCTCATGTAACATACGAAAAAGAGAAATGGATCCAGCCAACGCAAAGCTAAGGAGCCGTTTTATTTTAAAGTGTGGCTATCTTGATTATGGGTCGCAAAGTGAACACTGACTTCCTGGAATGAGCACTGCTGTGCAAACTGTGATTTGAAATTTAGATTTGCGGTGCTGGAAACAAATCATATCAATACAAACTGGATGACAGACACCCAGCTGTCACACAGTAATGACTGTTTAAAATATAATCATGTTTTGCTTGGTAATGTATGACATCCTCTACAAACACCCTTTCCCTTTTTCTCTTGCCACTGCTTTTTTGCTTCTGAAAGGAGGCTGGTGGTAGTCAAGTCAGTTATTTACATTTTGTGCCAATTCACAACAAAGTTATCTCAAGCACTTTCCATATGGAGCAGGTCCAAGACTCGGCTCCTTATACGTAAAGAAAAACAACCTATCAAACCCCACATGAGAAAGCAGTTAATGGTGCTGAATGTACAATGTTAGTATGCCGATTCATTTCTTAGTATTTTATCCCAATTTGGAAATTGGACATCCATAAACAATATCCAACTACAATAAACAATGGGAGACCAAAAACGATCTACAATGACCCTACAATAGCTTCTTGTGCTTTATTCATCCAAGAAATTCTCTAAAGGCCAAGGATGTGTCTTACATGAATGTATTACAAATAAGGAAAAACAGAACCTTTCTTGAAGCAGTGGTCGCATTAAATGTATGTTAAAAGTGACTCATAAAGTGTCTGAAAATAGAAAAATAACAACATATAGAAAGCACATTAACTCATTGAGTGCCAAGGATATATTTAAATGTCTTGACATATATATATGTCTTTGGGATTGAATGAGTTAATCATTATTTATTTAACTCATTCACTGCCAAGGAGATATTGATTTGTCTTTTCACAGTCCAGCCATTAAATCCCAGGAACTTATTTATATATTTTTAAATATTTTTCACACAATTTAAAAGAGTTTCTGAAAATGTGTGGCACTGAATGAGTTTAGAAAAAAAAGTTTGAGAGTGTGGCCATTTTGCATTCTTTCCTGATCAACTGTCCAAAGAAACGGCTTATATGCACACAGCACTTCCGCATTCAATGTAACAAGGCACCGAAGCTTCCGGTGCGGGGACGACTCTATAGAGGAGCGCACAGTTGATGTGATGTTATCTTTGCCCTATGTCCCTAATCGACTCATAAAGAACAGGGACAGCTCCTTTCTTTAACTACCTGAATTCTAAAACTACTAACTAGGTCTCCTAGAGCCATCATTTTGAGGGTTTGGCGATGACTTGATCACCTAAAATTATTTTTACGCATTGTTTGAATAGCTATTAAAGGTATTTTGTTTGGAAGTCTGTTGTGAGTATCTTTCAATGTAAATTATGTAATTTAGCTCCTCTCCCAGGATCACCGGAGTCCATCTAGTACTGTTCTTCCCTCTCTGAGGCAGACAGAAGCGGGTAAGTGGAGCTTCAGACACAGCCTGTCGTCCCCTCTATCACATCTAAGAGCCAAAGCTAAAAGCTAATAATACCTTGAACTGTGTCACCATGCAGGTCCTCTTCGCTGGGAGGAGGCTGCTTTTGCTTTTAGATTTGGTGTCTCAGTTACTCTTATAGACTCCTAATAAATTAAATATTTTGAAACAGAGGTAATGCTTCCTCTACAGTATAAGCGACAGAGCGACTTCTCGAAAATCAATGAAAAGATGAAACGTGGTTGCTACGGAAACCTGGCATGGGAATAATTACTCAAATATATTTTTATATTCTTAATACAATAAAATGGCAGCATAGGTGTAATAGACATACAGACAGAGCTGGGCATTTTTCTAAAAATTGAGCATCCGTCTAGGTCTCTACTTTCTACCATCCGTCGGAGAGTCCGACTAAACTAAACACAAGAGAGAGTGAAGCCTTCTTATTAAAAGTTGGTGAAAGGAAAATCTCAACTGTCCCTGTTTGAATTTTATGAGGCAGATAATGCTTGTTTGACTGCTGTGGCCGTGTCAGTTTTTGTGCATTTGACCGCATCGTCGATTAACTTTTCTTCTTTTTTGCCCTCCGTTTCATCTCATCTCATTTTCTGGTGGTTTCTGTCTTTTAAGCATCTTTGCAATTGCAAATGTCCTCTACCTTGCTTTTTTTTTTTCCTGAAAAATAATGGTCGCTGTCTGAGCAGCTGAGCTAATCACATTAAATAGACACATGGATCACAATGCAGTGACCCGGTGTGACGTTACACTCCGTGCTACCTGCCGCTGCGAGGGCTGACGCTTCTCATAAATTGATTTTAAATAAAATATTTGACTGGCTGAGTTGTTTTACTTACATAATAACCAGAAAGCATGGCCATGAATCCCCAAAAGTTGCAAGCATTCACCTGTTACGACTTCCTCAAGATGGCAAGGAGGAGGGGTCTAACATAGGTGTGAGAGTTGGAAGGGGTAAATGAAAAACATGCACTAACACAAAAGACAACCATTGCAAACTAAAAAACAAACAAACAATGACTGGCTACATCACCAGTAACCAGGCCAAAACACACAAAACATTCAAGGACTGACCACGTCACTCGCAGCCAGCCCAGGGACTGTCCAAAACACAAAAAATACAAGGACTGGCCACGTCACTCGCAGCCAGCCCAGTCCACCAGCAACCAAGTCCCTCTTAATTGCCTGCTGGTGAACACACCTGAAAGTAATTGACACAATTGGTTACCCTCCCCTGCTCTGATTGGATGGCTGAACTGGGGACAAAGGCCTCAAATCAGGGAAGAGCACACACACACACACACACACACACACACCCCACACACACGAAACTTAAACGGCCAACTCACCGTGGGCCGTAACACACCCAAATGTTAGAATATTATAGGATGCCTGCAATAGATCATGTCGCTATTATGATAGAACAGGTTTGTCGATTACATCCAATAACTCCTGTTGGTCAATGGTGCTGTAGACCCAGTCTTGGATCTATGAATATGTTCCAAGTAGGCCCACTAGTTGAAACACGGTATTCTGATTAATTTTGCGTTTGTGGAATATAAATCAAGCAGCAAAATGCTTCTAGCCAATCACGGCTGACCTGTTTTCTGAATCTGAGTCGTGATTGGTCATTGTGAGCAGTTGTGATGTCATTTTCAGTCGACAGAAGACAAAATGGGTGCCCCCAGAGATGGCTAAAAACTAGTGGATTAACACTTATTGCACAAACACCATATTTATCAGAATGCCCAACTAGTGGGCTTGCATAGAACATATTCTTGAAAAAAAAAATGGTTGCGTTGACTTCCCTTTAAAACATTTTTTCACAGAACTAGTGAGGGAGGGAAGTTGAGGGACTTGCTGTAAATGGCTATCCAGCCTTATCTAACACAGAGTGGGTGTATGTTTGCCTGCAGGTAGGTCGCCTTTAGGTCATGTATATGGGCTGATATTTGTGCCACCAGAAACTGAATCTGAATTGCTTAACTTGAATATTTGAAATGGAAACTGAATTATTGAATTGAAAACTGAATATTTGAATTGAAAAACTTAATTATTGAATTGAAAACTGAATTATTGTATTGAAAAACAGAATTATTGAATTGAAAACTGAATTATTGAATTGAAAAATGTGATTATTAAATTGAAAAACCGAATTATTGAATTACATAAAGTGTATATTTATTGTTTAATTTGAAGTTGAATTGCTCGATCTGACTTTGATTTTTTTTTTGGTTTAGAACCGTATCCCAAGAAACTTGAAACTGAATTCAAAACTGTAAAATGCATTTTTAATACTCGAACAAAAGTGCATCTCACTAAAAATTCAATGTCGCAAAAGCTCAAATTCAGTTTGATGAGTAAAAATTCAAAACTCAGTGACAGACATATGGGAACTTTTAGGATGATCAATCGATTGCAGGTGCACAGATTTCCTCTTCAGCGGCTCTTAACTGTATAACACCTTTTATTAACTTTTGTGGTACAAGCCATCGGGTCAGGAGGAATGGAAAGGCGCCTCCTTTCAAATTTAGGAAAGGAAAGTATACTTTTAGCAACGTATCAAAACGAAGCGCCGTAGTCAGTACATCTCGATTTCTGGGTTGTTTTTTCAAACCAATACGCCAATTGAACTCCATGCCTTCGGCATTACTGACACCTAGGGGTAGAATCAGCACACTACATGTACCCATTGCCCGTTCGCTCATCCCAGGCTCTGTTTCATATTATGATACATAATATCAGAGCTGGGCAGTCCGTGCTGGGGCCGGACCCGTTGGATGCCCATTTTTGGGGCGGAGGGGTGGGAGGGTGACAAATTAAAAAAATTGCAGGACTAAGCATGGCTGGAAGTGGATTTTAGTCCGGTCCACTAATCGGCCCACATACGTTTGACGTGGTCGCGAGGCGGCCAAATTTCATCTCAGCCTACTCAGTGAAAGGCTTCTTTTTAGGCTTATTTCTACTCCTGCGTCTGCCGCATTGATTCACATGACTGTTGGCTGTTGGCGACAGGTCTGCGACACATGCCACGCACACATAAGTAATTGTTGCTGCTCTGATCGGTCCATTATGTCACATGTTGCGATGACATACAGTTTCCCACACGGAGAGGATGCACCACGCTGCTCGTTACTGCTGCAAAGCAAGCTAGTTTGGCAATAAAATTAATAAATGCATTGTCTAGTCATCTCGGTCCCTTTATGGTTGTAGCACGATATCCATTGTTGTCGCTTTCTTTTTGGCGGAACGGGGCTGGGGGTGATAATTTTTATAAATAAGGGCGGGGGCTCGCGGCCGGAAGGGTACCCAGATCAAGGGTGGAGGGTCGCGGCCGGACCGGCAAAATAGGGTTAAGTGCCAAGCTCTGAATATTATGCTGAGTGTCTGTTCTATTTGGGGCAGTATTATTGATACCAAAATTACTTGATTATGCTACCTCAAAGATTCTACGCCTAACCGATCATATTTTAAGGTCATATAGTTTCAACACTGGGTTTCTGAGATCGACTATGATTGATCCACACTAGAATTTAAGGACATTAAAAATCTCTTTATATTTTTGTTCATGTACATTTACACCTGTTATTTAAAAAAATCTGTTGAAAATTAAAATCCGCTTTTTTCCAGTTGTTTTTTATTGCATTGTTTTAACTAGTTATAACCTATAAAATTGAAAATGTAGCCACAAGAGTACACAAGCCAGCGTCTTATTGTGCCGGTCCCAAGCCCGGATAAATACAGAGGGATGCGTCAGGCATCCGGCGTAAAACATTTGCCAAATCAAAGATGCGAATCAAACCTATGACTTCCATACCGGATCGGTCGAGGCCCGTGTTAACAACGACCGCCATCTGCGCTGTTGACCTACAGGGCGCCGTGGAAAGTGGACTACTGTTGGTCGAAGAAGGAGAGGAGGAAAGTGTGTTCGTAGGAAGAGAGAGAGGAGGAGCGCTAAGAGTATAGGACTGAGAGTAGGGACATTGAATGTTGGAACTATGACAGGAAAAGGTAGAGAATTGGTGGACATGATGCAGAGGAGGAAGGTAGACATACTGTGTGTCCAGGAGACCAGGTGGAAAGGTACCTGGGCTAGAAGTTTAGGAGCAGGGTTGAAGTTGTTCTATCATGGTGTAGATGGGAAGAAAAATGGAGTAGGAGTTATGTTGAAGGAGGAGTTTGTTAGGAATGTCCTGGAGGTAAAAAGAGTGTCAGATAGAGTGATGAGTCTGAAGCTAGAAATCAAAGGTGTGATGTTCAATGTTGTTAGTGGATATGCTCCACAGGTAGGATGTGAGCTGGAGGAGAAGGAGAAATTCTGGCTGGACTTTGACGATCCAGTGCATACCTAGAAGTGAGAGAGTCGTCATTGGTGCGGACTTCAATGGACATGTTGGTGCAGGAAACAGAGGGGATGAGGAGGTGATGGGCAGGTTTGGTATCCAGGAGAGGAACGCAGAAGGACAGATGGTAGTTGTCTTTTCAAAAAGGATGGAAATGGCTATAGTGAATACTTTCTACCAGAAGAGGCAGGAACATAGGGTGACCTATAAGAGTGGTGGTAGGAGCACACAGGGAGACTACATCTTGTATAGACGGTGTAACCTGAAGGAGATCAGTGACTGCAAAGTAGTGGTAGACGAGAGTGTAGCCAAACTGCATAGGATGGTGGTGTGTAGGATGACTCTGGTGGTGAGGATGATGAAGAGGGCAAAGGCAGAGGAGAAGACGAAATGGTGGAAGCTGAAAAAGGAAGAGTGTTGTATGACTTTTAGGAAGGAGTTACAACAGGCTCTGGGTGGTCAGGAGGTGCTTCCGGATGACTGGAAAACTACAGCTAATGTGATCAGGGAGACAGGTAGGAGAGTAGCTGGTGTGTCATCAGTGTCACTGAGGAAACGACAGGAGGCAGAGCTGGAGGTGGCAGAGATGAAGATGCTGAGGTTCTCTCTCGTAGTGACCAGGGAGGATAGGATCAGGAATGAGTACATCAGAGGGACAGCACATGTTAGAGGTTTTGGAGATAAGGTCAGAGAGGCCAGATTGAGATGGTTTGGACATGTCCAGAGGAGAGATAGTGAATATATGGGTAGAAGGATGCTGAGTTTTGAATTGCCAGGCAGCAGGCCTAGGGCAAGACCAAGGAGGAGGTTTGTGGATGTGATGAGGGAGGACATGAAGGTAGTTGGTGTGAGAGAAGAGGATTCAGAGGACAGGGTTATCCATCCATCCATCCATTATCTGTACCGCTTCTCCTCACAAGGGTCGCGGGGCGTGCTGGAGCCTATCCCAGCTGTCTTTGGGCAGTAGGCGGGGGACACCCTGAACTGGTTGAGGACAGGGTTAGATGGAGGCAATTGGTTCGCTGTGGCGACCCCTGAAGGAAAAAGCCAAAAGGAAAGGAAGAAGAACCTATAATTTTGACAAATATTTACCAGATTTTAGAACTTCCATAGTTCCTGAAAAAATGGGAAAAATGGCAAAACGGGGCATTTTCTGACACATTTGTTGAGAGAAAAAGACAAAAACAACCAGGCAGATTACTATAATTGTAGTAATGAGCCCCCACTATGTACACATGCAGTGCGCCGATTCTACCCCTAGGTGTCAGTAATGCCTAAGGCATGGAGCTCATTTGGCGTTATGGTTTAAAAAAACAACCCGAAAAGCGAGATGTACTGACTACGGCGTTTCGTTTTGATACGAAGGTTAATAAAAGGTGTTCTAAGAGTTAAGAGCCGCTGAAGAGGAGATCTCTGTACCTGCAATCGATTGATCATCCTTAAAGTTCCCGTATGTCTGTCACTGAGGTTTGAAGTTTTACTCATCGAACTGAATGTGAGCTTTTGCGACATTGAAGTTTTAGTGAGATGTACTCTTGTTTGAGGAATTAAAAACGCATTTTAAAGTCTTAAATTCAGTTTCAAGTTTATTGGGATACAGTTTTTAACAAAAAAAAAAAATCAAATTCAGATCGAACACTTCAGATTCAAATTAAACAATAGATATACAATTTATGTAATTTAATAATTTAGTTTTTCAATTCAATAATTCAGTTTTTCAATTCAATAATTCTGTTTTCAATTCAATAATTCAGTTTTCAATTCAAATATTCGTTTGCATGTTCTCCCCGTGCCTGCGTGGGTTTTCTCCGGGCACTCCGGTTTCCTCCCACATTCCAAAAACATGCATGGTAAGTTGATTGGACTGTCTAAATTGCCCCTAGGTGTGATTGTGAGTGCGGATGTTTGTCTCTGTGTGCCCTGCGATTGGCTGGCAACCAATTCAGGGTGTCCCCCGCCTACTGCCCAAAGACAGCTGGGATAGGCTCCAGCACGCCCGCGACCCTTGTGAGGAGAAGTGGTATGGATAATGAATGAATGAATGAATGAATTCAAATATTCAAATTAAGCAATTCAGATTCAGTTTCTAGCGGCACAAATATCAGCCCACTCAGTGGACAACATATTGTATTTCCATAGGCAAAAACAAACAAGCAATATTTCCAATGTTCTGCAGCAGTAGTTAGGTTTAAAAAAAATGGTAGACATCAAGCTACATGTCTATATGCACAGCATAGTGTGCACACTATTTTCTAACAAGGTGAGTGTGTGGGGTGGGGGGGGGGGGTATGGGGCAGAAATAAAAATAGTTATGCATGCTCTTGAAAGTAATTAACAAATTAATTCTGAAAAGGGTCAATGCTCTTGGCACATCTTCAAACATGAGACGATCAAACAACACACCTCATGAGTCCAACCTCTAAAATCCCAAAGCTTGTAATCACAGCTTGCTGCGGGGATGAATGGCTTTGATTGCACAGGTCAGGAGGAAATTGTGTCCACCTCCTATTATTGACTGGAAGCCATTTGAACTCGCTTAGTCCCCGCTATAGCTTCACGTGTCATTGTCTTCTCCGTGACCTTTTGATCTTTGCTGTGTGATTTCCTGTCGACAAATTCATCCCCCGTCCTCCACCGGGAAGGGCTCTGCATTCATATAATAACCAGTGACCTTGGGTCATATGAGCAGGGAGATGACGGTTGTCAAAATGTACAAATGAAGGGAAACGCGCCTGCAGCCAAGATAGGAATACTTCTGTACATGATCAGACTCCAGCATTCAATGAATGTACTGGAGGTAAGATTTTCTGCACTCCGCCTCCCCCTCAGAGAAGGCACAGAAAGTTTCTCTATCACTATTCCCCACAACCTTGTGTGGGTTGTCTCACATTTCTTTGTTTTCTGTTTCAACTTGATGTGACCACTTTCTTTATCTCGCTGGTGGGGATTTTATTGTCCAGTGTTGGGAAAGCTCATTTTCTACACAAACCGGTTCAACTCACAAATTTTAAAATGAACAAGTTACGTTCATAATTCATAAGTTTATGGAGGTAAATTTGGTGCAAAGGTATCTTGTACGTGTACCAAGGAAATGTAAGAAATGTGTATTTGTAGCAAAAACTACTTGTATGTGTAGAATAAAAACTTGTATTTGTAAAAAAAAAAGTATAATATATATTAGGCCTGGCAAAAAATATCATATCGGGATAGTATTTAAGCCGATACCAAGTATTGATACGTTGATGCAGTATCGATACTTTCCGTACCTTATGCTATGTTATGTTTTGCACATTCTATATCATACTTTTGGAACATTTGAGGTCCTTAAAGTTGAGCTTTGTGAATGGAGTTTAATTTATTGCACTCCTGTATATCAGGAACAGTTACTGGAACAGTTTTGCAATTTTTAATTGTGTCACTTGAATAAATGTCAAATAGCACTTAAGTTAAAATTTTGGAAACACATGCCTCAGTTTTTTTTTAATATATATTTTTATAATATTTTAGTTTCGCAATATGTATCGGATCGCAACCCAAGTATCGGGATCCGTATCAGGTTGGGACAAAAGTGTATTGCCCGAGCCCTACTGTATATAATTTTTGTATCTGTAGAAATGATCACTTTTACGTATGAAAAATTTCCACTTGTTGCAAAAACGACTTGTAAGTATGAAAAATAATTTTGC
Organism: Filicampus tigris; assembly: GCF_054856515.1. Taxonomy (NCBI): domain Eukaryota; kingdom Metazoa; phylum Chordata; class Actinopteri; order Syngnathiformes; family Syngnathidae; genus Filicampus; species Filicampus tigris. The sequence goes on from NC_141226.1 coordinate 4,693,655, forward strand.
TTTTGAAGCAAAATTAAACTGTGAGGGAAATAATCATTTTTCCCTGTAGAAACGACAACTCAAATAAGTCAAATAAACCGCCACTCGGAGCCACAAGTGTTTTTGCTGCTGCTGTACAGCCTCACCTTTGCACCGCATAGCTCACTAAAACAGATTTATTGTTGTACACATCCTAATTTGTATCCTTACATTAAGTGTAAATGTACCGTAATTTGTGCAGTACAAAACGCACCTGATTAAAAGCCGTAACAGCTAAATTTAGCCATAAAATAGATTTGTACATACAGTAGCCGCTTTGGACTAATAGCTGCGGGTCTCCACATTATTAAATGAAATAATGCGAACGCAGCTATAGTTACACTGCATACTATTTCTCACACTCTTCACAGATGAGCTTAGACGCACTGCAGAGATGGCTGTATTCATTGCAGTCAATCTCTTTGCTTTAATTAAACTCAACTTAAGATGCTTATTTTGGCTCTCAATCGCTTCTTTATAGAGCCGCGCGTACTGCTTCTGCGTTTGTCCCCTCCGGATCTCGCTCTGTGGCCCTGTCGCAATACTCACACTACACCCTACGGAGGTGCACGTAGTATTCGAGAGCGCAGGTTACAGTGTACGGAAATTGCAGTGCGTGTGACGTCATTGACTTGTGCCACTGGGTTGGATCTGCGTCATCAAACACGGCGGCAACGGTTGTTGTTTTGGCAATTTTGCTACTCAAAATTATATTGAAACTGTAGCAAAGCAGTAGTAAAGTAAAAACACGTGCTCGGGCACCCAGTCGATGGCAGCAATGGCTCCACGCCTGGATTTGCTATGCAGTATTTGCGGCCCCTGTGGGATCTGCGGGGTATGTGCACCAGGTCGTAAATACGTTAAATACACTGGAACAAAAACTTTAAAACTTTAAAACTTTGAAAGAAATTACAAATGTATGAATGATTATCTTCTTCCAAACCGCTTATCCTATACAGGGTCGCGGGGAGTTGCTGGAGCCTATCCCAGCCGTCAATGGGCGAAGGCAGACTACACCCCGAACTGGTCGCCAGCCAATCACAGGGCACACATAGACACTGTCACTGAGCGGGAATCGATCCCACGCTGCCCGCACACAACTCAGGCGTGTGTACCACTACACTATCAGCGGACTGTTATGAATGATTACATTTATAATAATTTGATACTTACACTTGAAAATAAAAATGTTTAGCCACAGACGCAGGAATTCCACAGAACGTCGCCAGATTCGGGCTATTTTAGTCAAATGCGCAATGAATTGTGGGTAATATGCTACGGCTGAGTGGCCATCGATAGCGCAAAAGGGGCGGACTGACAGAGAACTTTTAAGAATTGAGACACCAGGGTTCAAAGTTGGGGAATAAAATAGCGGCCTATAATCCGAAAAATATGGTGTTCCAACAAATTGTCCTACCCCATCGAAACCTCCTACTGGGGGCTGATTAGACAGCCTACCCCCCAACCTAACCCTAAACTCAACCTAACCCCACCTCATTACCGGTGTTGTGAGCATGCGTGCGCAAGCACACTAAACATTGGTAAGACGTCTTGACGGGTGGGAAAGAATCACAGGACTCTACCGATTCTGTGAATACAGAAACCTGTGACCCGAATGAGGACAAGTTGTACAGAAAATGTTTGGACTTTCTGAACGGAATATTAAAAGCAGAACCGCTAGATGTGGAATGATGACTGACATGATCTGATGTTAGGTCAGCACAATAAATCATTTAACCAAGCTTCTATATCTCAAAGTATTACAAATGGCCTCACAGAAGTTCTGTGTCACTTCAGCGCTTTGGGGCAAAGTTGGTTCAAGTTAGTACAAATGCCTCATTGAATTGTCAGTGTGATTTAAACCTGGGGAGAATTTGGGTGTGCTTGTCGTCAGGATTGTTTTTTTTCTTCTGTTCTTAATGAGAAAGAACATCTGAGCAAGAGAGCAAGCGAGAGAGAGATGGAAATTGGGCAGGGATAAGCAAGACTGCATTTGTGCTTGTTCGCAGGCTCACCAGCTGCTATCACTAAATATGGCTGCTCAGTTAGCCTGACACTCTTCATGCTGTCGCAGTAACAAGACCAGAATAACAAGCTCCTCCAACCCCAACACCTACAGAGTGAGAACGCTAACACTTCTATAAGCCACCCTAGTGCAGCCATAGTCTTCTAGTTTCCTCTAAGGCTATATATGCAGATTGTATTCTATTTTGGGTTTTTTATTTTGCATTGAAGATCAATATGATAAGTCATCCTATAGATGGGTAGATTATATCATCTTTATTTCTCACTGCAATATTGTTTAATTTTGTGATTTGGCTTGAAATTCAATTAAATTAAACTGGTGCAGGTCGTTGGACATCTGCTGGTGAGGAAAACTTTGCAAAAATTAGATGTTTCTTCATGTAAACACTGAAACCTTTACTCTGGTTGCCATTATCCAAAATCTTAGATTTCAGCAACCCATAACTCATTTGGGGGGCGGGGGGGGGATAGTGGGGGTTGGGGGGGACCAAAACACCCAAGAAAGTACTGACCAACCTTTATTCAAATCAATCCATCCATTGTAACTACTTTATCCTCACGCGACTCAAATTAGCCTTCAAATGAAAGTCAAAATAACTAAACAGTAATGGTATGTTGCTACATTTCATGGTGATAACTAGAGTAGAGTCTCTGCCAATGCAACCCACATTACCACCTTTACCTTCAATATTGGTCGACCCGCCTGGACACTGTTTACATTATGTTGACATTATATCACATTTGAGTAAGAAAAGAAAAAGGTCAGTTTGAAATGCCAAATTCCTGTTCAAATTGGTAAATCGTTGAGAGCTCAGTAAAAATATGACTCCACATAAAAGCACATTGTGATTTTGGATGGGCCCTAAGACAAATAAGTGGGGTTGGCCAAATGAATTATGCACAGTAAATTCATAGGCATTTCATTTATTTATTCCAATCTTGACGTTAGGTTGATATCGCATAATCAACAGTCATTAGTCGTCATGTAGCCACTCAATGTTTGTTTTAATTAAATTAACTAGCAGATAACTAATTTAAAAAAGACTAATAACAGGTTGAACACTTAGCAAAGATAGCAAGTATATGCACAGTGACTTTTTTGTAAGATGGATAGATAGATAGATAGATAGATAGATAGATAGATAGATAGATAGATAGATAGATAGATAGATAGATAGATAGATAGATATACTTAATTATATATAATTAATATAAAATTCTTAATTTTAAAAAGTAAGTTATGCAATTGTGTATGTATAGCAGAATTTGCAAACAAAAATGGATGAATAAATACCTAATAAAAAGGAACATTTCTTTGATCCACTTCTCTTGCTTTCATTTTGATAGCTTGCCAAATCAAATTGTCCTTGCTCTGTACTCAAAACTTTACTTCCTCTTCTTCTAATTATTATTATCATTATTACTATTATTAATATTATTATTATTAATTGGGCCAAAAATAAGGTGAATGCATACTGTCAGAAATTCTCAGCCTTTGTCCTGATATTCACCTGCAGTCACCAATTTCATCTGTGTCATAAGTCATGGTCACTCATAACGTAACCTGTCTGTCTGGCAGAGTTATTGATTTTTTTCCCCCCAAGGCTTCTTGATCCCCTGTGAATCGTTCCTGGTGTGGAAATGGCCTAACAGGTCCTAACAACGCGTGTAGAATGAATCTGAGAGGTTTTTTTTAACTCCACAGGCATGTGCAGTACAACACTTGGGTTGCAATATTTTCAAAATGTGAATGCTGACTGAACCACCCTGCTGGCAGATTGTGTAAAACCCTCTTAGCAGCACTATGGCATCTTCAAATGACACAATAAGAGATTAAACACATGGGAGATATTTCCCAGTTGTTCATTCATACTGACTATAGATCTGTAGAGAGAGATCCAATTCATGAATGCCATCCTTTAATTAGCAGTGTTGTGATAGCTGAGGAGGATCTGTTAACGCTCCACTGAGCATGGGATATTGTTATGGAGCAGCAGTATAACAGAACGTGTACTCGGAAATAAACAGGCCAAACCACCAAGCTCACCCCTCAAAATGTTACATCTCTGTACATTCAGAATGGCAGGCTGAATAATTGTAGTTGAGTCTGAGCCATGTGATTAGCATACAGCCTTCAAGCTGAATTGCAGCCTTCCAGTTGTTAACTGCATTGTAAAATGGGGAACTGTGAGCTTATAGCTCACAGCTTCGTGTATGCGGATTTTAGCATATGATGAGGGACTGTGTGGAGCACTCTCGAGAAAAGTATTTAACCTTTAACCGCTTCCCTTAAAGTCACACTGTTCCAGATAAGGGCAGGAGCAAAACAAGGGATGGTTAGCATTCTGAGAAGCAATGCTGCCACCACCAGGCAATACGGAGAACATCATTCACACACAAAGTCAAATACGTACTGCTGTTCCTTCATGATTTATATGCAGTTACAATTCCCTGGAAACAATTAAATGTTTTCTGTCTTTGTTGTTGTGATTACAGCAATGTCTTAGCAGGCATGACTCCTTTTTGTACACATATGGCCTACAATATTGAATACAGTTCTAACACAATCTGGAATGAAATATCTAGTAAATAATGGCTTTATTCTCTTCTAGATTATGGTTAGTTACAGACGTGGGGGCAGGTATGGTTTCCATTAAGGGGTGCCATGTGTTGTGTAATAGTACATACACTGTACATATGTTTGCGTGTGCGTGTACGTGTGTGTTTGTATATATACCTGTATATGCTGTGATGAAAAGCATTTATTGTTATATTATGTAAACCTCTTGTGTCATGTTGTTAGGCAAAAACCCACTGATGTGACCTGATGTGACATACATGTAACCAAATCGAAAGTTAAACTAAAGTTGAATAGATACTGTCAAAAATAATTGCTGGGCTGAACCAAATTTCTTCATTCTATAAAGCATAGAAAACAAGCTACATAAAAGTACTTCACGGCACGGTGGTCGACTGGTTAGCACGTCCGCCTCACAGTTCAGAGGTCGTGGGTTCGATCCCGGCTCCAACCTCCCTGTGTGGAGTTTGCATGTTCTCCCCGTGCCTGCGTGGGTTTTCTCCGGGCACTCCGGTTTCCTCCCACATTCCAAAAACATGCATGGTAAGTTGATTGGATACTCTAAATTGCCCCTAGGTGTGATTGTGAGTGCGGATGTTTGTCTCTGTGTGCCCTGCGATTGGCTGGCAACCAGTTCAGGGTGTCCCCCGCCTACTGCCCAAAGACAGCTGGGATAGGCTCCAGCGCGCCCCGCGACCCTTGTGAGGAGAAGCGGTACAGATAATGGATGGATGGATGGATAAAAGTACTTCACAACTACCGGTAGCTTGTGAAGGAAACTATTATTATATATAGTTTGGAATAGCCCTAAGTAGCATTACCACAGAAGGACCTCATTAAAGTTGTAAATTGTTGTTTTGCTCTTTCTACATTGTTGTTAAAAATGCATTCAATGCCTTGCAGAGACAACGTTTTCCCCAATGAACATAAAATTACTTTTATACATAATTTTTAGACAGTATATGGTTGTGAAAAAATATTTGATCTTAACTTTGGACTTATGTTACAAATTTATCATCGTAAAAATGAAAAGCAGTATCTTCTAAGTGATGAGTTTATGTATTAATGAGAAAAATATCCAACCTTATCTGGCTCTCTGTTAAAAAAGTAATTGCCTGTTGTGCGCCCCCTTTGGCAAAAATAACTGAAATCAAGCTATTGCGATAACTAATATTAAATCTTTTGCAGGATTGTTTTAGCTTTGTTGGATAGGGCTGCTCGATTACTAAGAAAATTTTAATCATGATTATTTTGCTAATAATTGAGATCACTATTATTCAAACGATGACTTTTTTTGGGGTACAAAACAATAACAATTTTAAATGTAAAAAATATAAAGATAAATAAATGTACCGGTAAGTAAGTTTCTTTTGGGCCAAACATTTTTATAAAATTAGCTATTATAAAATTTTAAAAAGGTGCAAATGTATGAATTCAAGTATGATTTCCTTGTGTAAACAAGCATAGTGTGTTGAATATAAATGTACATTAATAATCTTTTTTAACGATTATGCCAATTTAGTAATCCTGGAGGGTAATAATCGCAATTGTAATTGAATTTATTATTTATTATTGATTAATTGCACAATAAAATACAATACAATATAATACAATACAATTTGTATAGCGCATTTCACAACAGCTAGCCCTAACCCTAACAAAGCACTTCACATACAAACAACAAAATAGCCATAATACAACAAGTGAAATCAATAAATTAACATAAAACACTATATAGGCACCCGAATAGACCCTACACTTGGGGCCCTATTTTCGTAGACAGTACACGAGTGCCCTGTGTAAAACTGGTGCATCTTTATTTTCGTGCTCGGCCAAATCTAGTTATGTATGTTTGGATATTTGGCAGACCGTGCTGCGCCTCGCTGCGACTGAGGACATTTTCTATTGCACACCCCCGGTGCACCCGACAATTTAGTGACAGAAAGTGGACTTGACATTAGACCAGATAAAAGCAGGCCTAAGTTGTGGCACAGGCGGTGCAACGCAATTTTTGTGGATTTGATCAAGGTACAGTGATAAATTCCGAACACCGCAGATGTGTGTGGTGGATGTCATCGTCTTGCATTCATAAACATGACAACAAGGTGCATCAGTCCCTCTGAATCATTGTATAAATCAATTCATTGAGCAAATTATTATTATTATTGATCTTTAATATATTTTTAAAAGCACACCACTGACCGCTGCACAACTATTGGGGGGGTTGTCACACATAGACAATTGGGGTTGTAAGCCGGTCTCCAAGTGCCCACTTCACAACAGCCAAATTTATATTGTCCACAAGTGGAGACCTATCTGTTCCTTTCAAATGTACTTTGCACATGCCTATCTCCTGCATGGACTCTAATGAGTCTGTTATGCTTCTGCCATATAGACTGTGCACCTCTCCTCCGCTGAATTTAAAGGGAATGAGGGGAGCCGTTTCCATTGGCTGAAAAAGAAGCCAGCAGTTCACGCCAACAACAGCGCAAATGTCCCTTTCTAGCAGCACTCCTCTACAAAAATACCAAAAGAAAATAAACTCCACCCATGCACACAGTTAGACTGCACTTTGCGCTAGACCTGTGGTGAGCACGAAAATAGGGCCCATGGTACCAATTTGGTTGCCTACTAACTGAGTATGGTTTGCTAAAGTACCAAAGCCTTAGAAAAGGCTTTGTAACCTTTCCCACACTGACAGATTGTGATTTTGGATGATCATGTGACTTTTATAATGTCTTACTATTATTATTTTTATTATTATTGTTATTATTATTATGTTATATTGTAGCCTACTTCACTTTGTCTGACACTCACTATTTAAAGTGGAAATCAACCTAAGCATATTTTTTTCAAGAATATGTTCTATGCAAGGCGGCATGGTGGCCGACTGGTTAGCACGTCCGCCTCACAGTTCAGAGGTCGTGGGTTTGATCCTGGCCCCGGCCTCCCTGTGTGGAGTTTGCATGTTCTCCCAGTGCCAGCGTGGGTTTTCTCCGGGTACTCCAGTTTCCTCCCACATTCCAAAAACATGCATGGTAAGTTGATTGGATTGTCTAAATTGCCCCTAGGTGTGATTGTGAGTGCGGATGTTTGTCTCCGTGTGCCCTGTGATGGCTGGCAACCAATTCAGGGTGTCCCCTCGCCTAATGCCCGAAGACAGCTGGGATAGGCTCCAGCACGCCCCGCGACACTTGTGAGGAGAAACGGTATAGATAATGGATGGATGGATGTTCTATGCAAGCCCACTAGTTAAAACAAGGCATTCTGATAAATATTGCGTTTGTTGAATAAGAGTTAATCCACCCGTTTTTAGGCATCTCTGGGGGTGGCCATTCTGTCACTTCTGTCGACTGAAAATTACATCATAACTGCTCAGGGCTCAGATAACGACCAATCACGGCTGACCTGTTTTCTGAAGCTGAGCCGTGATTGGTCGTTAGCAGACTCCTGAACAACTGTGATGTCATTTTCAGTCGACAACAAGTGACAAAATGGACGACCCCTGAGATGGATAAAAACAAGTGGGTTGTGTTACTTAATCCATGTTCCACAAAAACAATATTAATCAGAATATATACTTTAGACTAGTGGAGCTGCATAGAACATACTGTATTATTGTAAAGTACTTTATTGGGTTGACTTCTGCTTTGAGCCCTGGGGAGTTGTGATGTCATTTTCAGTCAACAGAAGTGACAAAATGGCTGCCCCCTGAGATGGCTAAAAAGGGTTAGATTTTACTGCTTAACTCATATTACACAAATGCAATATTAATCAGAATGCTGTGATGCTGTGTTTCAACTAGCGGGCCTGCTTGAAAAAAAATGGGTTGATTTCCCCTTTAAGTGACCTTTTGATTCAATTAATCTGGAGGTAATCAGGCCTGGGCGTGGCAAGTGAAGTTGAGATCAGCTTTCCAACAACTAATTACAGTCTTTCTCGGAACCATTGCTGTCAGAGTCACTTTGGTACATTTTTCTTTGGTGCATTTATGAAAACAATTGATGCAAAACATCATGTATCCCCTACAAAAGCAAGTTTCTTTCTCAAAATCCTTAATTAATCTCTCAAAACCAAATAACTGTGTTATTGAACAAGTCAGGATGACAAGTCTTTGTGTCATTGTGTATGGATTAGCCAGGCACATTTTGTCGTCATCTTGTGAGCATGTCAATATAACTGTCTTTAGGTATGTTAAAGTGTTCATGAATATTGTTTTAAACTGTAAATTACACCTTGGTTTAAGTGGGAGATTGATTGCAAGAAGCTGGATGAGAATCATATTGTTGCTGTTTTTACTCTAATTTGTTGACAGACTTTGTCATTGCAAAACAATACAACAAAAAAGTAGAAATGTGAACATTTTAGACATTCTACTTGGGGAATACTCTACATGCAGTGATGTAGAAATGACATTGCAGTCTCCTATAACCTAATCCTAGGATTAAGAACGTGGCCTACAAGTATCATCGCAAATGCGCATTTTTCTGTTTTGCCTCCCAACTCCCTCACAGTACAGTCACACTCCTCTTCCGCTTCTTCTTCTGTCTGGCTGTTGGCACCGTCCATTTCCTTGTCCTTCCTCTGTCACACATTACAGTGTTGTCTTGTGCTCATGCTATGTATACCGTGTATTCAGTGCTTGCCAGCACATGAGCTGCACCTTTACCGTAAGGTATTTCAGAAAACTGGTTGATGAGTGGTTGATCTTCACACATTTCCATTAATTGGAGAAAATCAAGAGTGCTGTATTCAGGTATGGGTATTTTCGCAGACCTGTGCAACAGGTTCTAAAGAAATGAGAAAATGCTTTGATGTGCACAAGTGATACTTTGATGTGAAGGTTGAACACATAGATTTGAGAAATGGACCAAAGTGACTGAAAAAAAAACTTTACACTGTGCCAAATAGGCTTAGATTTTTTTGCCCCTTGATAAATAAAAGTATCATTTACAGTAGAAACTGAATTTTGTATTATTAGAAAGAAAGAGAGAAATAAAGTGATCTGAAATCAGGAAGAGGCCAGATACTTTTTTATGGCAATATATACACACTTTTCCCAGTAGAAAACATATGTTTTCACATATTGTACATGCATTATCCATTATTTCTCTGAATGAGAACATGAGAACATTCACGCCATGATTTTGATGATTATAAAGTACATCAATAGGACAAAGTTTAGGTAATACACACTGGAACAGCATACTAATTTCACCGATTTGGCTACAACATGCCTTAGGCGTTAGAGTGGTGGTCTCCCAACCTCAAGTTTGTTGTGAACATGTCAAAGTGGTCAAAGTGTCCTTGAGCAAGATGCTGAACCCCCAGTTGCTCCTGATGCGGCATCAGCAGTAGGAGCCAGTAAAACGCTGAAAGTAAAAAAAAAAAAAAAAAAAAAACACTCAACAAATGAAATCCCATTTGTCATGTAAACATGGGCAGATGTGGGAAATAGACGTTTAGTTTGCAGTAATTATAAAGGTTCCCTCTTTGTTGGCTCCCTTTACGTGTATAGTATCTTGTTTGTGAGAACAGGCTCAACATGCGGTGAGTATTTGAAGTACAAAGACTTCCTTTGTGGTGTGGGAGTGGTGATGTTGAGGAGACTAAACACACAAGGCACTATGTGTGGGCTTCATAGAGGATGATATGCATGCAGACAAGCAGTTTCCATCCCGACTATTGGCTTCACATCTCAGCTAACCAACTCTTGGCTCCAGCTTCCTATTGTTCAAGAGATGAGAGTGATATTTTCCTAATTATCTAATAAGATTATTCCCCAAATGTTGAACTATCTCCTTTACACAGACACAAAATTGCCCTCGCATCATTTTCATAAAATGCAATTTATTCATTTATTCTTCTCACAGTAAATGGAAAAAAGCTTGAAGTCTGACTCTGAAGCCCTCCTTCACTTCTGTATTTCCACTGTTGAACAGTCAGGGCCATGAGGACACATCCTTAACATATCATTCCAGGATTAAAGAAATTGGAATATTACCTTCCATTCAAAGTAGTATTTTGAAGGCTTCCATTGTTAGAGAACCAATTTTGGTCCAACAGTTATTAATATATGGAAATAAATATGAAAAAAAAAAAGTTTTTGCCTCATAACTTGCGTCCCACTTGAGTTTTCTGTTTCACATTGTTTAAAACAGATAACATTAACTAGCCAATGATTACGATTTCATATCATGTTCACATTCTTACAGTACTTCAAAGTATTAATGTGTGTTGGTCACATGGACCACTTGGCCAATTATAGTTGTGTTTTCTGTGACGTCACGTGGTCACATGGGCCACACAGCCAATTGGCTTCATTAACACTGTATTCAAAATGTTTTGGTTTCAACAGAAGTGGACAGGTAGAGTGACCAGCTGCATGTTCATTCAAACTTATTTCTGTGACTTTTAACTCTGCTTGAATTATATTCATGAAGAGAGCTGGGCATCGGCTCTCCGTCCCCGGTTTCCTTCCTTGCCTATTCAATTGACCCACGTGGTCCCAGTCGGTTGGAGTCAGCCAACCGGACTTTACCGATACCGTGTCACATGCAGGTGCCGCACTCCCGACACACTGTCGAGTGAGGAAACAATAAAAAACAAAAGGGTGTGGTGTACCTTGCGGTCCCACAGACGCAATGACATGTGTCCCATCCATCTATCCATTATCTATTCCGCTTATCCTCACAAGAGTCGCGGGCGTGCTGGCGCCTATCCCAGCAGTCATCGGGCAGTAGGCGGGGCACATCCTGAACTGATACGGATTTACATCGATGCCACAATTACGTAAGCGTAATGTCAAATATCGCGTACAAAAATGTGTTTCGCGTGTATGTAATGTGAAAGACAGGATGTTTTTTTTCTTCTGTTCTTAATGAGAAAGAACATCTGAGCACACAAAAATGTGTTTTCGCGTGTATGTAATGTGAAAGACGTCCAAAAGCACGCACAAGACAGGCATTATAATTGTGCCACAATTCTTAACCAATTCGGAGTCGGACAATGGGGCTAATTCTGATTGGCTGTTTTCTATCCAAGTATCGATACGTTGATGAAGTATTGATAGCCTCGATATCTTGGTACATTATGTTTTGCACATTCTATATCATACTTTTGGAACATTTGAGGTCCTTAAAGTTGAGATTTGTGAATGGAGTTTTATTTATTGCACTCCTGTGTATCAGGAACAGTTACTGGAACAGGTTATGCACTTTTCAATCGTGACACTTGAATAAATGTCAAATGGCACTTAAGTTAAAACTTTGGAAACACATGCCTCAGTTTTAAATCTATTTTTTTATAATATTGAAGTATCGCAATACATATCGCATCGCAACCCAAGTATCAGGTTGGGACAAAAGAGTATCGTCCTAGATAATCGATCGATAGGATAATATAGGATAATCCTAATCAATTCATGTAACAAAGATATGACGCTTGGTATATATAAACTATCCATCCATCCATTATCTGTACCGCTTCTCCTCACAAGGGTCGCGGGGCGTGCTGGAGCCTATCCCAGCTGTCTTTGGGCAGTAGGCGGGGGACACCCTGAACTGGTTGCCAGCCAATCGCAGGGCACACAGAGACAAACATCCGCACTCACAATCACACCTAGGGGCAATTTAGAGTATCCAATCAACTTACCATGCATGTTTTTGGGATGTGGGAGGAAACCGGAGTGCCCGGAGAAAACCCACGCAGGCACGGGGAGAACATGCAAACTCCACACAGGGAGGCCGGAGCCGGGATCGAACCCACGACCTCTGAACTGTGAGGCGGACGTGCTAACCAGTCGACCACCGTGCCGCCATATATAAACTATGTAGGTTTTATTTGATATAGGGCAGCTTCTCAAAAATGTTTTTTTGTTCCATTTCTCAATGTTAGACCTACGTATATTGAAATACCTTATTGAAATACTGAAACTTTATAGGACAACACAATTGTTATAAGTACCGTTATGGCAATAAGATAGCTATGGATGTTCAGCTTGAGTGGAAAGCAGAAAATGCACTCATCTGTAAACACAAGGTTGCTGTTGTAAAGGTGTAACAAGTTAATTTCACACTGTCTCAGAATGAAAGGAAACAATGCAGACAATATTTTTTGCCGCGCATCCCTCCCAACTCCAAATTTAAAATGAAAAATCTCTTGTGGCAGAGCAGAAGTCACCGTCATCACATTATGCATTTTAGATCAGAAGACACAGGAAACGCTACTAAAATATTTACACAGCATCACGTTGCTCTCTATTGGAGCTGACACGTGCAACAAAGGAAATGAGAATGTGCTCTCCTGCTTTTCACCGGCTGAGAAAATTAAACAGGCTTGTATCTCATCTTTGAAGATGAAACCAGATGAGCAATGCTGTCACACAAATCAGGAAGATTTTCTTTGTCAGTGATCTCAAAATAGACTTTATTATTTGACCTGCATTGTTCCTTTCAGGTAAAAAAAAAAAAAAGTGCGAAAGTTTAGTCGGTCTCGTCGACGGATGGCCGTTTAAAATTAGAGATGGCAACTATTTTTTTCCCCCTATGACAGACGACGGAAGGGTACCCTACTACCCACGCTGCAGACAGATGTCGAATAATGGGCGCTCAATTTTTAGTAAAATGCCCAGCTCTGTAAATATACTGTATATATACTGCACGGTGTTGTGGTGAAATATTAAATGAGAATTATCCGCAAAAATACAACACAATGTTTTTCAGGTATCACGTGTTTAGATTGTAAACATGGTCAAGGTGATCCGACAAGTAACTTTGTAAAATGTAACGAGTTAGAACTTACTTGACTTGGCCTGGCATGTCGAGGGAGGTAGCTGTTGTGTTGTTGCCTCAGGCTTGACTCTTCCTTCTCCTCTGCCAAGCTCCTAATGAAGCCCAGGTGACACAAGGCACCTGTTCATGCAGTTACATCCTCTTGGCTCATGCCACTGCTTGCAGTGGGTTAAATGATCCCTTCCTGCATATAGGCGGGCTTTTACTGATTGTTCACCCCACTAAATGACTCTCTTTTGTCTTTCTGTCTCTGCCAAGCTAAAATTGCACGAGAGTCATGCCATTGGCCTCTGGTGATGTCCCAGCAGCGGTCGAGTGTTGAGTAGGACGCCCTTAGCTGTCGTTAAGTTGCCATTTGCAGTTGTGGCCATGCAAGACATTATTTTTCCCCCTGTGTTCAATGAACTTGCTAAGATCTGCTATTCTATCACACTTTAAGTAATTATTCATTTTTATTCATTTTCTCTTGTCAGATGCAGTTTTTGCCCTGAGGGCTTATGTTTATTTCAGAGCACTGTTTTTAGTTAGAATAAATGCTTTGCGCGAGTTTATTTGAGAGCATATTAAGAGTTTTGCTTAATGTTTTCATTTTGTTAAGTGTTGTCTTTCGGGAGTCTTTTGCACCTTTGGGATTACACCATTTTATTTACTTTGAGAGCGCAGAAGAGAATGTTTCACGTCGTGGGTGGGAGAAATCCTGGCTGCCATCAGCCTCAGTCTTGTTTGAATCCCTAGGAAATTGGTATCCTTAGATTTTAGACAATTTTCTTAATACTGCAGCGTGTTGGGGACTATGTGGGCGATGTTGCCTCGTGCTGGTTTAGAAGTAATGTCTTTAAATGTTTTTTTTTTTTTTAATGAATATATGTTCTTGTTGCGTCGTTATTGCATCATAATCAGAGTACCAAGCTGTTTTTGTACATATTAGCTGTTTATGCTTCTTTTAGTCATAGTGGGAGTCCCAGTGTCACTGTGAGTTATTATGTTATTGCAGGTAAGTGTGCCCCTGATTCCTCTCTGTGTATACAAGAAGAAGAGTGCTTGCTTGACCACTTGTTTAAAAATCTGGCATTGATGTGTCTCTCAGCGTATATGCGCCTTGTCTCAGAGAAGAACTGCACTTTGTTGTTGGGGTTGCTTTTAACATTAGCATTCAAAGTCCATTTCAGCTCAATTTTCTTAGGCTGTTTAGCATTATGCTTAGAAGTCTATTGATCACACACTTTAACCACTTTTGCAAATACACAAAGAGGATGCATCACTGATTTTCACCTCTGTCTTTAATTTGGCCACAAAGTTGGTTAATTATAAAACATTATTAATCTCACTCTACCTTTCATGATTTTTAAAAAGTCCTCTCCATTGATGAATAATTAATAATTAATACATTTATATTAAGCCTTTTTGGCTGGTGGGCCTGTTGGGTCGCCATCAGCTATGCTGTGGTGACCCTGCCATAACCAGCATTTGCCCTGTATTTTCATGGTATAATCTGAACATTTAACATTTTACATTTTCTAGGCTTTATATCTTGTTTAGCTTGTTTATGGCAGAATTTAACCTAACGTGCAAAAAAAATGTTGCACAGTAAATTGATCAATTATGATTGTTCAATTGAAGTGAATTTGATATTAGGGCTGCAACTAACAATAATTTTAATAAACAATGAACCCTTCAAGGCCTAAAGCGCATGTCTCAACAGCTCCCCAAAACTTAAGGTCGCCTTTGGAATTACCCTTGAAAACCTGAAGTCCTCCAAGAAATCCAACACTTACAAAATGATTAATATCGCAGACAGAAACATAATTCCAAAAGAATTAAAGAGTTTAGACATGTGGCTTTCACACAGGCAGAATTTATTATTATTTATTGTTTCAATAGAAGATGTAAAAATAACGTGTCAGTAAGAGAAGCACTATTTTAATTTTTTAAAAATCGAGTGGTGATTACCATCCTCTATTCAAAGACGTCAATATTGTCATTGTCTACAAACCATCATATCGCATTCGACTGGTTCCACTGGTCGTGCACGTCGTCTATATATCACTGCCATTACTTACTTTAATCAGAGCTCCCGGCGATCGACGGCGTACATCATTAGCCTACCTACGGCTCTAAAAAAATTCTACGACATCCTCCGCGGTCTCGCGACACCGTCACGTGTATATTCTGATGCATTAAATTGGCTAAGAGACGGAGAATTGGATTGAAAAAGGACAGTGACGTATCCGCTGTGCCGGCTTTAAAGGTAGAATGACGCAACAGTGCTCCCGGCTCTACTGATAGAAACGCGGTTATGCGCTCCCGGGCTTAATGGGTTAATCTGTTCATTATTTTGTCACTTAATCAATGAATCTGAATTGTTTTAAAAACTGATTTAATTTCCATCCCTTTATTAAAAAACATGACATTATTTCAAATTGACACTGCAGAAAATGTGCAAACAAATTCTCATAAAGTTACTTGTTTACACCGTAACATGTCAAAATGTTGATCATGGTTTTCCAAAGTAAGTGTTTTATTTTGATTCAATGCAATTCTTTCATGAAGGACAACACAGTTGCTCAGGGCTCAGGTAACAATCAATCACAGCTTACCTGTTTTCTGAAGCTGAGCCGTGATTGGTCGTTAGCAGACTCCTGAACAACTGTGATGTCATTTTCAGTTGACAGCAAGTGACAAAATGGACGCCCCTGAGATGGATAAAAACAGGTGGATTTTGCTGCTTAATTAGTATTCCACAAAGACAATATTAATCTGACTATATACTTTAGACGAGTGGCGCTGCATATAACGTATTATTGTAAAGATCATTTTTGGGTTGACTTCAACTTTAAAAATAATTATCAATTAATTTGATAACGGATTACTTGTCCATTAATCATTGTATCTCTACTCAATATTAAAAAGCAGGAATATGTTGATTTGATCATACTTATTAATGAAATTTGTACTGGTCCACACGGGCCAGCGTTAGTGAACTTCCAACAGTTATATAGTGGTCCTGGGCCACTGTTATTGTTGAACCGTAATGAGATGTGGTGGGGTAGACTGTGCAATTTATTAAGGGGAAGTGGTCTAATGTCACTGTGAGAAGGGTGTATTCTCTGAGAGAGAGAGAGAGAGAGAGAGAGAGAGAGAGAGAGAGAGAGTTTCTAATTAATTCACAACCCTAGTTCCAACTATTATATTTCTGTAACAGTATGAGCAGACACCATACATAGGCCTATTTTACATTCATAAGCACTGTACACCAACCACTTTTCTTGTCAACTCTTAAAGTAGCTTCTCAAATAGTTCAGCCAGTTCACCATACATAAATTTATTTGCCTTGCTGCATTGAGTCAAACATTAAATTTATCAAGTTGCACCTCAGAAAGTTGAGTAGAGACCCATTTTCAGTTTGTAAACAATGATAACGTAATCAGCAGAGATGGGCACTTTACCCTATTTTGCCGATCCGTCAAACCTCTGCACCCTTCTGTCATCGTTCCTCCGTCCTTATTGATAAAATAATCATCCTCCAACCTCCTCCATCCTTGTCCTTTTAAAGCGTTTCCGTCCTTACATTCAACGGTCCGCCCCCCCACGCCCAAAAATAACATAATAAATACATGTTTAAAAAACGTCCGTCCATGACACTGTTGGAGCGAGGCTAATGGCAAAGGTTTCATAATTCATAAACATTATTCATAAACATTATTTAAAGCTCATTAGCTGGCAAATTTTCTTTTCACATCCACTTAGCGGCTGGGAGTATCGTGACTGGATTGAATTGTGTACAACTGCTTCAGTGTTGACCATGATAGCATTTAGCTGCCAACACAACCACTGTTGTCGGTCACCAGACTACGGAGCCCGCCAGGGGACATCAAGAGAATATTTAACCCATTATAACGCAATACTATTGCTAAACCTTTGCGTTATACAAAGTGGCCCGATGTTCATCTTTATTTAGTGGAGAAACCTAGTGTTTGCACAAGAGAGAAACTGCAAGCCCTGCTTGGGCCATCAACAGAAAATAGAATTTAGAACTACATCCTCATAGGTAACTGTACTTGCATGGCAGGGTGAGTAATGTAGCAAGGTAGTCTGCTAGTTTGTTTGTTAGTTACTTGTTATATAATAGGGAACTGAGAATCACGTCAAATTGTGACAACAAACTCAGTGGGACCGCATTGTAGGACAATATTTAAGTTATTGAGGTGTTCTAGGATGCCCAGGGTAAAAATGGCTTAGGTGAAAACTCAAACAATAAAGCTAAGGAATCAACTTAAGTTACATGAAGCTATTGTGCACCGAAGATCATAGTTCAATGAGTTATCTTACAAGCTAGCTCTATAGTAGCAAACACCTTGCCATTATTCCACAATTCCTGACCACTTACTCAACATTTCAAGACATAGAGATTAAGTTAAATGACCAAATATGAGATGAGCATCACAAACACGCATTCCTGATTATGTCCTCTGTCCAGTCTGTTTAATAGCTTGTAGCCAGAAACTCGATCCTGCAGTGTTTTCGAAGTGTCCCGTTTCCTCTTGGAATTGAGAAAAAAAATGAACTCCTTTCTACTCTGATTCGCGCACCCAAACGCACAGCAGCTAGGCATGTTGATATTGTTTGCAACAATTTATTGACTTACTTAAAAAGACAGAAACAATTCAGCACAGGCTCATGAAAAGCTGAGCAGACAGCTAAGTTTGTTGTTGTTATTTTGGCGTGGTTACAGCCGACAGTAATCCACAAAGAGATTGTTGATCGACCACCCCCGTTCCACCATTTCAATGTCTGAGACGCTACAATACATAAAAGACATTGTGGTTGCGTGGGGTGATTTGAGCAACCACTGTGACGGAGCAGCTTTCAGCTCATCCTGCAGCGCTAGGTCTGCTTATTGTGTGAAAATGATTCCTTGCAATGGTTGTAGTTGAAAAAAAAAGTGCAATTCAAATGTTAAGCAGCAGCTTCACGACACAATAATTTGATTTGGTGTGATGGAATCCTGTTGATCATGCAGTGCAATAAAATTTATTTTTTATGTATGTTTAATGTAATTTATACATTTAAAGGGCAGGTAATCACATGATTTCCCATACATTACATTAGTGACCTCCTTCTGGAAACTGAACATCCATTTTCTCCTCTTTCCTTTTTCAAGAACTTCTCTGTTTTATTTTTGGTGGACAGCGCACCAAGGGCACCCATATTGCAGCCAACCATCACGAAATACGACAGGCTATAGTAGCAGTGTCAATATCGCCCAGTTTTGTCTGCCAGGCTTGACTTTTCGGTCACCTGCGCCAAGAGCTTCCCACCAGCATGCCGCCGAATGTTGCCTGAGACCACAACCAAAACTCCAAGTAGACCGCAAGACCACATCTGGCTTTTTACCCTTTTTTTTGTTTTTTTACCTTCTTCCTGACATCTCTTTTACTTTAACTGACCTGGGCACTGACTGCGAGAGTTAAATCAGGGCGAACTTCTCCAATGTCAGCTCATTTGGGGTCAACTTTGACAAACTGTGAGTTCAACATTTGGAGAATTTACCAGATTGTGTACAAATCGGTGCTTTAAATTGGGTTGAAGTGGTTAGGTTAACCTTACCAGTCCCGCATTTGTCTGGCTAGAAAATTTCCATCACCTCCTGCAAAGATGGTTCATTTTTAGTTTATTTTATACTATTACTAGTTCTCATTCTAGGAGGGGGGGGAGTGTGCATGTGTTGTGCGTGTGTGTGTTGTGCGTGCGGGGGTGCGTGCACGTGTAATGAGCAGTGAGCTAGCGTACCAGTCTAAAGTTAGCTGACTTATGCCAAGCTTTACTTGATTACCAAGTTAATTGTGCACCAATCGTATGGCCCGTAGATGATTGCAAGCTGCACTTACGGGTTTTGGTTGGCGCCGCAGGACGGGAGAAGGGAAGGAAGCGTTGCCGCTGAGAGTGACGTCACAGGGGAGCTAGAAGGAGAGGAAAAGGTTGAGTCCAGAAATGAAAAAGTTCAACCAAGGAAAATTGTTCGCAACGGCCATGGGTTCTGCGGCTCAGCACGCGGCGTGGTTCGGACCAGGTGGGGCTACCCATTTCATGCGCCCAGATACTGGTCGTGCGGGCGCGTCGGCTTTTTGCCCGACGCACGCTGTGATTCCCGTTTTTAGGGAAGGGGCGCACCTTTTTGAGGATGCGGCCGCGCTGTGCTGGCTCGGTGGAGGCTAGAACCCTCGGATCGGACCAAACAAAATTTTGAAGGTCCCCACATGTGCCGTGGTTGGTCGACGGGCGACTCAAAAGTAACAAAAAAACAAATGTTTTGACCCAGGACGGATCAGAGGGTGGCTGGTGACAGAGGAGGGATAGTAAAGTTAACTCTAAAAAAAAAAAAAGAAAGGTACAAGGTTCACGAGAGATTCAGGAGAGTGAGTTTGGAAGCGTTTTGCCAGAGTCTTGAGAAGGGTTCCCAAATAAAAAAGGAGATTCTTTTCAGGAGAATGAGTGTTTTCTTTCCGGAGAGGGAGAGTCTTTTTTTGCCAGGAGAGAGAGAGAAAGAAATTCTGCACGGCCATTTATAAGGGATGTGTGTATGTTAATGAAAGGGGGCTGTGCCTCCCCTCCCCACGTCTGGGCGCTGGCTGGGTGGTTGAAAGACCAGGCGTTGGTCCTTCTCTGTCTCTCCAAAGGCTGGGTGCAGGCACTTCAAAAGGGTCACCGATGTGTATTCCAGGTCTGGCGGAGGAGGCTTGGGGGTCAGGCCCCTGTGTTCACCCGATCTGACATCCATTTTCGTTACAGGAATTTGTTGTAGTGTAAAAATATATAAACCAAAGGGACAATGGCTAGATAATATCAAAGAATGGTGTTAGAAGAAGAATGTGCGGCTGGTCGACATTTGTTGCAAGCCAAGTCGTGCCCATAGGTGGGAGTCAATGTCATTAGAATTTAGAGAGCAGCATCCATGGGTGACAGATGATCACAGATGTCTAATATCCCGTGTGTTGTGAATATGAGCATCTTACTGATGGATCTTTATCATTTCTTTACCAGAGTTAGGGTGTATGAATGTCCTTAGTTTCCATATACCCAGCCACAAGAGAATATATAGTGTAGACGATGCAGGTAGGCATTTACTGTGTGGCAATAATCATTATTGGCATTTTGTCTGATGTGTCAAAGGATAGAAATAATGTAATGCCTATTGGGGGCGTAACGGTACGCTAAATCACATTTCGGTTGGGTTCGGTTTTTTGGAAACTTCGGTTCGGTATATTTTCGGTACAAAAAAAAAAAACGATTTTTTTTTTTTTAATGTGTTTATTTTCCTGGAAAACGCTACAATATGATGAAACTCGCTATTTACGTTTGACATTTTGGACTAAAAAGACTGCTTGCTTCCTCGTCTAAGAAACATTCACAGTTGGATGATGCCGTGCATGTTAGACATGCTAGCCGCAACATAGCCACTGATTTCATGTAACAATGTCGACACAGAACTTTCGGACTTATCCCCGCACCTTTCCCCATCGGCGATGGGGAACAGGAAAGCCAGAATGCTCCCAAACAGGAGAGCGCAGTGTATGCGGGGACCTTCGAGCCCTGGCTCTTTTCTGGCTCTCTCTTTTGTGCCGCCACTCTCGTCTCCCGTATGCAACAGTCAGCGTTCGTGCGTAAGCTCGCGCTAATAAGTGGACCGAACCGAACATGCCATACCAAAACGTATTAATGCAGCCCAGTGTACCGTTACACCCCTAATGCCTATATGGGTTTTTTTTGTTATTGATGTTGTTGCACATGCAGGTGTCAACCTTCAAAATGTAATGACTGACATTTTATATTCTCTCCTTGTATTTTACAATGGCAGCACTAATCATCAGGTTTCCTAATTTGGAATCATCAGTCTGTGACATTATGTGGATTCGGATGTAAGTAGGACCAATGTTGTCTTTTTGTATGATGGATAATATGTAAATAAGTTTGAAACATTGAGAAGCCTACCTTGTGCACAGAGAAAGCAAAAACCAGGTGTGTTTTTCATCCTCCCATCAGTGTGTAGTTGGCGCATTGTGTGCTTACTAATATGATGACTAGAGTTAAATGGATGGTTGGACCTGGATGGCCATGTTTTCACTAACAAGTTCATTTTATATATTTTTTGATCGAGAAAATGAAAAGAGTTGTCAATTTTCATTTTATCAATAAATTTGGGAGAAATTCGGAAATAAGTGACTCCATGAATAACGGCCCTTGTTAATGAAGAGAATGGCCACGCCCCCTACCGTTCTATCCTTGTTCGGCCGGAGTCACTGGAGGGATCGATTCCAAACTCTCAATTGGAAATCATTGTACTTTTATTGCTTCTAACATTCAAAAATGGTGATCAATTGGCACCAAAATTTATGTGGACATCCTTACTAATGACCACTTCAACATATCAAAGGGATTAACCTCTCCATGGCTGACTTATATGAGAATGGGAAATGTGGGAAAAGTGAGCAGAGCTACATAGATTTTTGCTGGGACGAGCGCACACTGCTTTGCTAAAAAAAAAAAAAAATAGCTGAAATGTTTTTATGAATTGTTTGCAGTACGCAGGGACACGGACAGGGGAGGCAGAGCCTCCTCTATAGGCTGCATTTGAGAAGAAAATAGCATAATAATGATTAAATAATTTTCCATTACAGATCTCTGATTTTTACATTCATTTTATTTTCCAATCCAATAATATCAATGATTTAATCATCAAAAAGCTGAATTTGCATATTTCCTATTCAAATACATGTGCCAGAAGCAAAGAGCAGCTGGGAGAGGCATTTCTCCCTGTGTGGCTCAAGCAAATACACACACATTGACATCAAAGTGCACGGTGGAGTCAAGACAGTACTGTGCCACAGGAAGCAGGTAGCAGTGCTGTGCTAATAAAAAAATAATAATTAAAAAAAAAAACACTGCTTCTTTGCTGATCACGGTTAGGACGGGCGAGGCATTAAACACCAGTCAGGATATTTACAGAGACTGAAGTGGGAATGAGTAGACGTGCACATTTATTTGGATGAGGAATGGCCCCAGTTTTTCAACCTATAACACGCCGTCCAATTTGGAACTTAAAAGCCGAAATTGTACGTTCCAATACGGCCACACTCGGCTGAAAACACATGCTCCTCCGCGATAATGCGCAGGTTCAAGAGAGCCCCGGTGTTTGATGAGGTCTTAGCTCACTCTCACGCCGAAGCTGTGCGGGGTCGGGACAACGCACGTGACTGCTTGGGAGGCAACTCCGCGACATGAAGATCGACGCAGGCTGGACGGACAATAAGGAGCTAATGCTGTTGTGCTAACGCCTTTTGTTTTAACGGCCTGAAGCTAGTTGTTGCTATTAGCTGTGTCGTTATTCTATTGTTAGGAGGGAAGGGGGTGAATAAAGATCCATGCTTTCCTGATTGCTTGCCCGCTGCCAGTCGCCGTCTGCCTCCTGAGGGTTGACACGAGTTAAGCGTCGCTAAATGTCCGAAATATAACCAGTCGGGGTTCGTCTGCGCATTCATGCTCTTGTCCGCTTCAGCTTGTGAAAGTGGAGGAGCAATCGCCACGGTATTTTGGATTTTGTGGAGGTGATCATGATGAGATCACTTTTTATGTCAATAAATCCAAACTATTATGCAGAACAGTTTTACACTTTCACAGGTTGAAGTGGACCAGAGTGCATTTGCATTTGCATTTAGGTGGCGATCGGTCACCATTTTCGACGACAGAACTGACAAAGCGATCAATATTACCACGCTTGCCTCCCTCCCGTGACGTAGACCGCTGAGACCGAAAAAAGAACAAGCCCAGCCCCAAAAAAGGGGCGGGGCAATTAGTCATAAATCTAATCACAAAAAAAGCCCTTAAATCACTACAGAGTCTTTTGAGGGTGGCATTTTAGTACTGATGTCATTTTTAAATGCAAACCTATTATAAGTGCCAATGTTAAGCTCATCCAAGTGTCCCTTTAATTGGTTGATACAAAATACATTTTTACCAAGGTTTGAAAGTTTTAAGGAAGACTTATTTGCTTTTGCAAAAGAACTACGATGTTTTGCCATTTTTGTGAAAGGTTTTCTTATTTGTGGGAAGAGTTTTCCCAAAATAGCCAATAGTTGCAAAAATTGTTATTGTGATGGTCTTAAGCCATCAAAAATACCCTATAAAAAACAAATAAGAAATAATTGTGTTCTCAGTTTTGTTTTGTCTTTTTCCTTCCTGCAGTGGTGCCTTGTAACTTGGTCATCTATACGGTACTGTACACTAGTTAATAAGTTGACCCAGTAACTTCAGTTAGGTATTCATAACACGGGTAAACAGCTACAGGAGAAAAATCCTTTGGCCCTTCCTGCTCAACTTCTTGGTATCATGTGTCCAAAAAATGAATTAAAAACTATATATAGCGTTGTAGTATATTAGTTAATAATAACTGCATTATAATTCAGTAATATAAAGTGACTGTCAATAGGCATTCACATGCATGCATCTGGTTACCATATTATTACGTTTGGTATCGTTTGCTTGTGCATGTGTGTGTTTTGTAATTGTTACCAAACACATTTTTGGGATATTTTGACATAACTCCATGTAGCTGAAAGAAACACACAAGCATGCAGTTTGTGGAAAATTGCATTATAGGCGTTAACCTGCCAACACAGGTCCGCTGATAGTGTAGTGGTACACACGCCTGAGTTGTGTGCGGGCAGCGTGGGATCGATTCCCGCTCAGTGACAGTGTCTATGTGTGCCCTGCGACTGGCTGGCGACCAGTTCGGGGTGTAATCTGCCTTCGCCCATTGACGGCTGGGATAGGCTCCAGCAACTCCCCGCGACCCTATATAGGATAAGCGGTTTGGAAGATGACATGACATGACATGACCTGCCAACACCATGTGTGACAGCAGACAGCTGTGGGACTAAAAAAAAATAAATAAATTTAAAAAAACAATGTACAATATGAATAACCTGAAGTATGTTATCAAGACTGTAGTCGAGCGTTTGGACCTGGTCTTTTTTTCATGATGACCAAGTTAGAAAACTTGACATTGTGGTTGGATTCAAAGTACCCATGTGGATTGAAATACTGCTGGCAGATTAAATTGAACTCTGACACTGTGTGTAAGATCTCCTGTAATGTTTTTTTTATTAACAAAAACATGCAGAATGACTGCAAGCGTTCCTGTTATTTTTTGAAAATGTCTCAACTCCACATCAACTTTTATTAGAATGTAGTTTTTTCTTTTGCAACGACATAACTTTTATAGCACCCCAGGTAATGGCTCATTTTGAAAAAAAAATATGCCCAGTGGCCGTGCAAATCACAAGCACGAGACACGATATGGGCCATGCAATGTATGGGCAACTGGAATGCACAGCGGTGATCCATTTTCACCATGACAATGACAGAATTCAGCTCAATGCAAGCCATTGCACCAACAAAATGAATATTATGTAAGTGGATGTACATAGATACATAGATGATGTACATGTCTTCACCAAAGTGCAATATAAATCTTACCATGCACTTAATTCAGTGCAAGCTTTTATAGAGAAATATAAGGCCCAAGTTGATCATGACAAAGTTTGACAGTGAGGAGGTAAAAGCTGAAGTCATTCAGCTCAGACAGCCTCCTGAAATATCATTTTAAAGCAGTCATATACTAAATATAAAATATTTCACTTGAGATTTTCTGCCTTCACCAGCATTTCTTTAACACAGTCTTGGCTATACGTGTTTGTATGTCCACAGCGCTTTGTATTGTTCACCTTCAGGGATTCCTGCTGTGGAGGCCTTCCAAGTTAACATCAATGTTTCTCAGGAGCACTACGGTCTCTAAACATTCTCTGAACTTTGACAGATGCAGCTGTGTGCAGCTGCGTGTGCTCTCAAACATCTGACACACTCCTGCTGAAAACCTGAGTTGCAAGCCTGACTTTCATCCCCTGTTATTCCCACTGAGTTATTTTCAACTTGTTCTCGGGTTTACTGAAGTTACTTTCGCTCCCGGAGATGCCTCTAACTTATTTTTGTCCGATGGAGTTTATAAAGCGCTTCATTCAACTGGCAGCTCTGCTGGGAACATTCTTGACGTGTTTTGATGAATGAGGCTTTAACGTCATTTGTCCGTGCGTGATTCACGCGGCTCTAGTCTCTACACTCTGATACAATGGCCCATCGCTGACAATTACAACAGATTACACTTTATATTTAATATTTAATAGTCAGAGAGACAAGATCAAGATTTCTATATATGTCCTCTTATAGACCAATTATCTTTTTCTATCAATTGTCAGTGGCAAAAATGCCTCTTGGCTGGTGATAAGGTGTTATTTATGTCGTTATGGTCTTGGACTTTCCAACCATTATGTTTCACAAATTGACATATGGCCTGTTATTAGTACTCATTTATTACTTGTCACCTAAAGATGCTTTTCTATCTCATGACTACCCCGAATACATATGTGTTTTAACATTTTAATGGATGTATTTTTTTTTTACTGTACATTTTCTATCTTAGCTTACTGACCCGAAAGAAAATTACTCCCTTGGAAGTGTCTAATCATGTTTATATGAATTTAATCACTCTCTATGATGTGGTAAAAGCATAGCAGTATGAGTTAGGAAAAGATATCCTAAACAAATTGCTGAAACGTTTTTATGAATTGTTTGCAGTACACAGGGACACGGTCAGGGGAGGCAGATCCTCCTCTATAGCCTGCATTTGAGAAGAAAAAAACATAATAATAATTTTCCATTACAGATCTCTGTTTTTTACATTCATTTTCTTTTCCAATCCAATAATATCAATGATTTAACCATCAAAAAGAAGAATTTGCATATTTCCTATTCAAATACATGCGCCAGAAGCAAAGAGCAGCTGGGAGAGGCATTTCTCCCTGTGTGGCTCAAGCAAATACACACACATTGATATCAAAGTGCACGGTGGAGTCAAGACAGTACTGTGCCACAGGAAGCAGGTAGCAGTGCTGTGCTAATAAAAAAAAACACTGCTTCTTTGCTGATCACGGTTAGGACGGGCGAGGCATTAAACACCGGTCAGGATATTTACAGAGACTGAAGTGGGAATGAGTAGACGTGCACATGTATTTGGACGAGGAATGGTCCCAGTTTTTCGACCTATAACACGCCGTCCAATTTGGAACGAAACTGCCGAAATGGTGCGTTCCAATGCGGCCACACTCGACTGAAAGCACATGCTCCTCCGCGATGATGCGCAGGTTCAAGACAGCCTCGGTGTTCGATGACGTGTTAGCTCACTCTCCTGCCGTTACTGTGCATTGTCGGGACAACGCACGTGACTGCTTGGGAGGCAACCCCGCGACATGAAGATAGGCGCAGCCTGGACGGACAGTAAAAGGCTAATGTTGTTGTACTAATGCCTTTTGTTTTAACAGTGTCAAGACAGTACTGTGCCACAGGAAGCAGGTAGCAGTGCCGTGCTCAGACCTAGCCGCCTTCTTTAACCGGGAGTCCCCACATTATTTTTCCTTTGTTCAAAATTGCAAAGCAGTCGCGTCCAACTAATTTGGAGCCCGCCTCCGGCCAGAGCCATTGATATTGCTCAACACAGCGCGATTGATGTCTGCGGCAGCCACGTATTTTAATTGCAGTTGCAGCATTCACCACTATCGAGGCGCTATATCAGGCCTGGCCAAGCCACGTCTCGCTAGCCGCATGTGTCTCTTTTCACGGTTTCATGCAGCTCTTTTAAGCCCTTTTCACTCTGAACTTGCAGCGGGCTGTTGTCGTGTGCATGTGGTGAGGGGCAGCATCACAGAATGGAGCATTGCGGGCAAGCGCGTTTACTTTGAAGTGCCGAAAGGCGTTTGGAACGCCACTTTTTACGCCTAGCAGCGTCCGGTGTCTCTTATGAAAAACACTGTACGGCGTCTGGAACACCACTTTAGACACCTAGCGGCACGGACGTTTAAATTTGCAGTTGAAATTGCTGACGGAAACCCTTTTAAAATCAGAGGCGGAACGGCCTATAGGTGGTTACTATTCCCCCTTGCAAAAAAGGCAAATGACGGATGACGGAAGGATCCCCACGCTGCAGACAGATGACGAATAACGGACTCTTTTTAGTCAAATGCCCAGCTCAGCCAATAGCAGCAAACCAAACCCTTCTGTGGTAAGGCCAGAGAAGCAGAGCACTGGACGATCGTCACTGGATTTTAACAAGGAGGATGTCAATTGTTTTCTTTTAATGTCGCAGAACAAAACTGATGTAATGGATGAATGAATATTGCACCACTCTTGTCATACATTAAATGTTTATTTGGCCACGGAGATGCTGTCAATGCTAGTTAGCAGTAGCTTCAACCTAAGGGCTTGCTCGTTTGTTTGCATTAGCGCTAGTCAACTTTACCAATGGTTTTGAGTCAACCCATTACATAAATCAAAACTGCAGCTGATTCAGAAGAAATTATTCAAACCAAATGCTGATAACGTCTACTCTACAACTACATACAGTACTTGATGTGATTATAGAATTTATTACATGGACAGTGCTTCAGGTAGGTAGCCTACTCTGTAATATGAAATAATAATTGTGATAATATGAGTAATAAAGGGAACAGTATTTCATAAATTAGGTGTTATTGTATTGAATAAAAAAGTCCCAACTTGCTTAGTTGAGTTATTTTTTTATTATTATCTAAAAACGTTGAGTAGTGTTGCCTACCAAGGTCACTTTCAAAATGGGAGTGGGAAAAAAAATCAGAGCACAACAAATAGATGAAGTTCAACACAGGACGTTTTCACAAAGTGCGCCCATATGTATAACGGGGCTCTTTGCAGTGACACTTTAAAAAATGTGGCTCTAGTTTTAATAAGTGAATGCTTTAACGTGATAATAGTTTTTATTATTTGAACTCTTAACTTAAAGTATGTTCCCTGTAAAAGAAAGCGAGTCAGTTGAATTTACAGGATACATGCACGCCATGGCGCATGGTCTCAGGATGTTCAGTAAGCTCTGCCTCAATTTGAGCCAGGAAAAACCCTAATGCAGCAGTCTCTTCCAACAACTTGCATTCAGGTAACTGTTTGGCTCCAATAAATTAATCATAACTCATCCAATTCTTTACCAATTTCTACACATATTGCTTTGTTAGAAACATCAGACATGCAGTATATGTATATAGTATATAGTAGTGGAAACTTAGCGACGTTCAAAAGTTTAGGATCGTTTTAATCTCATACCACCAATTAAGGTAAGTACTGGTGTGGACATTTTCTGTGACAAGTTTGCATTGTATTCATTAATGTGTTTTTACTTTTAGGTGCAGCGTTTACGACACACGCATGAATTATATAACAATAAAACCTTGTCCATTTCAAGACACTTGCATTCCAGGCATTATGTGTCATACCAAGCAAGCTAACGAGTCTGTCAACACTGGACAGCCTGCAGGGATGCTGTTGGTTTTCTGTAAAATAAAATGTTATGTTGAATTAATCATGTAAACTATGTGTAATATGTTGTCTTGTTTAATGCAGTGTCAAGAAAACAGCTTTTGGGTGATTCAAGAAGTGTGTGGGTGCAGGTATTGTTAGTGTGGTGTGTGGTCGCTGCCTGGATGTGTGTGTGTGGGTGTGCGTGCATGTGTGTGTGTGTGGGGGGGGGGGGGGGCGTGTGTGTGGGCGTGTGTGTGTGTGTGTGTGTGTGTGTGTGTGTGTGGGAGTGAGTGCTCTTGCCATTATCAGGATCTATGGAGAGTACCGGGATTCGCTGACGTGGCACCAGGAGAGAACAGAGCGGATTGGCCACAACCTAACAGCGGCGAGTTTAAAGACGCTCCGCGGATTGACAGAAGGCGGCGATGCATCTGACAGCAGGAGCCCGTTGCTCTCGGCCTTCAAAACTGCGGTGTAACTTCGTGATCTCTGTTTAGTAGTGCTATTAGGGCGTATATTGGTTTTGTATTAGTTAGTTTCGGGTATATCCTTAGTTTGCGAGTCAGTTTATGCGACCTTTTATTTTTGACCCATTTTGTGGCTATTTTTGTTACTGCGATCCTTTTGCCTCTGTCCCCTTTTTGTTGTAATAAACCTCGTATATTAACGCAGCGCTTTTTTGTTCCGTGTACGAGCCTTGGAGACCGAGAGCAATCACCTTCATTTATGCTACGCATTCAACCCTAGACGGGTGCGTAACAGTGACGCACTGGTGTACATGATTGTTAAAGATGGTTCATCTTTTTCCATTGTTGAGGATAAAGGATATTTAAACTTTTGTAAAATCCTCTATCCAAATTATAATGCGCCAACATGAAAAGTTGTGCGGGCAATGGTGGAGGTGAGGTTCCATGTGACCAGGGAAAAGGCTATGGATGAAATCAAGCTGGTTTCTGCAAATAAGTCTGACTGCTGAAATGTGGACATCTGTCAATACGGATGGCTATGTTCACAAACGCTGTCTATCCACAATTGGTCTGTGAAGCAAGTGCAGATTTAGAATATCGTCAAATTATTGTTCTCAAGTTTTTTGAAAAAAATATTGAGATTTTTTTTTTTTGCCCATATCGCCCACCCCTAATATCCACTCACCAGTTGCAGAAACTACTAACAATGTAATGGCTGAGTGGGAAGACGTTTAGCAGCACAGTCACAGATGGGGCTCATAGTGGCAAGCATTAAATCAGCTCAGCATCTAAAAGCCCTGATAGACCAAACCGACGTCGGAGGTCGCGAAGCGTCGTGGCGTCTGAATGCGCCGTCTCTTTGGTGTAGTGGCCACAGATGTGGTGGCGTAACCCATCTGTAAGCGTCGTGGGAGCATTTACGTATATTGAATCGGCGTCGCCAGTCGTGACATTTGGTCACTTTGATTGGCTGTTAGCTAGCAAATCAGCGTTCGGTTAGTGTTGACATCAAGTTGTCCGTGCCTTTCAACAAAGCAAGCACAGAGCTCTATGAGGACAAGTCTCAAGCAATCCCCACGGCAAAAATGCTTAAACATTTCATTGACAGTCAGTGCCGAGCATCGGATCAGAGTATTCATGCTGTACAGTACTCGCAAAAATTTAATGAACAATCTCAATGTAAAATTGAATGGGCTAGAAAAAATGACCCCCACTCAGTGGCAACAATATTGGATCTGCTGCTCAAAACTCTTGAATTTTGGAACCACACAAATTCTCAAATGGCAGTGGAATGGCTAATACTGGAATGTATTAGCATCATAGGTGAAGCAGTGCAACACCATAATTTATAACTCCGCCATCTGAAGACTGTGGGGCAAAGCTAAATTTCCCTGTTTTATAGGTATCAGAAAGAGCCGCATCTGCCACGCAGAGGCCTCTTTTAAAGTATGGCCACTCGTAGGATGCTGTACACACACTGGTGGGAAGTGGCTTGCAGATACTAATGTCTTCCAGCATGTGAAAACCTAGTTTTAAGAGCTGGAGAAATAGTGAGTGTGAAGAGGAGGAGCTATCTAAAACCTTCTTTTGTGGAGAAATTATTTTTAATAAAAACTTAAGTACCATACATCACTATCACTTTGTTTGTGTTCAACAAGTAATCCCTTCAGAATAAAGATGAACACATGACCAGCATATTTACTTAATATTAGAGACAAGGTTATTTATGGGACCTTTGTCTTTGTTTTAATTGACCAGTCTTCTGCAAATAATACACTGATTGGTATCTTTTTTACTTTTATTGCTTCAAGACAAGAGAGACATAGGCTGCTTTGACTTCACTCTTCCACCAGATGCCCCTAATTTTGATATCACTGAAGCACCAAAAGTCTGAATCTGTTCCAATTTGAAGGAAAACTTCAAACAGCACAATGCAAAGATGTGCCTTTGCCGAATAGCAGGTCATAGCCAGATAAAAGTCAGGGCCTATAAATGTTCATAACTGCAGATACTGTACCTGTGAAACCATCACTTTGTCTTTTTCTTCTGCCTTCTTATCTCTCTTCCACTATAGCTTTCAAAACCTAAAAGGGAAGAAGATACTCTTGGAATTGCCAGTGTGGGGAAAATGAGGGAAAATGCTTCATGTGCTAACATACGCACTTTCGTTGTGGGAAGAACATACTGCAGGTAGGGTTCAAAACTGTACCATACTTTGTGAACCCCTTTTCATCCTCCTCCACAGTAGAGAAGGGCTGCAAATCCTTAATGATCATGTGAAAGTCCAATCCCAACGTTGACGAAGACCGCATCCACATTTTTCCTCTCTTGTAATCACAAAAAAATGCATGATCCAATTATAGATTCTGTTAATTAGTAATAATTTAAGTGCAACTTGCCATCTATGTAGTATTATATAATTTTGCTTACCTGAGCTTGGTCCATTTTTGCGAGTCACCTTGTTCTTATGCAAGGGTTATCAGTGTATACAAGCTCTTTTGGACACAGACACTTCACCTTGTAAAATACCAAAGGTCAGAAAGAGATATCCATCCATTATCGATATCGCTTATCCTCACAAGGGTCGCAGGGCGTGCTGGAGCCTATCCCAGCTGTCTCCGGGGGGTATGCGGGGGACACCCTGAATTGGTTGCCAGCCAATCGCAGGGCACACAGAGACAAACAAACAACCACACTCACAATCACACTTAGGGGCAATTCAGAGTGTCCAATCAACTTACCATGCATGTTTTTGGAATGTGGGAGGAAACCGGAGTACCCGGAGAAAACCCACGCAGGCACGGGGGGAACATGCAAACTCCACACAGGGAGGCCGGAGCCGTGATCGATAATGGATGGATGGATGTGGGACACCAATTTCAACCAATTCGGTAGAGTGGCTCATATACCATGAATACATCCGTGTTTTTCATGCATAGAATGGGATGGACTGGGACATGGACAGAGATGGGAAGTAACGAATTACAAATACTTCATTACTGTACTTGAGTAGTTTTTTCCAGTACTTTGTAATTCAAGGAGTATTTATTTTTTCAGAATACTTTTTACTTTTATCCATTAAATTTTGACACCAGTATCTGTACTTCTTACTTTTTTTGTTTTTGTTTTACATGATGCATGACAGTTAAAAAATATATTATCCAATGATCGTGGCTCTGCCGAGCATATAAAGGGTTACATGTGGTCCTGGAAATCCCATTCTGTGATTGACTCAAGCTAAAACATTACCAGAGAAGACGCTATGCTACCTGCTAAAAAAGATAATTTAATTGGAAGGTGAGAAGAAGTCAAATGAACGACGATGTGGAGTGTGTCGATGAACAATTCTTGGCGAATGCATTGTGTCCTGCACACACGTAAAGTCCTGCCACCTACAAGAATTCCCCGTCCAATCTGAAAAAACATGTCGAGGTTAAACTATGATTAAACTTTTCGTTAGTTTGGCCCTGGTTATTAATGACGTTAGCAGAGCTGGGCAATCCGCCAAGCAAACGGACCGGTCCGTCTATCCGCCTTTGACGGATGCCCATTTTGCCGGCGATAAACGATAAACCGTAAATTAAAAAAAAAATTATTAAAAAGACAGATTAAGCATAAGAGGAAGTGGATTTTCGCCCGACTAAGTCATCATCTATAACCTGACATTGATGATTATTGTTTCGTTTGAAGCAGGTAAGTTTGCTGCTTGATTCATCAGGGATGTTTTTGGTCAGCTAATGGGTCCTAATAGCGTACCGCGTGATGTCATATCGAGAGGGTCACAACATAGACTGTAGACAAATGCCGATGCTCGCTCACAGACGACTTCTGTTAGTGCTGCTTGTATTCTACCCATTTATCTTAGAAAGAAACATGCCTAGTAAACACAGCTGCTAAGGAACTTGCAGAAACAACTCCAGACACTACGACCGTCCACATATGAAGGATGTATTCTTTATTCGAAGCCAAAAACTCAAGAGGGATAAATATGAATGAAGGGCCGTTGTGTGGACACCCAAGTCTAACGCCAGCAAGGTGATGCCTTTTACCTTCATATGTAGTAAACATTTCGCTGGGGGCCATATGGTTTTACAGATGACAATCTGGCTAATCCCTTGCCGGCCACTACTTGCATCGCAGAGATGCCATTTCGATCATTTTCTTTTTTGCTTGGCGTTTTGTCAATGACGAAAAATGTCAAGCCAGACTGTTTAATACTACTGAGGTGTTCCAGTGAACTCCCCAAAATTCTCATACAGTGCTAGCTCTCTGCAACAGTGCACAATCTGTTCGACTATGATGTTTGGTGTTGGTCGATGGAAGCGTGTTCAAAATGACAGATGGACCGACTGATATGCGATTACTATTTGGTCCGGACAGACAAAATGATGGATAAATGGACGGCAGAAGGGTAACCCGGCTGTAGGCGGAAGGCAATAAACGGGCCGCAAATTTTTAGTAAGATACCCAGCTCTGAACTAGGGCTGAACGATTTTAGGAAATAATTGTATTGCGATTTTTCTGACTGATATTGCGATTTCGATTTAATTAGCGATTTTCTTGAAATCAAGCTTCAGCGCAATAATCACAGTAACATTTACAAACATGCCACAAAATTCCATTATACCATCAAAAACATTAAAAGCGATTACCGTATTTTCCAGACTATAAATCGCAGTTTTTTCATAGTTTGGCCGGGAGTGTGACTTATACTCCGGAGCGACTTATATGTGAAATTATTAACACATTACATTACATTTTTGTCTCCCTCTGCAGGCGCTTTAGCACTAAAGCGCCTGCAGAGGGAGGCAAAACATAATAAATACAAGTCAGCACTAACAAGCCATGACAATTACTTCTATATTATTTCACTTGTTATTGTAAACCACATAAAGAAACATAAGATACATCCTAAAAGCTATTAAAATGCATGAATAATTCAAACGGTTAAAGTCTAATGTTTTGTTAAATAAGTAATTAAAATAGTACCGTATGATCAAAGGACAATTTGACTGTTAAGGCCTTGCTAGTTGAGGAAGACAGCTTATCCAAACAGCTAAACATTCACAAACAAACTCCACAGACTCTAGGTGTGCAGCGAAGTTGCCTGTTTATATTGTGAAAACTGCACAAGAAACAGAAAATACTATCAATCTATGCATTACATACACATGTATTTTCATAGATATGAACAAGATGATCCAGTAATGTTCATCCTGTCTTCTTATTCGTTAAATGAGTTCCAAGTTTCTTTTGTTTCGACAATGACAATGATCTTTCTATTTTTTGTGAAGAGAAACTCTCTTACCGTGCTGACAGTTTCGGCTGTCATTTGCAGCCTTCCTCGGAGCCTGTCACTGCTTCCATGTGACGTCCATCCATTCATCCAGAGCAAAATGATACAATACAATTTTATTTATATAGCACATTTGCTGGGGGTTGGAGCACAGTCTTGACCGGGTCGGGGAGCCTTATTTTGAAGATCCCCCAACCCGGTTAGCTGTTTTTATACACGTCATGTGGAAACGTGGGGAGACGGAATTTTGTTTAGCCATAGTAGCAACAGGTCAGCTGGTGTTGCTATTTGTTTTCACATATTTCCAGGTGTTATAACCACTCACAGAGCTGATTTAAAAGGTCACTGGCTACTTGCAGTTTTGGAAGTCGAAAATCATTTTTTGATTCTGGCTAATATATACGGTTACAAATCCGTGGCCCAAAACAAACAATTGTTAGACAATGTTACTGTTGTGATTACAGAGCTTAAAACACGTTTTCCAACGCACTTGATTTTAAAGGGACGGTGGTCCCGGGATGGCAATGTTTTCACTAACAAGTTCATTTTATATATTTTTTGATCAGGAAAATGAAAAGAGTTGCCATTTTCTATTTTATCCATTCATTTTGGAGAAATTAGGAAATAAGTAACTCCATGAATAACGCCCCTTGATAATGAGCACAATGGCCGCGCCCCCTACCTTTCTATCCTTGTTCGGCCGGAGTCACGGGAGGAACCGATTCCAAACTCTATTGGAAATCATTGTACTTTTATTGCTTATAACGTCGAAAAATGGCGATCAATTGGCACCAAAATGTATGTGGACATCCTTACTAATGACCACTTCAACATATCAAAAGGATTAACCTCTCTGTGGCTGATTTATATGAGAATGAGGAAATGTGGAAGTCGGCAGAGCTACGTAGATGTTAGGCTGGGACGAGCGCACGAAAAAATACATTCTCTTTGCTGATCACGGTTAGGACGGGCGAGGCATTAAACACCAGTCAGGATATTTACAGGATATTTACAGAAACTGAAGTGGGAATGAGTAGACATTCATGCGGAATGGTCCCAGTTTATCGACTTACAACACGCCGTCCAATTTGGAAGGTGACAGCCAAAATGGCACATTCCAATGCGGCCACACTGCTGCTGTGCAGTCAGCCTCGCTGGAACTTTTCGTTCGCTATTCGATGAGGGCTTTTGTCACTCTCACGCCGCTTCACTCAGGCTAGAAGGTGGCAGCTGCAAGCAAAAAGCAGGGACACCGCGCGCGACTGCTTGCGAAGCGATATGAAGACACAGGCTCATCTTCACCTCCACACGCTGGGTGGACAGTAAGGAGCTAATGTTGTTATGCTAATGCCTTTTGTTTTAACGGCCTGAAGCTAGTTGTTGCTATTAGCCGTCCCATTATCCTACCTTTAGCCGGGGAGGGAAGAAGGAAATTTAAAGCTCCAATCTGCCTGCTGCTGCTGCACGCCGCCGTCTCTCTCCCTCCTGAGACACGAGTTTAGCGTCGCCAAATGTCCGAAATATAACCAGTCGGGGTTCGTGTGCGCATTAATGCTCTTGTCCGCTTCAGCTTGTGACAGTGGAGGAGCAATCGCCACGGTATTTTTGATTTTGTGGAGGTGATCATGATGAGATCATGTTTTATGTCAATAAATCCAAACTATTGTGCAGAACACTTCTATACTTTCACAGGTTGAAGTGGACAAGAGTAGTAATGTGCATCTGCATTTTGGTGGCGATCGATCACCGTTTTAGACAACAGAACTGACAAAGCGAGCAATATTACCACGCACCCTTCCTCGCGTGACGTAGAGACCGAAAACATAACATAAGCCACGCCCCAAAAAGGGGCGTGGAAATTTGTCGTAAACCTAATCACAAAAAAAGACCTTAAATCACTACAGAGTCTTTTGAGGTGGGCATTTTAGTACTAATGTCATTTTTACATGGAAACCGATTATATAAGTGCCAATGTTAAGTGTCCCTTTAATAGGTGGTGACTGGTGTATGGTTCCAGATGAGTGGGAAGATAGATGGCCCTCCAAATTTGATACACATCATTTTAATCCCCCCATGGAATTTTTTTTAAGAGATAACAGCATGGTTGACATTTGGAGAAATCAAAACCATGGGAAGAAACAATACTCTTGGTTTGAACCTGATGGTACTGCTAGATCAAGAATTGATTACTGGCTTCTGGCATGTATGCTTGAACAAGTTATTTCGGAAACTTTGATTTCTAAGGCTCCTTTAACTGATCACTGTATGGTTGAAATAACTTTGAACTCTATTTAAAAGGAAAACAAAAGTTACTAGAAATGTAATTGTAACCTACTAAAAAATGAAGAATTTTGTTCCAAAATAAAAGAAATTATATCGGAAATTGAAAATGATAGCAGTATATTTAGTTTTTATAATAAGTGGGAATTTGTTAAATACATGCAAAGTTAGAGAATTCTCTATTACAACTAGCAAAAAATTTAATAGAGAAAAACGAAAAGAAGAAAGCAATTTGTATTGGGAGATTAGTCAATGCTGTAGCAAACCTGATCTGACAAATGAAGACAAGGAAAAATTATTGCTTCTTCAATCCAAACTTGATAACATCTTTCTGAAGAAAGCCCAGGGTGCTTTTATAAGGTCAAGAGCAAAATTGATGGAGGAGGGAGAAAAAAAATTCAAATTATTTTACCAGGTTGGAAAAAAGAAGACAGGAATATAAGGTGATAACAATCTTGTTTATAAATGGAAGAGAATACAAAGACAACAAAAGTATTGAGAAAGAAGCTTTTGCATTTTATAGTAAGCTCTATTCATCTGCGTATTCTTCTGGTGATTCAACCAATTTCTTTCAACAAATTGCAAATCTCCAACCTACCGACGTTGCATTTAAAGAAATTCATTAAAGAAATTCTGATTTGAAAATAGAGGAACTAGATGCAGTCAGTTTGAGATTGCCTCCAAACAAAGCCCCTGGCTCAGATGGGCTCACGGCCAACTTTTACCGTTTCTTCTGGACAGATGTCAGATGTTTGCTGTTTAAGGCAATACTAGAATGTGTAGCGAAACAAGAACTGATGCCTGGTATGAAACAAGGTCTGATAACACTAATTCCCAAGCACAACAAAGATAAAAGATTATTAGATAAGTTAAGAGCTATAACACTTCTTAACACCGATTATAAATTGCTTTCTGGATGTATAGCAGCGAGAATGAAGCAAGTCTTATCGCAGCTTATTGAAGAAACACAATCTGTTTTTTGGGAGGGGGGACGTTCAATTCACAACAACATACAACTGGTTTCAGATCTGGTGGATTACAGTCATGTATTGTCACAAGAGGGGCTCATTCTCTTCTTTGACTTTTACAAGGCTTTCGACTCAGTTGAGCACCCTTTCATATTAAGTACCCTGAACTATTTTGGTTTTGGTCAGAAATTTACCAACCTGATTGGTGTGTTATACAGGGACATTAACAGTTCTGTGACTTTAGAACATGGTACCTGCCAAAGATTTCACGTTTCTAGGGGTATTAGACAGGGTTGTAACAGCTCGCCCTTATTATTTATCCTAGTAGCAGAACTTATGGCTATTATGATAAAAAAATAATGGTACTGGAGGAATAAACATTTTGGAGAAAAATATCTTAAGTCAATTTGCGGACGATACAACACTATTTTTTAAAAATGAATTGCAAATTGAAAAAGTATTAGTTTCCCTTAATCACTTCTCCAAAGCATCAGGCCTGAAACTAAATATTGATAAATGTGAAATTTTTGCCCTTCATGATCAGCCGGCATCTGCCATATGTAATATTGCTGTTAAAACTCAAGTCATATATTTGGGAATTGTTATTACCAAAGACAAAGAATTAAGAGAAAAAGAAAATATTTGCAAAGGTGTAGATAAGTGTACATCCATCTTGAACTCTTGGCCACAAAGGGATATTTCTATATTTGGTAGGGTGCTGCTGTCTAAAATGGAAAGTCTCTCAAGAGCTATCTATCCTGCGTTTTCACTTGGAATTTCACACAAAATGACAAAACGCATAAATAGCGTAAACTTCAAATTCATCTGGAAAAACAAATGTCAGTATATCAGAAGCTAATAATGGTTAAAAGTGTTGAAGAGGGTGGTCTAAATGCTATAGATTTCTCAGGCATGAATGGTGTTCTAAAATTAAAATGGCTCAATGCATTGATTAGACACAAAGATTCCTTTTGGTTTGCCTTTGCCAAAGCAAATTTTTCAGAAAATGAGTGGAATCAACTTTCTGTTGCGCTGTGATTATGATGTATGTAAATTGCCTGTGAAACTGTCAGACTATCTATCACCAGCGAGTTCTCCTTTTCTGGAACTTGTTATATAAACACAATTTCACTCCTCACAATTCACCCCTATGGAACAACAGATATATTTCGTAAGTCATTGTTTTTAGGAAGCTGAATGGATAAAGGAATTTGGTCTGTCTCACATTTAATGAACGATCAGGGTAATTTCTTAAGTCACAAGGACTTCTGTCTTAAATATAACTTTCAGTGCTCACTTAGAGAATTCAATAAAATAATCAAAGCCATTCCAGACCCCTTTAAAACAATGACTCAACAATGGGTGGTGTATTCCAATGTTCCAGAAATTAGTTCACTCTGGGGAGAAGGATTCAACTTCTATCGTAATAATTTCTGTAATAAGTTAATTTGGAGTGTTTTAAGTAAAATATACTTTCCTTTCTTGTTAAAAAGAAAATATGTTCTACGTGATTTCAGTCCTGATTGAAGCAAAAAGAATTAGAAAACGTTATTTATCTTATCCAATTCCTCACAAAGCTAAAGAAGTCTCTTTCAAAATTTTTGTTTTCGCTTGCAAAACATTTTTTCCGTAGGTGTAAATTCATCAAAGCAAAGCCTCACATCAACAGTTGGAGGAATTATCTCATGCTTTACAAAAAATCCTTGTATTACATGTCAAACAAAAATGCCTAAAGACTATTTTCTCTGATGGACCCTTTTGGTCTTCCTGAGTGAGACCCTCACTTTTTTTTTTTTTTTTTATTTTATGTTCTTATTTGCCGTTTCAACCGTTCAAATTTGTAGACCAATATGTGCCTTACTGATTTGTATGTGAATTTCCTGAATAATAAAAAAAATAAATAATAATTAAAATAAATAAATAAACCAATAATAATAATGGTGAGGGAGGAGGATAAGTGCCTTTAAAGAAACCGCATCTTTGGCGATCTCGAAATCGCGTTGTCTGAGATTGCGATTTCAGTCCCAAATCGATAAATCGTCCAGCCCTACTCTGAACGTTAGTTTAACAAGTTTGCAGTCGGAACCGCTGACAGAAGCCCGTTTAAAATCAGAGGCAGACCGGCCTAAAGGCGAATGACAGACAACGGAAGGGAACCCACACTGCAGACAAATGACGAATAATGGACGCTCAATTTTTAGTAAAATGCGCAGCTCTGCCAACAGTCATACATGGTGGTGGTAGTGTGATGGTTTGGGGCTGCTCCCTACCTGTATGACTTGCTGTGATTGATGGAACCATGAACTATGCTCTTTACAAAAAAGTAAAATTAAAAAGTAAAATTTTTCGCCATCAGTCGGGGCCCCATGCTGAAACGGATTTGAGCTCTGCAGCAGGTCAACCATCCAAAAGACACCAGCAAGTCAACTTCTGAATGGCTTAAAAAAAGAAGACATTTTTTGAGTGCTTTAAGTTTAAATAAGACTTGAATGCTATTGAAATTCTGCTGCATGACTTATAAGTTATGACCATAAAATTACCACTCATGCTTATTAACCCTCCAATGTTGCTGAATTAAAGCAATTCCGCATGTATCTCGTGAAAGACTCGACATTTCAGGCATTCATTCACAATTTAAATACTGCATTTTATGTTTACTTTAGTTATCTTTGTCTGATATTTACATTTGTTTGAATCTTAAACACTGAAAGTGGGGAAACTGAAAAAAAAAAAGAAAAAATTTGAAGAGGGCAAATACTTTGCCAGGGCACTGTATCATGCCCCTTCAGAATTTCTGCAATCCTCCACATAACCAAAGGTTTTTGGAGTTCATAAAAATAATTCTGCTCATTACAACAATGCAGAAACCATGTAAACCGTAAAGTTTAAAAGTAAAACACAAAATAGGAGGCCCTAGACACGCAATATGGTAATGAGCCGAGACCAATGAGCCGAATTGTCATGAGGGTCACCGAACACACGGGCGCCATCTTGACAATAAATAAATAAAATCCAAGCACATTCTTTTTCCACCAAAACACATT
The DNA here is from genome assembly GCF_054856515.1 of Filicampus tigris. Classification (NCBI taxonomy): domain Eukaryota; kingdom Metazoa; phylum Chordata; class Actinopteri; order Syngnathiformes; family Syngnathidae; genus Filicampus; species Filicampus tigris. Next base: position 4,734,555 of record NC_141226.1, read on the forward strand.
TTATTCTTTTCATAGAGAACATGTGTGATGTTCAGACCATAGCTTAAAAATGAATCTGTTAGGAATTCTGTTTAGATCACATGTAGGACATACTTTACAGAGGTCACGCCAAACAAGACAAGCAAGTTCCAATTGATTGTTACATGGACACATTATTCCTGGGAAACTCCCCTCTATTTTAGAACGATGTACAGGCAGCCCAGACTCTGTGTCAGAGTTGTTTAAAAAATAAAAATAAAAAAAGGTGTAAAACTGGTGAAGACTGCTCAAATTAAGGCTTTTTACCGCCCCTTCAAAGCATTTTTTAAAAATAATAGTGAGGATACACTCAAATCATTTATAGTTCTTCTTCAGAATCTCTACCCCTTCATCATTAATATTAGATTTGTTCTATAAAATAAAAAATAGAAATGCACTGAAAAAAAGGGTTGTGTGGTACATTCCAT
>NC_141226.1:4740000-5002500 GCF_054856515.1 Filicampus tigris
TATGGGTTCAGTAATCACTGAATACAAATTATGCACAATGTACGGTACAAGCTCTCAAGTGGTACACAAAATCACTGAATTTAAAAAACAATACATTTAAAACATTAAATACAATCAAACATATTAAAACGAGTGACAATAGCTTTATCAACCAATGGAAATAAAATCTAGTTAGTAGGCAAGTGCTTCTGACGTGTGCGACATTTAAAATTGTCAGACACAGTAGGAGGCTGCGGCTGCAACAGGTGGAGGTCACTAAACTTAATGGTGAAGAGCTTTGATGAAACTATCATAGCTTCAGTCTGCGAAAAAAAGGTGTAGATCAGGAAATTCATATACCAAGACGAAAAACAGGAAAGGAGAAGTCCAGAGCCAAGTCTGTTTTTTAACAGCGTCTACTCTGGTAACCTTTGGGAACCACTGCTCTACAGAGACAATTAAAAGCGGTATTTTTTGCATACCTTTCTACCGAGTTGAGATAGGAGGAGCCGTCATGCCCCCCTACAGCATACAGCAAATCATCCAGGACACTGACACCCACTCCGCAACGCCGTTTACTCATTGACGCCACCATCCGCCACTCATTTGTCTGAGGATCGTAGCGTTCCACACTGGATATGGCATCCCCACTGCACCAACCTCCAACTACGAGAAAAGGGAAGACGAAGACTAATCTTCAGGAACAGGGACAATTCTAGGATCTGGACATAATGGAGAGCTCAGAATATCAAGGCAGTTTGAAGATGAATTGATAAAACAAACATATAAGCATACAGTATAGTAGGGCTGGGTGTCATATCATATAGATATCTAGACACTGGACATTGAAAATTAAGATGATATCAGTCATGTCCCACACTCGCATTGCATGTACACCTCAGCCCAACCAACCACCTAGCTGAAGTTTGGTGTTGATTGATAGCTAAAGCCAGCCAATGGCAATCATTTGACGGAGCGAGGGAAAGGGTGAGAGAGACACACAGAAAAACGCAGATGCAGAAGCACACGTGCAGGAAATCCACTTTGTGCCACAAGCCAGCGAGACACAACCGTGGCCATCAAGCCATACAAATACAATGTTAACATATGTTGTGTTTTACAGCACTTAACCATATTTAGAATTTCATATGCCGGTCCATTCAGTTGAATGGGGGGCTTACTTTTCAACATACTGTATCCACACTTTCCTCATCGCCCACATCCTATTTCAGTAGCAAGCAACCTGTGTGTTCCTTGACTGACGCTATCTTTGTGGATTTTTAAAAAAGTGATACAGTGCCATATATTGTATGGAGTGCCTCAAAATAATTTACAGGCTCGTACAGTTCACATCGCAGGGAGTGCACACATTACATCCCTCATAGCACGTGGGTGAGTGTGATTGGCCAACTGTTTATTTTTTTTTTTTACGAGGGTCTGGTCTAAGACGGGTTCGGTCTGAGCCTGAGCATCGTGCTGCGTGCGTTTCACCTAAACACTAAAGCTACGTAATGCACTAATCCACAAATGCATGGACAAATTACAGAACAAGACACACATTGATGCAGTTAACACACGCACACACAAAAAAACATTTCTGTTGTAGCAAAAAAATTATTGTTAACGCACAGTGGCAGTTCAATGTGAATTGAACTATTTATGTAATTTATTGCTGACTTTGTTAATGTGGATGACTGTCATTAAGTTCTAATATAAAAAACTGCACTTTACACATCCTTTCGGATTGATATTTAGCTTTTTCTTAAAAAAAGAGATGTTGTCATAGATATATCATTATTATATCCTTAGAGATATCTGGTATGAATACCAATACTGTATGTAATTTTGCCCATTATCTCCCAGCCCTACAGTATATACTGTATATTATAAAAACAACCAATGTTGATTTTTAAAAGTAGTGTACTTCTATTGTAATACTTTTTTAAAAAACTGACCTGCAAAAAGGACTTCACCACACCGTATGGGTTTCCTTGGCCGGGTTCTTGGGCCCTGCATCAATGGCCTTTCTTGAGGCAGCAGCAGGTAGTTCTTGGCCTCATCAACCAGGTCTCTAACAGCCACAGAACAAAGTTTATAGCACACATGACACTAACCAAATAAAAACAGAATTGATACGGTGACACATATTGAGAAAAAATATGTGAGGAATGAGAAAGGCCGAAGTGCAAAAGTTACATGAGCAATATGTTCCACCTATCATTTGCAGTACCTGCACTCTTCATCACTCTTGATGAGCGGATCTGACCCCACAGTGCCCACCAGGAACTTGGGGCTAAGGAGCGGTAGTCTGACATGTTGCAGAACCTATAAACGAAAAAGAAAATCAACAAGTGTCCGTTTATCCAACTACACTGGTGGAGCTAGCATCTGTTGACATGCTTTTCCAGCCAGAAACAAACCTGGGGTAGCTGCGGTCTGCGTTCCTGAATGCTGTACTTCACCCAGGCCATCACAGCATTAAAAACTTGCTCCTCACTTCGTACATTGAGTTCATCACTGGAAATGATATCAATCAACTGGTTGGCAGGTAGCAGCATGAACTCCTCACTTTCCATAACCTGACGAGACAACGGAAAAAGCTTTAAAGTTAAAAAAAATTAAAAAATAAAATAAAAAATCGCTCAATCATTTTCATCACCACATTGGCAACATTTTATTTAGTTCGGATGGTTTCCAACAAGCATTGGCACATTTTACTCTTAAACTAACATTAGTTAAAGCAGAAGTCAACCCAAAGATATTTTTTTCAAGAATATGTAAACAGCAGGCCCACTAATTGAAACACGGCATTCTGATTGATTTTGCGTTTGTGGAATATAAATTAAGCAGCAAAATGCACTCGTTTTTGGCCATCTCTGGGGGTGGCCATTTTGTCTTCTGATGACTGAAAATGACATCACAACTGCTCACAACAACCAATCACTGCTGACCTGTTTTCTGAATCTGAGCCGTAATTGGTCGTTGTGAGGAGTTGTGATGTCATTTTCAGTTGACAGAAGACAAAATGGCCACCAAGATGGCTAAAAACGGGTGAATTTTGCTGCTTAACTTATATTCCACAAACACAAAATTAATCAGAATGCCGTGTTTCAACTAGTGGGCCTGCTGGGAACATATTCTTGAAAGAAATATGTTTGGTACAACATTAATAAAAGCAATTGTAGCAACTGAATGATTTGGAAGCTGTTACAGTAAATATAGGATGAAAATAGCTTTTAAAAAAACATTAAATCATTACTGAGTTTTTCAGGGGGGTGGATTTTAGTTCTGACATCATGTTTACAATATTCAGAACTATTACATAAGTGCCAATACTCAGCCCAATCAACGATCTCTTAAGATTGAAAGCAGGGTCACAACGTCAGGTATGATTTTTTGTGTATGGAGTGGGGACTTTCGTATTAGTCAGGCAAAACGTGTAGCTGGCATGTTACGTGTTACCTTTCTCTGAACAGTTCATACATGAGACGTGCATTTTGGAATGTTGCTGGCCAGTCATAATATTTTCAGCACAGACGTGAATTGTTGAAAGATTCAGTATTTTCACCTTAACTTTATTTGTTATCAGATTCCAGTTTGAAGAACATATGTGATGTGGTGAGCATGCAGGGGGAAGTCGTGGGCTTCATTTACTGTAAAATGAAGGATTTGGTTGGGTCCTACATCTGTTTCAAACTCTTTTAACAAAACGCAAGCTTTTTGAGAGCTTTTTTATTTCGCTTTTTTTTTTAGCTCATTGGTTCGCAAACCAATAGACCAAATTACTTTGCCAAGACGCTTCATTAATGTCAGCACAAGCTATGGTTGAGCTAAATTATCACGTTAACATAGCTTACCTGCCGTTGTAGGTAGGGCTGTGCTATTAATTGAAATTCAATTAAAATTACGATTATTATACCCCATGATTAAAAAATTGCCATAATCGTTAAAAAAAAAAAAAAAAAAGAGTATTAATATGAGCTATTATCCAACGCACTATGTTTACAGAAGGAAATCATACGTGAATTAATGCATTGTTTGCACCTTTTTTTAAAAATATTTATATAATAACAAATTTAATACATTTTGTTTGGTCCAAAAACAATATACATACATTTATTTGTCTTTATATTTTTTACATTTAAACATTTTCTAGTTTTGCACCAAAAAATTAATGATTGTTTGAAATTGCAATTATTTCCATAGTAATCATGATTAATAATTTTTCATAATCGAGCAGTTTTAGTTGTAGGTTTTACAGTGACAAATGAAATGATGTCGTAGTCACTTACCTTTGAGCAAACCTTGCATATGCTCCAAGATGAAAGTAAGTTTTTGGATTTTTCATTACAATTAGTTTTTATTTAGCTTTGACTTTTGTTTAATTTCAGTTAAACGGGTTTGTTAGGATTTTTTAAATACGTGGTTTAGTTTAGTTTTCGTTAGTTTTAGTATTGGTTTTAGTACTGGTTTTAGTTGTTTCTTTTAAATATACAGTATGGAATATTTGTCCAGTACAAGATAGAGAGAGAGAAAAAAAAAAGTCACAAAGTGTTGTGTAATGAAGTACCAGTAGGGTAAACTACAATTCTAAAACGACATACACGTAGCAATAGGAAATAAATACATAAAAAATTAACTCTGAAAGCTCATGTAAGACATTACCGGTAATTGACAATAACCAAAATGAAGTACATTTTTGCTTTAGTTTTGCAAACATAAGCCGTAGGTACCGTTATTTTTTTTAAAGCCTTTTCAACTTCATTTACTTAATGCAATCTTTGGTGCTCCCTCCATAATATAGCACTAGCTTCACAAGGTTGCCTCTGCACTCTGCCTCATTTTTCAAACTGTAAATGTGTAAAAATTCAGGCTATAATATGCAGCTGACAACTGATGAATCACTGAGTGACACCTGCCTTCTCTGAGTGAATTTGTTCTTACTGAGTGCTTGGAAATGTATGGAACCGAAAAGTGTCGATGTGATTACATTGTCACCTCTTGAAAATTGTGTTGCGTGAACTTGTCTGCAATGCGAAGCAGCTCGCGGCAGGAGTGAGTGTCCGCAAATGCCCTGATACCAAGACAGTTGGAAGGATCCAGCTGCCTCTTGAGGAACTCGCAGCAGGCCTCCTGGATCTCAGCAAGCTGGAGCAAACAGGCGGCGGGAAGCAGAGTCTGAACATTCCCCTCCTCTACCGTCACCTAATTTAACAGATGGATTTTTTTTTTTTTTTATGGGATCACGGATGACGTACATATATTAGCCGAAAGCCATTTAAGCCCCACTAAACACAAAAACACTTGTCCTCATATGAACAGTATTACCTGCGAAGTATAGGCAAAGTCGATCAAGAGCTCCATTGCTCTCTCGTCAATGTCTCGAATAACCACTTCCGTCTGCCTACTTTCAGCAAGCTCCCCAGTAAACATTGCCCTAAAAAATAAAAGAGGAAAAAAAACTTTTACTTGGCATCAAATTGACCATCCAAAGTGAGGCAGTCAACTAACTCCAACCAACTGTCCCTTTTACCTGAAGTAGGGGCTGCATGCAGAAAGGATGACGCGATGGGCATAAATTTTCTTGGCTCCCACCACCAGCACCACATCGCAGAGCTCGCGGTGCTTCCGCAACAGGTTGATCACCTCCAGGGTCTGCCGCGGGTGTTTGTCCGAGACGTACGGCATGCGCGCGGGCTGGGGGACCCCTTCAGGAAGCTTGTTAGGGTCCCCCAGAGTACAGCGGCTGGTGATGTCCATTCCAGTGGCGTCTTGACGTGCGCTGGTGGCCCTAAAGATGAGTCAGTCAATTGAGTGAATATCCGCATTGTTTACTCTTGATTTTGTCACATTATCTGAAATCTCTCAAGTTAGCTTGAATGTTGCTATATCGTCATCCAGCACCTTACATAAATTCAAATAACCGTTTTGATTATCTCACTTTCCAAAATATATTTCTGGATCTAGGAACAATCCGTTCGTTTGTTAAGGAAGCCTTAGAATTTCCGATGCACTTTAAAACCTGAGAAAGCACTACTAAGCATTTATAAGAATTCAAGCCCAATTTCATAATGACATCAATTGTGACAGCTAAGTGTAAATTAGTTTTACCATCAAGAACCAATGCAGCATATTCAGGCAGGCAATCAATGGATAGAATTCAAGCATGAACAAGCCACTTCAATATTGATGTCATTACTGATCACATCATGATCATATTTCAGAGCTGCAACTAACGATTATTTTAACCATGAATTAAATTATTTTTTCCTATTCATCGATGAATAAAGAATATTACATTTCCATCCCTTTATTCAAAAACAGGACAGAAGTGACAGGGCTGAAAATACACAAACATAAATTATGATTCAATTACTGGTTTGCTCTGTAACATCAGAAATGTTGGAAAATGGGCAAAAACGTTGATTGTTGTTTTCCAAAGTAAAAGCAGATTAAAAGAGTAAAATTTAGATTAAACTAAGGCTGCGAGTAATTATAATTTTAATACTTGATTAATCTGTTGATTAGTTGCCCATTAATCGATGAATCAGATTCAAAAACAAGTTTCAATTTCCATTCTCTTATTCCAAAAAAGTACATTATTTCAAATTGAAAGTGCAGAAAACGCACAAACATAAATTCATTAAGATTCAGTTACTGGTTTGGTTCGTAACATGACAGAAAAAGGGTATAAATGTAGATTTTTTTTTATTTTCAAAAGTAAAACCACATGTTTGCAAATGCTTCATTTTGATTCAACACAATGATATGCTTACATGGAGGACAACCAAAATCTGATCCCTTTACACTGCTGAGAGGCTGAAATTCCGAGGATTTGGACAATATCAAATTAATGTCTCAAAACAATTAATTGCAAATCAAACACTATTATTGATTAATCGTTGCAGCTTTAGATTAAACAAAGATAATCAGTACACCTTCGTGAAAGACTACAGAAGTCAGAATATTTACTGTTGAGAGGTGCATAATATCATTTGTAAAAAAGAGGAGCAAACTTGCACAGGATGAGGAAGGAGACTTTCCATGTGAGAGTATACTGTCTAGTAGCGCTCTGGCAGGGCTACATCTGTAAAACATTTGCAACAAGGTAGCATTTAGCGAGACTCCGAGTAACAAAGCAGAGGGCGGAACCCGGTGTCCTCCACCACTGAGGTCATTTAATCAGAAGAATGTCATTACTTTTCGGGTTATTTGTTTAGCCTTCTGATATTCCCGCAGCTCACGCTCATACGGGCGCATGTTTTCCAGTGTGCGCTGCGTTAGCTGCAGTTTGACTGTTGCCGTTCAGTTTTCTCTCAAAAATCCACCATATTCCACCAAGTGTTTGTTTGAAGCTATTTATCGGGTTCTCCCCGTGAGCTTTTCGCAGCATGTTTTGCAGGATGCAAAACTTTACATCACTCTCACATCGCATAAATGTCCCACCCGGGAGTTTGTTTGGGTTTGCCGCTGCCACGCGCCTGCGCAGTGTAAAGAGCAATGAGGGCACTACACTGCACACAGGCTGTTAAGTACGAGCTGTGGATGATCGTTTTTTGATGATGATTGACATTGAAAGGCATTGATCAGCATATATATCCCTTACTTACAGAAATTGGACAATCATGATCAGTGGCCGATTTATCAGAGCAGCACTAACATCTAATATTTGTATGACACTGACCACCAGCAAAATCACCATCACAAAAAAATTAAAGTAGAACGTGAGAAAAAAAAATCTAATTTTGAGCAGTGTGTCAGCTCGAGGTGCAAAATTAATCGACTAATGATCACTCATTTTGCAACTTTAATTAACTTAAGAATTGTAAAAACCCTCAGAATTTCAGCGTATCATCATTAAAATTCTCAGATTTCTGTTGTCCTCCATGAAAGGAGATTAATTATCTTTGTTCAATCAAAATAAAACATTTGCAAATATCTGATTTTACTTCGGACAACAATCAACATTTTTCTGACGGATGTTACAGTAACTGAATCATAATCAATTCATGCTTGTGATTTTTAAGCACTGCTAATTTGAAATAATGTCTTAGCTTTGAAAGAGGGCATAGACATTCAAAATGTTCATTTTATTGGATTCATTGAGTAATCAAAAACAATAACCGACTGATTAATCGATTATCAAATAATCGATGCAGCTCTGGTGCCAGCCCAGCATCCCAAATTCATTACTATTTTCAGACATACCTGCGCATCAGCTTTGGGTCCATGCAAGGTATAACAGTGTTTGGTACCACACCTTAAAATCCTGCAAACACAATGAGACTATATCAGACTATAGAATAGTGCGCTCTCCCTGCCGCTTAACCTAACAAACTCAGGTAATCTGTAGTAAAACAAAGCTGTATACAAAGAGCCAAACTATCACAATCATCTATCATGCCAAAAGGTGATTCTTTTTTTTTTTTTTTGAAACAGGAAGGCATCTGTTTTTCTGCTCGCTGAACTGAGACCTTGCATGTGCTGGCCTCTCATATGATGCATGACAACAGTTCAAACTATGAAGTTCTGTGCAACTTCAGGGGCATATTTTTTCCCAAAGTTTGGGCCAAACTGTACAGTACATCCTTAGTAACCTACTCCATCGTATATAGCAATATTGGAGAGGATTTAAGGCAGTAATATCACTTTTACTAATCATGCAAAAATGCAAACGGTGGTCAAAACCTCTTTACATGTGTATATCAACATTCGTTAAGTATTATATTTGCCAATTAAAACGATCATATTTGAATTGTTTAAAATAGTAAATGTAATAAAAGCCGAATGCTTATTTAGATTGGGTGGTAGCTTAACTAAGATTCCCCCTTTGTTTACCTTTCTATTGTATGCCTAACTACTACTACTATCAAGTCTCGAGTAGGTCGCCGGCTACTACAAATAGAAACAACTGTTCTTTGGTTAGTGAACGAGGCGTCAGTCATCTGTCACAGAACGCAGTGACTTGCTCGCTCATACTTTGCAGATGGTACGAGTTATAAATAACTGAAACTGTCTATAAATCAAACTGTCAGATGAAGTCGTGTCGTTTCCTGTTAACTGTTTGTAGTTTCAGCAAATAGACACATCCCATAAAGAGCTCTGCTAGCAAATGTTTCTAAGCAGGGCATTTTGCTTTAGATCAAGATTATGGACCCTCAAATTCCTAAACAAATGCCAAATACTGTTAACGTTATGTCAAATCAAAAATACAAGGAAAGAGTTGGACTGCTTTGTCAACAAATAGTAAAGTAACTTGCTTGTCATCAATAGCAGAGTGACACGAGCCACAGGCGATTTTCCATGACGATTATTCCAGTTATACAGAAAAAAGCAAAGGGAGTGAAAGAATAATTTAACGTATTAACACGAGTGTCCGTCTTTTTCACGCAGAGTGATACGTTAGTGTTAATTTGGTTAGTACCGAAAACTGACTGCTACCATCAGAATGCCATGCTAGCATGAATACATTACATTATCAGTCAACACGAAACAACCAGAGGTGTTATTAAAAATTTTGAGTGTCTATCTGAAAGAAAGTGTATTTTTTTTAGAGGACCGTTACCTTATATTTACATGCCCAAATCAGACGCAGAAAAACACAAGCATCTCGGGTCGCTAATGTTTACAAGTTCAGTGGTTGAGGACGCAGCTTTTCTTCATGGCTGGTGTGCGCATGTCAAGTGCCAAGTATAGCTTCCGGGAACGGTGCTTTCAAAATAAAGGGGTATGGTTACGTCATCGAGTTAAACGCACTCGATCAGTGGTTTCTAGTGCATTTGTATATTTCACGTTTTTTGGATATTGATAATAAGTATTGTCTTTGTAATGCTGAACCTGAAAGTGTGACTCATTTGTTTTTTGACTGCCCCATTAGTGATACATTTTGGAGGGTTTGGAGAACTATATAGGATTACGTTGAATGGCAAACAAATGATTACTCTGTTCGGATCTAAAGAAAAAAACGGTGTACAATAGTACACAGTATCCAGTAGTAGTAGTATCCAGGTTGATTTATATGTTTTGCTAAGAAAATTTCACATCCATAAATGTAAATTTCTAAATTCCATAGCGTTGGTTAAATTATCCTTGATTGAGGTATTTTAAGTCTCTTGATGTAATAATGACAAATAAAAAATGTAAGTCAATAATTGCTATACATTCAAAAATGTTTAAAGAGTAGCTCACAGATATCCCTGTTTCGAAAGGTGGATTATTTTTTTCATTGTATTTTCACTGCAATTGTTTTTTTTTTAAACAGAGTTTTTAATATTTTTTTTATATGTAAAAGATGTTAATTAGATTGCCTGATTGTTATATTTTGTCAATGAAAAAAGTGGTTCGCAACGTTCATTGGCTTTACCTTTTTTACGTTCATTAGTGTACTTTTTTTTGTTCATACCATAAGTAACCCCTCGCTTGTGTGGATGATTCTTCAAAAGCAGAACGTAACAACACTGATTATTATATAAAAAATATTTTTATTTAGTCTCCTGAATTTTAATATTTGATTCTTATCCATTGTCTTTCTTTTATAACACAAATGAAACAAAAATAAATGCGTTGCATTTAAAATGAAAATAGACAAAATAGGAATGAAAGTGAAGGAAAGAAATCCTTGCTTTTGTTATATATAACTCCTATAACATTTACCGCAAAAAAATAAATAAATTGGAGCTCTTTTAAAGTGAAGGTCAAAAAATGTAGTGACTCGTTACAGTATGTTTTACGCACTCCCACTAGTCTAAACATGGCATTCTGATTAATATGGTGTTTTTGGAATACAATTAAGCAGAAAAATCTACCAGAAAGCCTTCCCATTTTTACCCCAACCCTCAGAACCATGCCCATGTACGTAACATTCATGCATCCATGATCCAGGAATTGTTTAATCGGAGTCAGCAAGCACCTTAATGTGCCTCTGACGAACCCTAAATAACGTTCACCTGTTCTAGAAGACATTTGTTGACATTTTGGTTATCACATTATGATCTAAACCAAGGTCTAGAGAGATCTTACCCAGCATCAGAAGCATCTCATTGTTCAAAGGTATCCATCAGGAGGAGGGTACAAAAGAATTCCCAACATAGTACAGTACAGTCATCATCAAGTGGAGAATATATGGCACAACAGTGACATTGTTGGCTACCACTAACATACAATACGTATTTCAACACTACAACTGTACTTACCTTTGAGCTTTGACATTTTGGTGCTTCGGTGGAGTACGGCCACTACTTGAAAATGGCAGGAGAAAGTCATGGGAAGGGAAACTCGGTCTTGGGGCTTTCTAATGTAAATTGTCTTGTTATATAAAAATTCAACGAAATTAAGAATTTGAGCATATGGGTCACACTTTGGTAAGCAGCCAAAATGATAAATTAACATTCACTCAATCAATAATCATGTCAAGGGCTTTGATGGAGTCAAAGACACTTTGCAAAATAGCATACTGCTACCAACTTTAATCCCTTATATCAGCATCCATTTTAAATTTATATATTGTTCTACAAGAATGCAATTAATTCCTGTATTCATTTACATTACACAATAATGACATTTAATGTCTGCTGTTTACAATGTGGCTATTAAGGCATCCTGTGAAAATACATAAGAATTCATTCCAGTACATGAAGAATGGAGCATGGCAATCGGTCCATCCTATTTTGCCTATTCTATTTAAACTGTCATTGCACATTTGTCTTTCCAGTCAATGAAACAGAGGCGAAAAAAAAATAAGTACTCTTTCCAGTATTGATTTGCAGTTAAACTAGTGGCTGTGAACTTAGTTGTAGTATTAGACAACAGACCTCATTTTACATCCAATAAATATAAAAGTGGAGACTGATATATAGATATATCAATTATTTTACTTCAACTATATTGGTGCTTTATTTCATCATTTTTTGCAAATAAATTAAACGTATAGCATACTTTTTTTAAACAAAACAAATAAACACCTCTAACCTCCCTGTGTGCCTGAAAACTTTTTTTAAGTGCATGAAACACATTTGGAAGAGTGAACTTTACAGTAACAATTGCTCTTTGGTGTAAGTGGTGACCCCGCGATTGGCTGGCGACCTGTCAGGGTGCTCCCCCGTCACATTCCCTGTCACTTGCGCGACTCAGATGGCCAAGGCACACCCACCGCCCGAATAAGGATAAGCGGTGTACAAACAGAAAACAGACGGATGGACAGATTGTGGGTGGTAATTCGCATCTCCGGTGGTAGACGGCCCCTTAAGCATGGCTGACGGGCAGCTGTGGCAGTGGATGGGATATGAGTGGCTGAAGTAGAAGTGGTTCTGGAGTTTGGACTGGAAATGTAAATTATACAAACAGTATGGGTAATAACGAAAACCAATACAATTTTGCAACCATTTATTCATAATGTGTTAATACTATAATAACTTTAAATAAGTATATATCGTGTATTTACATAAACGACAACTTCAATTTACTGTAGTTAATTACGAAGCTCTGACACAACTGCAAACTGGATAGACCTTTTGGGAATTTAGGTTGAGACGTGTTAAGTGAAGGTTTCTTACCATCCATATAGGTCAGTGTTGTGAGAAGAGGAACATCTGGGGTAATATAGGTTGTGTATTGCAGGTCATCCATCAGTGATGGTGTCAGTTGACCAGTAGGAAGTGATGTCATCGTTTTGGAAGCAGAATTTGGGGTGGTGTGTTTCTTTTGACGGGCTCTGCAGTTCTGAAACCAGACCTGCAGTTGAAAGAAATCACCAGGAAATTAAGGTAAGATACAATGCCATCCATTGTGATGTAACATGCGATCTGTGTTGAAATTACAGTACTAGAGGGGACTTGTCAATAAGGCTGCAACAACGAATCAATAAAAATTGATTAGAAAATAATTTAATCAAATGAAAACGTTGGAAATTAATTTCATTATCTATTCGCATCGTGCGATTATTACGTACGCTGAAAGTACGTCAGGTGTAAGTACTGCTGGTTAATTATTAGATCCTGATTAACCACAACACTTTCAATGGGCAAAGTTCTATGAGGTTGATGATGATGGCCGCACTGTATACAGAGGCAAGTTCGATCAAAAATAAGTAATTATGCTCATTCTAGCCAAACAAATTTGCTCTCAGTATAATTTCAAATGTTACAACTGACAATAGGCGAATGTTTTGTAAATGGAGCTCATCTTTAAGTTAGTTTTAGTATTTTCAAGTTACCTGTGCCATCCAGTGGACATGCAGGGAAAGTGCAACGCAGCACTCATTGTTTATTGTCCACTGCATATAAATAATCCAAATAAGTATGCTTTTCAGTATTTTGTTGACATTTATTTATAAAGGACTATCTCATTTTTATGACATATTTTGGACAAAATTTGCTTATAGTGTATATGTCTTGTTTGGTAAATGGTAAAAGTTTGGTAAATGGAAATTTAGCTGAACTCGACACATTGAATAAAAAAAGACAGCAAGATGAGATAAGAGATATCTTTTGAAATCAACTGCTTTTGCTTCATAGTATGAGATTTTCATCTACTTAATGTTTTACATTTAAGATTTAAATGGAATCCATTATAGGTCAAGAGTGAGAATGATTATTTTGTCACTAGATTCATGTAGGGACAGTGGTGAGGTTATAGGCCAGACCCCATTGGGGAAATCTTGATGTGTCAGTTTAGACTGAGGAGCAAGACAGTGTAGTGACGGACGATGACATAATGTATATATTTTTTTGCAGATATTGTATAGCATACCAGAGCTCTGATATGTTCATGCACTGCCAATTTGAAATAATGTCCAGTTTTTAATGGGAAGTCAAGCCATACATATTGAGCTGAGCCATGGGCAACTGTGATGCCCTTTTCAATCGACAGAAGTGACAAAATGGCCGCCCCCTGAGATGGCTAAAAACGGGTGGATTTTGCTGCCTAACTCATATTCTACAAACACAATGTTAATCAGAAAGCAGTGTTTCTACTAGTTGGCCTGCATAGAACATATTCTTGAAAAAAAAATATTTTGGTTGACTTTCGCTTTAAGGGATGGAAATTAAGAACATTGTTTCAATAATTATTAAAATAATCATTAGTTGCGGCCCTACTTGTCATTGTTTTGGCCCACCTGAATAACCCTGCGGCTTAGACCAGTCCTCTCTGACAGTTTCTGGAGAGTCTGAGCATCTGGGTTGTTGTCTTGAGCAAACTGAGTTTGCATCACCTGAAGATAGAGTTGAGAACATGAGACGCACATCACCAGTGCTCTAAACAACCACGAGTCCCTCAAACCCATACCTCAGCAAATGTAATTATGAACAAAACATGACACCAAAGACAAATGAACAGTTTGCTGGAGGGCCGGACATCTTAATACAGTACGCAGTACCTGCAACTGGTCAACGGTAAAACTGGTCCTGGCCCTCTTAACGGGTCTGGGCATGGTGCTGGAGCCATCTTTCGCTGCCTGCTCTTCATCCATTTTGGATTGGTCTTCAGAGCCAACACACAAGTCGTATGTTATGGTTTTTCATTTTAACCTCAGCTTTGTTCAGTTTTCCTGTCCAACTGCCATTTCACTTCTCACGTGTAGAAATTTGTTATGTCTAAAATAACTACACTGAAGTAGATAACGTTACAGCTAACACACTGAACATGATTTACATTTGCTCATTGTGTGTTCCTTTCATATGCTCACCATTTTCTTTAGAACGTTTCATATTCTCCATCATAACATCGTAGTGGGGCCGGCAGAAGACTCTGTTCTCTAATAGTCCACATTCCTCCCCAGTAGACAGCTGACGCTTACAGGTGGCGCAGGAGAAACAAGCCAGGTGGAAGGTATTGCCTCTTGCCTGCCGCACCCAGTCACTGGTATTGATGTTACGGCCACAACGTGTACAACGGGTCCCATACTTCCTGTTGAAGAATACAAAAACGGTGGGATAAGGACTGGACCGTGTCCACTTGATAAAGCATCTAACTCCCACGCCTCACTGTGCCTTCTACCAGTCACTCAGAGATTAAGTTTGAATAAAAACAAATAAAAAGGTGTATTATTCCGATGTCATCAATATACACTTTTAGGTGAAAATGTCAACAATATAATGCACAGTTGTGTGTTGATGCTGTATTACCAACTGAAAATGAGGCCACTGACTATTTTCAGTTTTACTTCACACCTTCAATCACTACCTATGCTTAATTTCAACACAAGGCTGTCATTTGCAACATTTACAGTATAAGTCTTTTAGTGCTTGACCCCAAATGTCCCTTTGCTTACAAAAAGCAAATAAAACAGAAGATGATATTTAAAGGAGCTAGTGGAGATTCCATGAGACATTTTGGAATGAAAAAATGCATTACCTCAAATTTTCAGTAGAACAATGTGTTCATTTTAGTTACACCACTAAAAAGAGTTACAATTTGATTGCACAGTTAACATGTAATCATAAAGGATTTTGTAAAGAATCTCTATCTTTCAACATTACATCTCTACATGACCCATTTTGTGACAAAATCCCACAATTTCGCTAGTGTGGATTTACCTGAAGTAGTCCAGTTTGCAGAAAACTTGTCTCTCTTTGATATAGCAGCTCACATGTCTCCCTAGTGATGTCTTGCAAACACAGCATGACAGGCAGCGGACATGCCAGCACAAATTGTTCACCTGAAGGTGGGACGAGTTGAAAAATGTGTTTGTTTTTTTTACATTCAAACCTAATGCAGAATACTGCCATTTCATATTGGAGAACTATAATAGCATGTGAGCTCAGACCCAATTATAACGTCACTGGACCTGTGTTTGAAGTAAGCCATGTACAAATAACAATAAGTGAATGTCGGTAAATCACCAAATGAGTTTGTATCTCACTTTTACTTGTACCATTTTACACTCTGGGGGATTATGTCATTTCTGTACCTAGTCCCCGTTACTCAAGCCCCATTGATACTGTATTACGAGGCCATACCTTGAGGAGATATCTATCCACTATCTCCTGGCAGCAAGAAGAGCAGAAGATTTTCCCCTGTTGAGAAGTCGCAGTGTGCTTGGAAGAAGGAGCTGACAAGGCGCAGGGAGAATAAGAGTCCTCAAAAATATCTTCAGAGCCAGAGGAACCCTGTCAGAAGACGCAGTCGGACATGTAACAACAAATTGTTTACAAAATCATACTAACATCAAGAAACAAACATGTTGAAAGTTTAAGCTTTGCGTTTAGATCATTCGAAGTATGTAAAACGTGTCAGAAAAAGTTTAAAATCAATTCAATACCTGCCTTGCTAGCACAATAACTCGTTGACATTTACTGTATTTGTCACAGGCGGCGGCACTTTGATGTGCGCGCTTAGTCAGTCGAGCTCGTTTGACACTGTTTTACCACATAAACCCCGAACATTTAGGTAACACAACCCAAATATCGTTCATTTAAGAAAAAAAAAGAAACTTACTGTGTCAACTAGATAATTTCCACGTTGGACAAAAGTGTCCGTAGGTGTCAGTTGTGTGTCCGACATGCCTCTGACCCAAATAATGACCGACTGACAGATGCTCGCTACGGCCAAATCAGGAAGCGAGGTTCATATTGCCATGACAACCTATTTCATTACAAGCAATGACGAAAAAAACTTTAATCTTCAACATTATTCTCTCATTTATTTGACACATGTGCCGTGTTTTTAGTCCCACTCTTCACACAAACACGGCACTAAGAATTAAAAGGGCTGGGGGTCATCCTAAACACTGTCCTGCCGACGCGTGCACAGCTGGACGCAGTTTGTGTGTAATTGTCCTCAGGTGCACATAATTGATAACGCGGCTGCTCACATTTTATACCGTGCATAGTTTACTGAGACGCGCACACAATTCCAATGGCTTCGTTTTAACAAACGTAGGCTACAATAATTTAAACTCAATGTTTCCGTTAAAACAAAATAAAATATGCCTTGCACAGGTTGGTATTAAGGTGACTCGCGTTTTTTATTTTGTAAATGCACAGAATTGAGAATATGAAAAAAACATCTAAAACAAGAAAACCAGAAACAAACTACTCTCCCATTTCGACGTGTATGCCTGACCATATTCTCCCGAAAATGGACATATAAACTCAACTGTCACGGCACTGCCCTAATAAAAGTCCAAATGTTTAGCCAATATACAGCAATTAAAACGCATCGATTTTCACGTTTTTGATGTACACTTAATTACATTTTTCTTTTCTTTTTTCTCTTCTTTTTTATTTTTATTTTATTTATTTATTTATTTATTTTTTAGGAAAAAAAATCATTTTCGAGTTTCAGGTCCGCCCTAGAGTTGGGAATTTCTGAACTTACCACGCTGCTGGAGACAGAGTTGAACATTTCGCCCACAAAAGCGTCAAACGACTTCAGTTTCCCGTTCAGTTCCACTACGTTCTTATTTCTTGTCAACCCACTTCTTACGAGAATGCTTGTTTTAATTTAGTTCTGTCAGTTAAACTTCAAAAAACTTAAAAAAAAAACAAAAAAACACGCACCTCCCACTCAGATACGAAAAGCCCGCCTGCTGCAATGCATGAACCTCACACACATCTGATCTGACTACAGTATTATTTTACAACCCTTTCGAGTACTGTTTACCCGTAAGTCACAGTCAGTATAGCCTTTGCCTATATTTCTGTGTGCTTTAAGTGTTCTGCAGTTAACCTGCCCATGCAATATGATTTTATGTACCTTATATGACCATATTGAAATGAAATACAAAGACATAACAGTTTTAAAAAATCACTGCTTTTAATTTAATTACCTTAAACTATGTCTAATCAAGTCTAAGTATAGGCAGATAAATCTACAAGAGAGGAGATTTTTTTGGCAATCCAAATCAAAAACAAAATGTTGGGAAATATAATTCAAGACGAGATATTTTCATTTAAAAAAATCTTCACATTTTAGAAGATGTCTTTGAAGAAATGCAGGCTGTTATGTATAATTTCAAGCACAGTTTGCATTCTTGCTAGATCTCATCATTAGTTTTAATACAATCTCCAAAACACTGTGTTAACCGTAGTGTGCAAAAACTTTCTGGCTTTACTGGCAACAGAAATTGACAATCATTTTCGCATTGAGTGAAATGGATCTGTGCTGTCTTTTTTTTTAAAAACTAATGTTCATAGTAATATGAACAAAGCTATTTAGAAAATTTTAGAAAATCAGAGGATTAGCAAAACACTTGTGCTTATAACATCTGCTCTTTAGAATGATTGGCACAGTGGATGAGGGTGAATGACCAGTAGTTCTGATTGTGTTAATGGTACATTTTTAAGTAACTGTCACACAGTTTTCAGATGATCAAATTTGTCTTTTTTTTCCAGTCTAATCTAAATGTGTCCGAGAGCTCTGGACAACCAGCAAGTACGTGTTTTTATAATTCACAGCAGATGGACCTTTAAAGCTATCCTACCTCTCTTCTAAAGTCAGTTGGGATATAGGCTCCAATTCACAGGCGACCCTAACAAGGACAAGTGGTATTGAAAATGGATGGATGAATTATTTTCAATAAAATAAAATAATGTGGGAAGGGATACTTTTCTTTTAACTTTTCTGATGTTTTCCAGTGTCTACTGTATATAATAATATGTGTTTTAATTTATTGCTTTCATTGTCTTTGTTGTTGTATTATTGCGGTTTTGTTAATGTAAAGCACTTTGTTACAGGTGTAGCTGTTATGAAATGCACTATATAAATAAAGTTGTTTTGTATTACAGTAATGTAATGTATTGTATCTCATTTAAGGTAAAGAGTTGTGGAACAGCTGGTGTGAATAATATACAACAAATCAAAAATCAATTCCATCCCTAGTGAATCATCAATCAGGATGTTGATGCTTGTGAGAGATGACTATGTGACACCCAGTGGGTTTGGCTTCCCCGCTTTACCCAACAACAACTTAGCATCTCACAAACATTGAGTTGTTTTGATTTAGAGCAGCAGTTGTTTTGTGACTTGGTCATGTCATACTGTGATTGTGTGCTACAGTAGTTACAAAAGTGTAAATGTGTCCCATCATCTATTAACCCCTTCATCTAAGTGAGACTAATAAATTACCAGGATAACCAAAATAAACATCAGGTCCAGAATATGGTGTCACAACAAAGGCCCAAATTGGCAAGGCTAGAAGCAAAACAAGAATGGCTCCACATCTGGGCTTCATTAGCATAAGTGGACAATGGGAGATTACCTGTTTTATGCACAATAACAACAAACAGTATTAGATGGTGTATGTGTGAGAGAGAAATTATATCACCAAAGTAAAAAGAGGTTTTCCTGGGAGTCAGAGCCGAGATCCGGTTTTATTTCTTGTCAAGTTTTATTTGATACACTTTGTGATACAATAAAGGTAGGTGCTGTATGGTCAAAAATAAATCAGTGTTCTGGTGAAATACAAACCAAAAATTCTTTTCAATAATATGTTCTATGCGCGTAACCTGTTTTCTGAAGCTGAGCCATGAGCAACTGTGATGTCATTTTCAGTTGACAGAAGTGACAAACTCCCACCCCCCCGCCCACCCGAGATGGACAAAACAGGTGGATTTTGCTGCTTAACTCAAAAAGGCAATATTAATCAGAATGCCTTGTTTCAACTAGTGGGCCTGCATAGAACGTATTCTTGTAAAGAAAATGTTTGGGTTGACTTCCACTTTAAGAAGAGTAAAATGTTATACAAATGTACAGTTCATGAAAGTTTCATGATGGTTATTACAGGTAGTTTGACCCTAGAACAGATCACTTCAATTCAAATGGAAACATATTTTTCAAAATGCTGAAAGTATAGTCGTGTCCTCAAAGACATTGTGTGTGACCTCTAGTTCCCACTACAGGTATTTCATTTCAAACAGAACTGTACAAAGCTCATATTTATAACACATTGGAGCAATCAGACCAGTACAAATTAAAACAGCAAGTTCCCTAAAAACAGGTCCGACTAGAGGTCGACAGACTATCCTGATCATCAGTAGCCATCATTTGAACTGCTTGTTCAGCAGAATTTGTTTGACAAAATCCCGCAAGTCCGTGGATAGTCCATGGAAAAACATAGCATAAGCCTCCTTAATAGTCCTGTGAATCACGGAACTCTTTGGTAGATCCAGCATGCCAAGTATGAGTGCTTGATTCCAACCAGAATCAAGGTTCCATACCAGATCAATTGTGGTATGCTCTGTATCAGTGTCACAGATCAAAGCTGTGTCACTCAGTAATACGAGAGACCAAAAGCTTTGACCTTTTTTGTTATTATGAAGCTTTCACCCCTTAATCTGTGCACGCACAGACCAAGACAATTGTTTATCCAATGATATGATAAGCACGTCTATAAATGAATTTCAAAGGTAAAGGAGAAATATTTTGGGATGTTTTCATTTTCTTTTTTCCTCCCTTTATGTCTGGACTTTCCTTCCTCTTTGTATTTCTTCTTGCTGGTTTTGTTTCGTTTCTCTTCAAACAGATGTACTTACCTCACTTCAATTCTTTTCACCCCCTCAGCCTTCCCCTACTATCACTCCTCCATCTCTCTCCCACTTCTCCCTGACATGTCTCTAAGTTTCCTGTCCTTTGTGAAACCCACTTCACAGTCACATCTTGTTTTCCTCCTTCTATCCTGTTTTAATTGAGTTCCCGCCCCCTGATATAGCAGAGTCACGCTATTGGAGGAAATGGGTGAACAGTGGCTGCAGAGTGACAGGTTATTCTGGGCAACATGTAGAGATAAACATAAAAGGGTAATGGAGGTAAATGTCCGTTCCGTTGGATGGGTGTTATGCAAACAATGGGCAGTAGGTTCTGGCATGACAGGAACACAGTTAAGAGTACTGTAGTACTGGTTGGTATGGTATCCCTGCTAAAACAAAACAAAAAAAAAACAACAACAAATAATAAAAAAAAAATAACAGCATGGACCAGTATGGTTTTGATATGTTTTCATGCAAAAGCCAAACCTTCTTTCACTGGGCAATATGAAGTGAGCCACAACCACCCAGTCTTCACAAAAATGTTGTTTGAAGCATTAAAGGTGGCAAAAGGTCCAAATGTTTAAGGGGGCCGAGTACTCTTGCAAGCCTCTGTATGTGCCAACCGCCCCAGGGTGCGCTCACCGCTTGCCCAAAGTCAGGTCGGAAAAGTGATCCAGAAAATGGATGATGGATATTGCCCAACTGAGCATTCTGTGCTGTGGTTATACCAGTACTGTACAGTTTCTTTAAAAAGTATGGTGTTTCAAAGGAAATAATTGAGGGGCAGTGTTTAACCATTAGTGCAGTAATATAGGGTGACCCAAAAAAACGGAATTTTTTTAATGCATTCGTACAGGAGGATGCCAGGACCTAATTAAAAAAACAAAAAAGACAAATCAAAAGTCCATCATTGTTTCTTAAATGCCATATTTTAAGGTTTCAATAACTATGAATTAAAAAATAAAGTCCTTCCATCACTCTTGGTTTTATGGGATTGTTAAAAAGTTCCATTTTCTTTGTGTCACCCAATATATTAAAAGTATTATTTAAGAATATTTCTTCATTAAATAATGTTCTTTGAAACCATATACATAACCAAAACAGAAGAAGGTGGACCAAAATTATACATCTAAATACTGTACGTTTGCTGGTTAAACAAATTGTATTTATTTATTTATTTATTTATTTATCTATTTCTTTATTTATTTATTTATTTATTTATTCAAGTGATGTCAGTCAGCTGTATTAAAAATGAATGAGACACCTGTATCCTGTCTCTGTCACAACAGTTTCCATGTGTGTGAAGCACCATTTGACTGGCAGAGTGGAAGGAATGGTCCTCTATAATCAACATACAACTTGAATGCCAATAAGGAATCAAGTCCAGCATACGCACTCCAAGCTAGTTTGCTGCATGCCAAATTCTATCCTATTATCAATCAAACAATCAAGTTTTGCGCGGAGGCTGTAGCAGATGCCCACTGTGTTAAAAATGTGCAGTTCCACCAGTAAAACACACATAGTACAATAGATTACAAGGAAAAGGCATTATGAAAAATGTATTGCTGTGAATTATGGCAACATGTACCGATACATGTACATAATTAAATACAGTGGATCCTTCGTAATCAAACGCTTCAAACATCATAAATTTCTTCTGGAAAATATGTCTCAATGCAACTCAAACATTTTGGGCAGGCTGTTCAACTCATGGAAGACCATTGATGTTACAGACTCAAATCATAACCTGTTGAAATTGAAAAAAATAAAATAAAATTTAAAAAACTAGAAGGAGAAAAAAAGGGGAAGAGGAGTGAGGATGAACCAGCACTAAATTAAAAATCCAGAATTTATCGAAAAAAAACAAAAAAAAACCCAATCATAAGACATTATATGATACATGCTTTCATTGATGAACTATTATCCAAATAGTACTTATATTGATTTGAAATGTATCATATGTATACAATCTATTACAAAAATTGCATGATCAGTAAATACTGAACTGTTATCCTGTTTGGTTTCTGGGCACTTCCTTGAAGCTATTGGTAATGTTCCCTCTTTGTGTTAAGGGTGCAGTGATGCCACTCAGATAAGCACAGACCCACTCACGCATGGCCTGGCACTATTAGCAGGAAGTTTTACATTTGTCCTGTCGCTGTATGTGTTAAGGCATGTGCCTTGTTATCAGAGTGGGGCTCAGTCTCCTTTGGCTCACTACTTGACTCTGTTAATCGAAAGAGTTGAAAGCAATGTACCATGCATGGGCTTAGTCATACAAACATGGTTTGTGACAGGACACCAGAATGAATGGAGTAATGAAAGATGGAGCGTAGGAGGCTAGAGCGGAAGGAATCTACAATTTCCTCAAACCTGTGTTCAAGTCCATCAATGTCTGAGGATAAAAATAGCTCTTTTATGTTTATCTTTGTAAATGCTATTTGGTTATATATTACTTGCTATTGCTATTTCTGTATTGTTTAATATCTATGTGGTTGTATTTCAATTTCCAGTACTACAGTATATGAAAGTCCCACATTTGTACTTTTATCCATTTGTGACAAAGTACTGTATAGGCTTGCTCCAAGGCCTAACTAAAAGTCAGAGGAGTACTGTGTTTGTTTGTCAATCTGTTTGTTGGTTGGCAGGCTTCATTTGGTTTAAGCAAGATGCCGAACTGACCTAGAGGGGCATCTGGTGACATTCTAGTGCAGGGATGGACAACTGATGACATTCAATTTACTGTTCGTTTTTCACGAAGAACTGGGGGAAATGGGCCGAAAAATCCTAACAAAACAGAAAAAAAATCCTAAATATGACAAAAAATTGGGGAAAAAAATCTACAAACATACAAATGTGTGGGTTCTGAACTTACATGTCTTAGTTGTGCTTACTGTGGGTCTTATACTGCCCTAAACTACAATGTGAGTAGACCTTCTATTTTTTGGCAGAATTGATATTATTCACATTTTTAGTTCATTTTTATTTTTTGGGGGGGAGAAAATGTCCAAAATGTGTTCTTGCACTTAATGTTGTTTTGTGTTCAATAGTTTTGTGCCGTCCATTGAATGACTATTTTTATGCAAGAGAGGCTTTTGCACTGGGAAAAAAAATACAGTACTTTCTTTTTCTTTTGTTGTTACTTCAAACCCTTTTTGTTGGTTTAGGATAGTGTATCTTTTATACGTACATTGAAAATGGTAAAATGAAATAGTGCATATTGAGACCAAATATTTTGCTCATATGCGCATATTTTGTCCATGTTAGAATTACCATATACATACATCTGGTTAAGAAAGTCCACGGTCCCAGTAGCACTGATGAAAAATTGTGGCCCCCACCTGTATTTGAGTTGCCCACCCGTGCCATAGTGACTCCATCCATCCATTTTCTGTACCGCTTATCCTGTTCAGGGTCACGGGAACCTGGAGCCTATCCCAGGTGATTTGGAGAAAAAAAGCACACTACTATTTGCCAGTCAATCACAGGGCAGACCGATAATTGAGACAATCTCTAACACTCAAATTCATACCACCACTGAGTTGGAACTGAACTCACGCTACCTGCACAGAAGACAGGGAACAAACCATCACACCACCAGTGACTCAGTGACAATGGCAATAAACACATGTAATAGTGCCTTTATCCAGAGCCTCACCATCTTAATGGTTTCTTAACTGGGTTTAACATTTTCTGCACAGTCATAACATTTGATTTTCAATATGGTGTTCAAAGTGTTTGTAAGGTCAACAAAAAACGTTTTCATAATGTAAATATTTCTCATTTATACATATAGGCTGTCTGAACTGTATTTCTACTGCTGAAAATATATAAATTATGTCCATCAGTCGTGTAATAATCAATTTTGTATTGTTTTTTTCTCTGTTTGAGAATAGCAATTAAATCCCATGACTTTATTTTTTTTAATCAAAGATGCACAATCCCTTTTTGTCCAGAAGAGGGTAGTGTGTATCCATGTTATGTTAGGCCGCATTGTTTTTAGTGTAGTTTTAGGAGAACACAAACGGTACGGCTTCACTTTTAATGTTTTTTTTCCAGCTGTCTTCCAATTTGTTAATTCTGGAGTTACTTTCTTGTAATGTGTGGCGCCTCTTTTTTTCTAGAACGTAAACAACTACTGATATGATACTTTCTTCAAAAAGAGACAACACAGCTGGCACAGAATTGAACTTTAATTTGAGTCATTGTTGTCCGCACCAGAAGTTTTATGAGTCGGGTAGATTAAGGAATCATATTACTACCAGTTTCCAAGTGTCTTTATAGCTCTAAAGTGTGACCGACTTTTGTCAAAATACCCCAAGATCAAGAATTATTGCATGCTTTAATTACTTACTGCTGAACACTGAAAATGTCCCCACTGTGGGATCAATAAAAGCATTCTTATCTTATCTTATCTTATCTTCACTCTAGTTTTTGTATTTCTGAAATTTGCCTGCCACACACTGCCGATTTCATTACCATGATAGGAGCAGAATTAGAATAAGAATAAGAATAAGAATAAGAATGCCTTTATTGATCCCACAGTGGGGAAATTTTCATTGTTACAGTAGCAAAGATATAGGTCACACAGGGGCGGCGGCATAATGTGGCCATTAATGTATAACATTGACGGCAAACATTTAGAATCAAACCTATGTAGATATACGCAGTAACATGTGTATATACACATGTGTATACACACCAACCTACATCTACATAAAAAATATGAGGAACACTCATTTCGGCCTGTACATAGTACAGAGGAAAAAATACTCTAAGTGACAGTGCTGCAGTGCTGTAGTGAAATGTAAGGAACAGCATTGGATAAAAATAAAACTAGACTAACAGTAGTGGGGAATGTTGAGTATTGCACGGTATTACAGTAGTGGGGAATATTGGGTATTGCACGATACGAGCTCAGGTGCAGGACTGCACAATTGCACTAATGACCGCCAGTTTGTAGAGACTACACAATGTTCTTGTTAAAGAGTCTGACAGCAGCAGGCAAGAAGGAACGGCGGAATCTCTCCTTTGCACAGCGAGGGTGTAACAGTCTGTCACTGAAGGTGCTGTGGAGTGCTGTTAGGGTGCCCTGGAGGGGGTGGTCCGGGTTGCCCAGCATTGATGACAGCTTGGCCAACATCCTCCTGTCCCCCACCGAGTCCACAGAGTCCAGGGAGCAGCCCAGGACAGAGCCGGCCCTCTTGACCAGTTTGTCCAGCCGCTTCTTGTCCCGGGCCGAGACGCCGCCTGCCCAGGTGACCACTCCCTGGAAGATGACCGATGCAACCACCGAGTCATAAAAGTTCCTGAGGAGTGTCCCCTGAACCCCAAAAGACCTCAGTCTCCTGAGTAGGAAGAGTCTGCTCTGACTCTTCCTATAGAGGGCGTCTGTGTTGTCGCACCAGTCCAGTTTATTGTTCAGATGAACACCCAGGTACTTGTAAGTTGAGACTCTCTCAACATCTGTTCCCCGGATGTTCACTGGTGCAGGTGAAGAGTGCTGGCGCCTACCGAAATCCACCACCATTTCTTTGGATTTCCCCGCATTGATCAGGAGGCGGTTCTGCTGGCACCAGTCCACAAAACCCTGAGTAAGTTCTCTGTACTCCCGATCATCTCCGCCTGTGATGAGGCCGACAATCGCAGAGTCGTCAGAGAACTTCTGCAGGTGACAGGTAGGGGTGTTGTAGTTGAAGTCCGAAGTGTAGAGGGTGAACAGGAAGGGAGCCAAGACAGTTCCCTGTGGGGCCCCCGTGCTGCAGAGGAGCACGTCAGACACACAGTCCTGTGTCCTCACATACTGTGGCCGGTTTGTGAGGTAGTCCTGGATCCATGTGGTGAGGTGGTGCGCCACCCCCGCCCGCTCCAGCTTGTCTCCCAGTAGGGTGGGCTGGATGGTGTTGAAAGCACTGGAGAAATCAAAGAACATGATCCTCACAGTGCTCCCCGCCTTCTCCAGGTGGGAGAGTGAAGTGTGGAGGAGGTAGATGATGGCATCATCCACACTGATGCCAGGCTGGTATGCGAACTGGAGTGGGTCCATTGAGGAGCTCACCAGGGGGCGCAGGTGGACAAGGACCAGTCTCTCCAGGGTCTTCATCAGGTGAGACGTCAGCGCCACCGGTCTGAAGCTGTTGAGCTCCTTCGGGTGGGGGGTCTTTGGCACCGGGACCAGGCAGGATGTTTTCCATAGCTGGGGGACCCTGCCCAGCTTCAGGCTCAGGTTGAACATGTGCTGGACAATTCCACACAGCTGGTCTGCGCAGGATTTGAGGAGCTGGGGGCTGATGCCATCTGGACCCGCTGCCTTCCTCGCCTTCATCTTCTTCAGCTGGTTCCTCACCTGAGATGTTGTGAAGGCCAAGGCTGGACAGGAAGGAGTGGTGGCTATCTGGTGTAGCTGGGAGCTGGAGTCTGTGGAGAAAAGAGGGGAGGGGGTGACACGCCCAGCAGGAGGAGTAGGTGGAGACTGCAGCAGGAGAGACTGAGTGGAGGCAGGCATCTGATCGAACCTATTGAAAAAGAGATTTAGCTCATTTGCCCACTGCAGGTCCCCCCCAGTCCGGGTCTTGGGTTGTCCGTGGCCTGAGATGGTCTTCAGGCCCCTCCAGACTCCCCTGGCGTTATTCTGCAGCAGCTGCTCCTCCATCCTCTTCTTGTAGGACCTTTTCCCCTCTCTGATCCTCCTCCTCAGCTGGCGCTGCACAGTCCTCCGCTCCTCTATGTTGCCTGACGCAAAAGCCCTCCTCTTCTCCTTCAGGAGAGCTTTTATGTCTGGTGTGATCCAGGGTTTGTTGTTGGAGAAACACCTTACTGTCCTGGTGGGTATGGTGTTCTCCATGCAGAAATTTATATAGTCTGTAACAGTGTCCGTTAGACTACTAATGTCTTCCCCGTGAGCATCGCTGAATACTTCCCACACAGTTGTGCTGAAGCAGTCCTTTAAGGCCTCCTCGGCCTCTCCAGACCATCTCTGAACCGTGCGGGTCACAGCTGGCTGCCTGCGGACCAGAGGTTTGTACACAGACTGGAGAGCCACCAGGTTGTGATCAGCTTTGCCCAGCGGGGGGAGGGGCAGTGATGTGTATGCCTCCTTGGTGGTTGAATGTAGAAACCGGAATTTTAAAAAGCAACTGCGCACTACAAACTGCAAAGACCCTACAGCATTAATTCTGTTTCCCCTCGTAGAGGCTGCACCACCTGCCAAATCGTAATGTAAATTGTGTAGCCTATTTACAGTATGTGGCATCGCCAGTGGCGTGCCAACCGTGGGTCAACAGGTCGGGAGGCCCTGGCATCCACCTTATGGGGGTGCATCTACAGACTAACCTCCAAAATGACAATGATTAAGATACCTTTACAAGACCTCAGTCTATTTTTTAAGATCAAATAATCTCTTCTAGCATTCCCAATTCCCCACTCATGTCTCATCCACCAATCTAACCCAGACACCCCCTGCACAGCCTCATTCCAAATCCCCTATCCCCGATACTATATTTCCCCACTCTCTACTCCAAATCTTTCATTCTGTCGCACCCCCTGGGTTGGTCTGACAGCCACCATCACTGACTGACAGAAAATCTCCCAATCCTCCTAGATAACGCTCTTTATTCATGTAAATAGTATTTCAGATCACGGCAGTTCTCTTGTCTCTACATTCTGTTTGTAAATTCCCATTCCTATTCAATTCCCAAAATAGTTTTAATGCATGTTTTGAGTTTTAGGATGCTTTTTAAAATGATACATGCTGTATATTACTGTGTCAATCTCTAAACTAAGCTCCAGCACTGCAGGGGTTCATTCCTTATTTAGGTCATCAT
Organism: Filicampus tigris; assembly: GCF_054856515.1. Classification (NCBI taxonomy): domain Eukaryota; kingdom Metazoa; phylum Chordata; class Actinopteri; order Syngnathiformes; family Syngnathidae; genus Filicampus; species Filicampus tigris. The sequence continues at coordinate 4,768,268 of NC_141226.1, forward strand.
TACATGGATGAGGTCCACTGGAAACTCCTCTGGATTGGTCCACAGATCTCCAGCATCTGGATTGTGTGGCCTACTTTATAATATACTGTATGGTGTGACACTATGCAATTTCTCTATGGAAGTGCACACATGCAATTACTAAATACTTATGCAAACAATTATGACATCCTTTTTTTAAGAATCCTGTCTAGAGTGTCTGAAATGATGAACCTGTGCATATTGTATGTAAACATATAACCTAAAACACTCTCCTCATGTTTCCATGGGCAACATTTCTTTAATCCGATCAGTTTGGATTAAAATTATGATTGGATGCACTGTTTTCATGGACACTAAAAATATTTACCCGATTAGGCCTGCGTCACATTTTCAATGGGAACAAATTATCTTGACATGCGCAGATTGATCAAATATACGGGAAGTAGTAGGAGTAGAAGAAGAAGCCGTAGCGATTTCTGTTTCAACAAAAAAATTGTCCGTCCATTTCTACTTTAAACGTTAGCGTTATTTTGTATATTTTTCCCATTTAACACTTCCTAATAGAGCTGCAAATATACCAGTTCAGTCTTGCGCCCGCTATGTCTTTCACTCAGTACCGTATTTTCCGGGCTATAAGCCGCACCGTCATATAAACCGCACCCACTCCATTTTTTTAAGAACATTTTGGAAAAAAACTTAAATAAACCGCACCTTTACATAAGCCGCACCTATCTATGTTGAAAACTTTTATATTTACTGCATTTACAGAACGATTATGAACTGTAAATATACGTGTGTGTACCTGAGCAGATTCTTTCCTAACAGTGCCTTTTAAAACTGCAGCAACGTTGCTGATTAAAACATAAGGGAACCAAGAGAAAATAAACAGTACTTATCTTCATTTCACTGCCGACTGCCGCTCCAGTTTGTTAGCTAATGTCCACCAGACTCCGCCAGCTATTGTTCTACTACATTCTATATTGATATTATGCACCTGTCTTGTTTTATGTTAATAAAGTCAGCCAATCTAACACACGACGTGCTAATCAACAATAGCATTTTGAAACAACAGAACAGACGTAACATCAGCCAATCGCATTCATGTGCACTTCATAGACCTCTAGTAAAACATCAAATCAAAGCATTACAGCGCCTAATGCAATAACCTATTCTATTGCGCCCTCGCCTGTTGAACTCCTCCACCTGCAGTCACTACCAGTTAATGGGAAATTGTATTGTATTGAATTGTACTGTCATTCCGGTTAGAGCGCCCCGAGCGGTGGAAGAAAAATCCACAGAATAGCCGCACCGGACTATAAACCGCGCGGCTCAAAATCTAGGAAAAAAGTCGCGGCTTAATGTCCGGAAAATACGGTACTTCTACTAGCTTTCAGGAATAACAGAAATGCGTATATTGACATCACCGACATGCACGGTAAAGATGGTTTGTTCCAAGATTTCGCAATATGTGTTTTCATGCGTGCCGAACGGATTAACAATCGACGTAAATCAACTCTCTCGTTCGGAATAAGATGTTGATCGGAATGGGCTTGGCCAGGTCAAAGTATTCCGAATGGGTGAAGCATTTTTATTCCGGTCAGGCATTTAATCCGAATAAATGTGTGCATGTAAACATAGGCACTTTCACAGGTGAGGTTACAAAGAAAGTCATAATTTTTTGGATTTGCAAAATAGGTTTTGAGCACCACACTGTTTTTTAATCTAGATTTCAAAGATACGTTATTTGTCACCCTGCCATCTTGATAATTGCTGTCAACTGTGGCCAAAGCAGTGTTATGTAAACTGTCCACTGTTGCCTGCCAAATGCAAAGTCACAGCCAAACTGCTGAACAATGAACTCATTAGACATGCTTTACAACTCACTGCAAAGTTTGGTAAAGCAGAGGCAGACCACGAATCAAGATGCTACTCAGAGTTTCATGTACCTGGGTCGCACTTGTGTTTATATGACAGAAATGCTGGCTATGCATGGCCCCCATTCCACACCACTATTGGGGATATCACTGACATTACACTCTGCATTATTGAAAAACCGCATGTTCTCCCTGTGCATGTGTTTGTTTGCTAGTTGTGAGTGCTCAGTGGAAAACATCACGTCACCTGTAACAGGTGACCAGAAATCTTCATTTGGCATGATTTCAGCCAGATTGACAAAAAAGTCTCCATGTAAATATTAAAACATTGGAACCAGTCGCTCAAATACCGAAGTTGGTTGGAGGAAAATACGATAACAGGACGCCATCTCTTGGGATAAACTTTCAAAATCAGACTCGTCAAATGAAGCCAGTTTGTTCCCTATCACAACATAGTGAATTAATACCACCACTCCTTGTCCTGGATATGTTTGCTGCACATAGGCATGTGCCTGCCTGTTCTTGTGCAGTTGGGCACTCGGGAGCTCGACAAAGTTGCAGAAGTACACTTTTTGTAAAAATTGTGGAATAACATGCCAGCGTGCACCTTGTTTTCTGTTTCTGGTCGACCTCTTGCAAACCTTTGCTATGCATCATGCTATTGTTTTTCTTTGTGTCTTCCTCATTGTCCAATGTGTGTCTATTGTCCAGCAGTAAACATATTAAACAAAACATATTTTTCACACATAGACGCTCGATCCACGGTCGAAGTTAGCTTCCCAGTGCCCCTTTCGCAGTGGCCAACTTCACATCATCAGCAAATGGAGATCTTACAGTTCCTTATTAAAGTATTTGCTCCAGCGTTATGCTTCCACCATGTAGCCTCTCCTGCACTCAATTTAATCAATGACGGGAGTCACTCGGATTTTCCAGGAATCAAGTCATTTGTGTTGACTACAACGGCGCAAACACACATTTCTAACTGCACTCGTCTAACTCCACCCATGTGCACAGTTAGACTGCTTTTTGCGCCAGACTTGCACTAGGCATGAAAATAAGGTCCCATGTGTTTATGGCAGAACATGGAGTCATAACTATGTAGGATGAGAAATCTTATCTGACTAATCAGCATGAACTCGTAAGAATTGTGTCAGGCAAGTACAGTTGCAACAAAAATGATGCTAATAAAAAAAACATAACAATATACATCCATAATATGCTCGGATTCTGTAATTTGATAATTTTGCTGTTTTATTCCAGTTGCCAGACCTGACGCCCCAAATTCAGATTTGTTGATGCATCACCCTGAGCCTGGCAAGGTGGGGAACTGCCCAAGTCAAGAGGGCCCGATTACTGTTACCTGCATCATCTGAGAGGACACTTGCAATTTGATGTCTCTACCCACCTGCTTCTTGAAAGCTGTGTTTCAAATGGTCTGGCATCGTATGCATTATTAACTGCACTCTGGGCTCTGGTGTGTTACCTGCTACTTTTAAAACATGCATTTGTTTCCTCATGATTAACAAAAACATCACTTGATTCCCCTTTTAAAGCGGAAGTCAACCCAAACATATTTTTTTCAAGAATATTTTCCCACCAGGTCCACTAGTTGAAACACGGCATTCTAATTAATTTTGGCTTCGTGGAATATAAGTTAAGCGGTAAAATACACTCGCTTTTAGCCATCTCTAGGGGCGGCCATTTTGTCTTCTGTCGACTGAAAATGACATCACAACAGCTCACAACGACCAATCACAGCTGACCTGTTCTCTGAATCAGAGCCGAGATTGGTCCTTGTGAGCTGTTGTGATGTCATTTTCAGTCGACAGAAGACAAAATGGCCGCCCCCAGAGATGGCTAAAAATGAGTGGATTAACACTTATTCCACAAACGCAATATTTATCAGAATGTCCTGTTTCAACTAGTGGGCTTGCATAGAACATATTCTTGAAAAAAATATGTTTGCGTTGACTTCCGCTTTAAGCAATCTCAGTAAGTGCACTACATGTACCATCTAAAATTAACTCTATTGAGCTCATCTCTTAATTAAATAGCAACCAAATATTCCAGAATTGCAATTACCTCATTCACTGCCAAGGACATATTTATTTTTCTCTTCATAGTCCAGCCATTAAATCCCAGAAACTTATTTCTATATTTTTTCAAATGTTAGGGTTAAAGAGGGTCTTAAAAATGTCTGGCAGTGAATGAGTTATTAATTCTGCTGTAAACATAGCACAGTGAGTGTTTAGGGTCTCTGAAGACCCTCTCCTTGCTGCTCACTCTGGGCAGTATTCCTTCTCATTCTCCTAATCCTCATCTAAACTTTGAACACAATCAATCACAATGTCCTTATCAGCCATCTGAAAAGGCACACAGGCTACTTCTTCGAAACACGACATTCTGAGTGTACTGATTGTGATATCATATCTGTTTAATACAAATGTCTGCAGAAGGATATAGGTGAGGCCTGGCTGCCTGATTTAATCAATCGGGCTTGAGTCCTGAAATCCTGACTGGTCATCAGGGACTTAAAAAAAAAAAAAAAAATGGGAACTGCTCCCGTGGAACATGGTAGACTAACAATCCCTGAAAGCCTGTATACTTATAAAACACTTACTTTTATTATTTGTCTTTCTTATGACTGGCAGAACTTTCATGCCCCGTGCTTGCAATGCACTCCTGATAAACACGGGAGTAGAGGCAGAAGGAAAGCACCCTGTACTGTCGATGCTGAAAAGCAAAATGGAGAAGTTACCTGTGGTGGGGAATAATGGGGACAGGAAAGAAAGAAAGTACCTTTCATGTCAGTAAAAGTGAATTTCCTTTTGGTGATGCAGAATTTTGGCAGTGTTCAACATGTGGAAGGGCATGATTCTGAAAAGCAGTACCTGAGTTAGCTATGGAAACCGGCAGTAGGCAGCTGGAAGTTACGGGCCGTCTGATGGGGAAAAGTACGAGCATTCTTGCAGGCTGTTTGCAATGATGCTGAGAGCAAAGGATGCAAAAGCAAAGTGGAGACAGTCTATGTGTAGCTTGAAAGGAGTCCTACAGGCTGTTCAAGTTTATCAATGAGCAAACAACATCAATAAGGAAATGCAAATACTGCAGACAGAGCAAAAACCCCTGCGCCAGTAAATTCATAACTAACAAAAGTGGCACAGACATCATCGTAGTGGCTGTTGCACTTACAATTTATGGGACACACAACAGGTCGATTATGTGCTGCAAACACTGTCACCCACAGGAAGTTATTGAGAAACGACCATGACAGAGGTAGTGCTCTGCCTTCCCCTTTGACCCTTGTATGGTGTTCGCGGGTTTGTGGGACCTGCGTTCAGTTTTTATCCCCCCTCCCATAAAATGACCCAAGCGTGAATCAGTGAATGAATGTGGAAAACAACATCACTGCAGAATATGTGAATTGCGGATTTTTTGAGATACAAATTTAGGAATATTACTGTGAAGATTGTGAAATTTTTGGAAGGTGTGATTTGTGGGGGGAGTGTTGAAAATCCTTCCCAAGGTGAATTGAATGTGATGAATGTTTTTTTTTGTTCCAAAATCTCATCTGTGTTCCTGTGGATGCTCTACATTTGGGGTAATATCTATTTTTACGATAGCACTTGAAGGCAACAGTACCCGCCGAAGAGCCTGCAGATCATGCCGAATGGGTTTTCTTTTCTCTGATTCCGATTGGTTAAACCGGCTATTGTGGGCGGAACTGGCTTCTCGGTTGGCACCAGTCTTTTTTTCTGAGCGGAGAAAGGTGGAGAGATATTTTAATCCCCATCTGATTGACAGCCACACACACGCTACGAGAAAACAAGACACACCTGCACCGTAAGTGATTTTATTTCTTCATTTTATTCTATTCGATCTGTTACGTCATCGCGTGTGAAAGCTCGTTTTACTGCAGCGCTCTGCACCATCATTTGAATGAGTGATGAAATGTGTGCGACATAGATGACAATACATTCTCCAGGTCTGGTGCCTCACCAGTATGGATGTGGCCTATTTATAGCTCATCAGATGGCGGAGTAGCTATATGAATCTGTAGTATACGATGTTTTCCCATCCACAATTGCAGAGCATGGTGGGCGTGTAGTGGGGGTGTTGTCTGTCTCCTGCAGAGGTCCGTGAATTCGTTCCTCTTTGTTACAGTGATGCCGCAATCGCGATGATCCACTCACATGCTGAAATTGACGAGGCCGCTGTCAGCTGTATTAAAAACAATGTAAAATGACATACATGTGATATGCATGTGTTGACTATTAAATCTCCAAATCAGAGATCCTGAGCTACATTTGTACTACATTCCTGCCTTTATTACATGACGTCTCCTTCCAATGAAGGCAGTCTGAAACACCTGGTTATATAAAACATCATGTTCTGATCCTATACAGTCTATCAGGTAAAGAGTGTGATATGTTCCATAGGACCTGAGCATGTTGTTATACAATGATGCCCGTCAACACAAACAAAGGCATGCTCTCACATCCTGTATCCTCTCTGTGAGGATTAGTAGGCCTACACATTGTTCTGTCTGTGCCCATGTCTGTGTAGCTGTCTCTTTTTCTAGACTGATGTTACATTAAGGGAGATCTCATGGATTGTGCTCATCCTTGTGTAGATATGGCATGAGTGAAATGATTGCAGACATTGCCGTCGATGAAATGCAGCCTTGTCTGATGACTGGAAATGCATCTTGTAGTGTGCGTGTCATTTCCAGGATGGATGCTGGAGAAATTTACAAAAGTAAAATGTCAAATTCCTTCATAAGTTTCTCAAATGCGTAACGACTTTTCAAGTGGCGAAGTACAACTAACTGAGAAGACGACAAGTGAGCACACCCTCTCATAACTAGGGATGTGGCTGTGTTCAGAAATAGCCAACCACATTCAAACTCATGTTAAAACTGATTGAGCACACACCTGGCTGCCATTATTTAAAGTACCAACGTAATAAGATTCCTCACAGAGTTTCAAACTTGCCTTAAAAATTTGACTTAAAGGTAATGTTTCTCAGTCACCAAGGCTAGGTTCACACCGCAGGCAAATGTGACCCAGATCGGATTTTTTATAACCATATGCGACCTGGATCTGATTTTTTTATGACAGTCTGAACGGCTCAATTGCAATTTTTTCAAATCCAACCTGGGTCGCTTTCATATGTGGTCCTAGATCGGATACGTATCTGATCTTTTCCAATGCGACGGCGGTCTGAACGGCCAGGTCGCATATATCTGGCATTGACGTCATCCGGAGCCCAAATATGCGCTCCGCGCAGACAGAGGGAAAGTGCTGGCAGCAGGGGATCGAATCTGCAAAGTTGTTTTGAGTAACACTATTGACTTTATATTTTACTTTAATTTAATCCCACTTGAACCATGAAGCATAAAGTGGACATTTACGGTCATCGTAGTAATTCAGCTACGGATCAGATCGATTCATTTTTTACGCACGGTTATGACGTGACGTCTTCGTTAGTGATGTCTCCATGAAATGAGATATTAAAGCGTCGCCTCGTAATTTTCCCCGAATACTGTATTTATTTCTGCCTCCTTCCTAACCGCTTCAGTGTATAAATTCCCTGACACGCTGGACCACATTTACTTCATCGTCTCTTCTTTTGCGCATGCGGGTCACTTTGGTGACGCATGTGTTCATACAGCAGACAAGACCGAGGTCGCATTTATATTGTAATATGAACGCTTACACAAAAAATTCGGATTTAAAAAAAAAATCTGAATTGAGCATTAAGACCTGCAGTGTGAACCTAGCCCAATTGTTTTTTTTTTGCGGGAATTTATTTGTAATAAAGGTTGAAACTTTTGGCCATCATTACAAAAGGTATGTTTGGCACAAACATAACCCCACCGATTCACCAATAGATTCAAAACCTACAGAGAAGCATGGCGGTAGCATTGTGGCACTTTAAATGCTAGCAGGTGTGTGCTGACTCTCATTTAACATGAATACCGATGTTTCCCTGTCAGCACATTATCTCAGTTGTTACCTTTTAACAGGCATTTATTCATTTATTCACTTTATTTACAGCTCAGCACACAGTGCTAACATGACATGCATGCTTTCTTCTACTGTCATTCTTCTTACTACTTTCTTCTTTGTTTCTGTTCTACATTTCTTATCTATGTACTCCTTCTACATAGTAGACGACATAATAGACTGAAAAAAACCCCACAGTTGGGTAAACCAGGGCCTAAAACTCAACCTCTGAAACAAGTGATTTATTAGGACTTTACTGGTTGTTTGGCTTACCTGAATGCTGTTGCGCGGTATTTAATTAGCCACTGGACATGTGTTTTATATTCCATTTTCTTTTATTTATTTGATTTCTTTTATTGTTTTTTTTCTATAAAAAAAAAAGCTTTATAAATAAACACAGAACACATTGAGAAAATTGCCATTTATTTCATGCAATTTTAAGAAAAAAAATAATAATTTCAGAATATATATCGTTATTTGTGATATAAAACAGTCTACAGTATATCAATATATAATGTTTTGTCCATGTCACACAACACTATTTATTTACATGTATTTTATGGTTATTTAACATTTTATTATTCTTAAAGTATATTTAACTGCAATATAAAACCAGAATTGAGGAGCCCTGCTCTAATATCACATTAAATAAATTTTAATAACACAAATGAGTTGTGTTTATAGTTAAATATGAAAATGTTAAACTGTAGCTGCACACATTTCAGTTCACCATTTCACAGCCAGGGGCAGAGGATTTTTCATTTTCTAAAATGCTCTGATGGGTCCTTGTAGTCCAGTGACTCTCTGGTCTGATCCATTGATTGCCACTTTGTAGCAGATGTGCACGTTCCTCATTTTAAGTTTGTTGCAAAGGGGTGCCCTCAACTCTGAAAAATCTAACAATTGCTGTATCAAGGCATTTTTATCATTCTGATACAAAACATGATCCATCCATCCATCCATCCATCCATCCATCCATCCATCCATCCATCCATCCATCCATCCATCCATCCATCCATCCAACCATCCATCCATCCATCCATCCATCCCTCAATCCATCCATTCCTCAATCAATCTTTACGTATACTTGCCTTTAAGACAGAGTTAGTGAGCTGCATGTGTGAGTTTTTTGGTTTATATTTTTTGGGTACCGGTGTTAAAAAAATGGTATCGAGACATTTTTCACGCCGAAAAATCACGGTACGGTACTGGCACTGGTATCTTGTGCAACACTATCCTCTATCATTTTGTTCTTCGTTTGGTTGACTTTTTATGACATATGTCCTAAGAAAAAGAGCTGAAGTTCATTATTCTTGGTTGAGTTTAGTTGTCTCGTTAATGTTGTAGCAATGTCTATTTGATGAAACAGATCATCCTTTTCTTCTTGAGGTTCATAAGGGGGGCATAAAATCTGATAAAGGTAGTGTTTTGGTAAAGTGCTTCATATAAAAATAGAAAATTGATGTGTGTAAATGGTCAATGAGCCGAAAGTTATTAAAAACAGTGATGACGACCTAACATTACATATACAGTACATGCTAAATGGGTAAGAAGTAGAGATGGGTATCGATAAGATTTTGACGATACTACTACTCTTTAACGATGCTGTTTATCGATCTGGTGCCTTAACGGCATTCTTATCAGTATTTTTTTTTTTTGAGAAAACCACAGAAACAAAAATATTACAACCAAGTGCTCAAGGTGCCCAAGTCTGGTTATCGAGAGCCCCTATCCAGCCTGATTTAGATGTCTCCCTCCTCCAACACACCTGATTCAAATGATCAGCTCGTCAGCAAGCTTTGCAAAAGCCTGGTAACGATACTGACCATTTAAATCAGGCGTGTTAGAAGAGAGAGATGTCTTAAACAGACTGGATAGGTGCGCTCAAGGACTGGACTTGGGCTACCCTGATCTAAACCAACCAGCAACTTGTACTTGCACTGTTTCCACCTGGACTGCCCCACACACCCTGTCCCCAATTGGAGCACCTAGACTGGCGTGTCAAACTCATTTTTGTCGCGGGCCATAGTTCTGATTTCACTTGGCTGTAAATGTAATGTGTAAATGTATGATTGCCTTATACACAACTAATTGATGGATAACAAGTTTTAAAATCAGAAGCCAGTCAATAGTTTGTTCAACCATTTTTCAATGTATTTTAAATAAGGATTGGTAACAAATGCTTGAAATATCGAATATGTTGTGTTAACAGCGAAGACAATTTCAAAAAAACATGTCAAGTCAACACATGATTTGTCTTCGCGGGCCACATAAAATGATACCGCGAGCCGGAATTGGCCCCCGGGACTTGACTTTGACACCTGTGGCCTTGAGCAACATTTTATTTATTTATTTTTTTTTTGGTGCACTCTGAATAACTGAACGGCACATTAAAACAAAGCTCTGAGTTTCCCCACGGTGGGAGTAAAGCAGCGCGCGCTCAGAGGATATTTCCAAACACGCCCTGGAGAGTGTCGTCCCCCAAAATCCCGTTCCCACATTATGGGTGCTTTCGGAAATACGCTCCAAGTACGCTGCTTCACTCAGACCATTCTGGAACTCAAAACGTTCAAATTCAGAGTGCCCCAGGGCTTGGAACATCACCGACGAAAAGTGAGAGAACACTGTATGTATTTTTGTAACTACTTGATTTTTTCAAATGACAGGTTCAAATTTCTGAGAAATTCATGCACTACACTCCCTAATAATGCACAGTGCATTAGATGCACAATTGCAAGGCTTTTCTTTCATCTAATACAGAAACAGAAGTTAAGAGTTTGAGCGATGTGAGTGTGAGTCATTCTTACGTTGACTTTAGAAGGCAAACTGTGGTCCAGGTCGCAATATCAGAATGATGTACAGAAATGGATCTCTAAAAATAATGATTTTGTGCCAAGCATTGGGAATGGAATGTTAATGAACTTTTGCTTTTTGATTGTACTGCATAATTCGATGATTGATCACAGTGGGACCACTTAAGGTTGATATCAATCTGTTCTGCAATGCTGATTGGCGTCTTTGTTCGAAATCTATTTTTCTCATACTGTAAGTAATGGAAATACAAATAGTCTGCTGTTGTGTCAAAGTGTCTCAATAATAAAGTCCTGGTTAACTGTACAGGATTAAGTATTATTTTAATAACAACAAACAGTGATGCAAGTGTAAAAATAATTTTACTGCAGGTAATTATTTGTAAAGGCAATATAATCACTCAGTGAGTTTGCAAGTTGCGTCCCATAAAAGCTAAACGCTACCAAATTGACATTCTCTTCTTTTATGATTATTGTATTGCTGATCAAGGGTTGTTGATGAGTATGTAGCTTTGGTATGTCATATATGCGAAGGCAATGTTGGATCTGGATTAGATGCCACTACAGTACACCATACAGCAAATTTGAGGACATTTATGGTCAGTTTGGCCTTAACTGGGAAAAATGGTGTTTACAAAGACACGGTTGTCATAGACAATTGTGTTCATGGACTAACCACAAACAAACGTGCCAGTTATAGTCATATATCAAAAAGAATATTCAAACATACATCCATTTTCTAAAGCACTGGCCTTCTTTATAAACTAGCAAGGTTTCATAAAATTCCCACCTCTGGCGATCGCTGATAGCGCCGCGCTTCTCATTGGCCAAGAAAGATATTGACATCTTAACAACATGTCTGATTAGCTAGGCCGGGCAGTTGATTTACAACACGAAATACGATATTGTAAAATAATGTGCACATGTGAAAAGCCTCAGTAGAAAAGTTATATTTTTTCAAATGTTTTAAAAAAGGTTCGACTCCCACCCATTTATTGGGTCATCTACCGACACAATAAATCCACAGCGTCCACGGACTAATATATGTCTTTTGACATGATGATATATAATTTGTACTGTGGGGATTGGTGAGATTATATTCAATCCCTCTCAGATTACCAGTCAAGCAGGCAAGCAGTTAGGCTTGGGGTCATAGAGTCCAGATGGTACAGCCCACAATTTCTGCCTATCATCCACAGTCTGAGTCATGTATTTGGTGAGCGAATAAAAAGGCGGTAGTAGGTCTATCTCTTAGTGTTTCGAGACAAAGGCAGCTTTGTCTGTTTTAGTAGGTTGCTTCTACAGGAACTGTGCCCCTTATTCAGTAAAGCAGTGTATCAGGCAGGGACAGGCAGGACAACAGGGATGTGATCAAACAGCCGTATTGTTCTCAAAAGACAATTTCTAATCCCGAGTAGTAGTTGGTAAACCACAAGATTGCACAACCTCATCGTCGGAACTATGTTTGAACGATTATGGAAAATAATGTAATTGCGTTTTTTTCCCCTAAAAATTGTGATTGCGATATGAGTTACGATTTTTTCCCCAAGCCTTTCAAATGAATTTTTCTACAGTTAATGTTTATTACAACAAATAATATCAGATCTGTTATGCATTATAGAATACTGAGGTAAAGGTAAAACCTATACCGTAATGTGCATGTGTAACTTATCTTATAATCACTGATTGCAAGTGGATGATTTTGCTGTTTTCCAATCTATTTTCAATTTAATCGAATAAATTTGATTTTGAATAGAAAATGTATACAATACAGTACATGTTTTTCAGAAAGCACAATGAATGATGATGTACACACTATTTCTATTTTGAACTCGGTTTATGTTTACATTGCATAAACAGAGTGAAACAATATCAAGTCAAAAGTTTTGATCGAGTCAAATTTACACTATTTTAGTCAAGTTTACTTTGCTGCTTCAGCATGTGTGGAAATGACTGTAGTGCCAATTGTATTGTATACTAATGAACTGATAGCCCACTACAGCTCAAAGCGGGGGGATAGTGCCCCACCGTATTCAACATTTAATGTGTCCATACAGAATTGGGTACAACCTTCCTCAAGGTTGCACCCAATCAATTCTGGTTTACCATGACAGACAGAGGTAAAGCAGCAAGGTATACTGACACAATCCTTGGCCCTCAAAGCCTTGTAGGTACCCTAAACCAGAATAATAAGCTCTCTTAGACATTGGACAGGCACTGAGAAGGACAACTGTCTGGACAATAAATCATCAAGCTGATGAATAACGAGTCTCAGTTAGTTTGTGGATATGTAATACACAGTAAAAAAAAGGGATGTTCAATACCTTTTTTTCAGACCAATATGAGTACGAGTACTCAACGCTTGAGTAGTCACTAATACCGATACCAAGTACTGATATCACTAGTACTTTTGATGCATTACATTTCCAAAAAACAATGATTTGAAAAAAAAAATCCCAATATATAATTTTCCTTAAAATTGAATGAAATTAATGGCAACTGTCTGTCTGTCTGTCATTTGTCCATAAAAAACATATTTTTTACAGAAAACACACAACAGTGTTTCAAGTAACATTTAGGAATACCTACTATTTAACCAGAGTTTTGGCAACACAAGTTTGACACAGTTTAATTCAACTGTGTTGTTTCAGTCTGAACACTGAAACAGTCTGGGTGGCACCCACGTAATGATGTACAAGACTTGACAAGAATAAGACAAAGAAATTTGATTTCATGTCACTCAGTAGCTGGAAATAATGTCAATAAAAAAAGAAATACGCAACTGATTGCTGAGAACTACAAGACGGCCGAGTACAAGACAAGACAGCAACCCCTGGCCAATTTAAAACTATTTGCGGCGATCGAAGGCTTCCACCTGCGCTGCTCAAAAACTAGATGCTAATGCTAATGTGAACCACTGTTATTTTGCTAGTATGAGCTTTAATGTTGCCTGTGGCAGTTGTCCTATCTGTCTATTTGTACCTATGCTAATGAGGGGGCAGCCACTCAGTTCCCAGAATGCATAGCATGGCGCAATACATTTAATAAATGAAGTTATTTAATCCTTGTCATATACTGTATTTGTGTTTGGAACAGTAGGTGAATGTGTGTCATATTCGACTGTCACATTTGTTTGAGTGCCGGTATATATGTTGCACTGTTTTTATTTATTTTTTTAACCAAGCTGTGAATTAAGTTGTGTGTGAATTGTAAACGCGTGATATAATACTGCCCATTTATTCAAAATTCAATTATTCTAACCACCGGTTAACCCCTAACTACCACTTAAATTCTTAACCTGCTGGTAGCTAACCGATCTTTTATGCAGTGTTCAAAACATGGTGGGTCATGTTGTTAGTTAACGGCACCATAAAAATTATACTATGAATTCTTTTGAACTTGATGTAAAATGTATACCACCATTGGTTTCATAACATCATAAGCTTTGTACAAATTACTTTGCTACCAATAAAAGCTGATAGATGATAGGACCACAGACTGCTAGCCATTCTGCTTGAATATTTGAAGACATTAAGGGTACATTTACAAAATAGAGGGGTGGTGGCTAGGGATTGGTGATACCAGTTATTTTGGATTTGATCGGATACCAAGTAATACTAGACCAAATATCGCGATATCCATCCGATATCGATACCGTAAGTGCCGTGTTTTTTTTTTCTCAAAGCTGCAAACAAAACCACATGTGCGCTGCCACTGCGCTCACACCAGTGGGAGAGCACACATCATCAGTTGAACCAAACAATTTTGTTACCACTTCCATGTCATCTTGTCAGCATTGGTGTGCATTCCATGCAGTGCCTACGAGACGTGGGTCTTTATCCAATCAAATACGTTTAAATGGGAGTTAATGAGTATTAAAAAAAACACTGCACAAACACATTGTAAAAACCATACTGCCGACACAACTTTTAAAAAATGATTCAATCATCAGGCAGGTTGAATAAAATATCTGAAGCCTTATTCATTCCCTGACAGCATGATGCGTGCATGTGTTTGTGAGTGTGTGTCTGTGTATGCGTGTGTGTCAGTGCTTGTGCCTGTCAAGAGGACACATTGACAAGGTGCTGAGTCACCCTGGTAAGTGACTGCCTGGAGAGCCATGCACGGTTTTGATGAACACATTAAATGCACTCAATTTGAAAAAGGGAAAAGTTGTAGTGTCCCCTTTGTCCTTGTATTTCAATTTGTTTATAATGTCAGAATCAAAGGACTTATCAGAGGAGTCAACAGCAAAGACAGAGGAAAGAGGAAGCCATAATTTACAATTCAAGACCATTACCTTCGAAGCCCACTTGGTTCATGTCATTGTATGAGCAATGACAACGTTAGGTCATCATAAAATTATAAAATTTCCAAGAATTAAGTTTAATAAATAGAAAAAAAATATTTTTAAGATATTAGTAAGAATTTAAATATTTATTAAAGATAGACTAGGATGATCTTAACATTGGCACTATATAATAGATTTGCATGTAAAAATGACAAGTGCCTCCCGAAAACACTCTGTAGTGATTTAAGGTCTTTTTTTGTGATTAGATTTACAACATATTGCCCTGCCCCCTTTTGGGGCGTGGCTTATGTTATGTTTTTGGTCTCAGCGCTCTACGTCACGGGAGGAAGGCAAGCATGGTAATATTGCTCGCTTTGACAGTTCTGTTGTCTAAAACGGCAACAGATCAGCACCAAAATGCAAATGCACATTACCACTCTTGTCCACTTCAAACTGTTAACGTATAAAAGTGTTCTGCATGATAGTTTGGATTTATTGACACAAAACGTTATCTCATCATGATCACCTCCACAAAATCAAAAATACTGTGACGATTGCTCCTCCACTTACATAAGCTGACGCGGACAAGAGCATGAATGCGCACACGAACCCCGACTGTTATATTTACATTTAGTTACGATAAACTCTCAGTCAACACTCAGGAGTGAGACAGCGGCTTTTCAGCAGCAGTAGGCAGATTGGAGCTTTACGTCTCCTTCTTCCCTCCACGGCTAAAGGTAGGACAATGGGACGGCTAATAGCAACAACTAGCTTCAGGTCGTTAAAACAAAAGGTGTTAGCACAACAACATTAGCTCCTTACTCTGCGTCCAGCCTGCATCGATCTTCATGTTGCGGGGTTGCCTCCTAAGCAGTCGCATGCGTTGTCCGACACCTTTTACAGCAACCAGAGAGTGAGGTAAGCCTTCATCGAACAGGCGTCAATTTTCAGCGACCAAAAAGTTCCAGTGAGGCTGACTGCACAGCCGAGTGTGGCCGCATTGGAACGTACCATTTCGACTGTTTACGTTCCAAATTGGATGGCGTGTTGTAGGTCGAAAAACTGGGACCATTCCTCATCCAAATAAATGTGCACGTCTACTCATTCCCACTTCAGTCTCTGTAAATATCCTGACTGGTGTTTAATGTCTCGCCCGTCCTAACCTTGATCAGCAAAGAAGCAGTGTTTTAAAAAAAAAAAAAATATATATATATATATATATATATATATATTATTTATTTTTTTTAAAGCAAAGAAGCAGAGTGTACAGCCTAGCTGTAGCTCTGCTCACTTCCACGTTTCCTCATTCTCATACAAATCAGCCACGGAGAGGTTAATCCTTTTGATATGTTGAAGTGGGCATTAGTAGGGATGTCCACATAAATTTTGGTGCCAATTGATTGCCGTTTTTGGACGTTATAAGCAATGAAAGTACTAGTGGAGTGATTTCCAATTGAGAGTTTGGAATAGGTTCCTCCCGTGACGCCGACCGAACATGGATAGAACGGTAGGGGGCGCGGCCATTGTCCTCATTATCAAGGGGCTGGAGTTACTTATTTCCTAATTTCTCCCAAATTTATTGATAAAATAGAAAATAACAAGGTGGCACGGTGGTCGACTGGTTAATATGTCCGCCTCACAGTTCAGAGGTCGTGGGTTCGATCCCGACTCCGGCCTCCCTGTGTGGAGTTTGCATGTTCTCCCCGTGCCTGCGTGGGTTTTCTCTGGGTACTCCGGTTTCCTACCACATTCCCAAAACATGCATGGTAAGTTGATTGGACACTTTAAATTGCCCCTAGTTCTGATTGTGAGTGCGGATGTTTGTTTGTCTCTGTGTGCCCTGCGATTGGCTGGCAACCGATTCGGGGTGTCCCCTGCCTACTGCCCAAAGACATCTGGGAGAGGCTCCAGCACGCCCGCGACCTTTGTGAGGATAAGCGGTGTGGTTAATGGATGGATAGAAAATGACAACTCTTTTCATTTTCCCGATCAAAAAATATATAAAATGAACTTGTTAGTGAAAACATGCCCATCCGGCCCCACCATCCCTTTAATATTTATTCACGTAACAGAAAAAAAAAATTAACAATTAATCAATTGTAAGATAAAAAAAAAAAATTGCTGAATCAAAAATGTGCATAATTCAATTACCTAATTACAAATCACCTAACTTTGCTGCAGCCAGTATTTACCTGATCACAGAGCTGAATAGGCTGGAGCAACCAAACACCATTGAAAAGAAGAAAAAAAAAATCATGTTTTTTTCAGTTTTTTCTCCATTTCTTGACAAATTGACGCATCAAATCAATTAAAGTGTGCGTAATATGCTTTGATCCCCCAAAATTGTAGGCCTCTACAAACAGTTTTTACCTTTTACCTGCATAAAACACTGTGTAATGCTAAATTAAAATTTGCTAATGCTAACAACGGATTAAATAGCTCAAACAAAACATGACTAACAAATCAACAATTTAAATACAGTGCCGTGAAAAAGTATTTGCCCACATCTTAAAATTCTTACAGTATTTTTTTACTTTGTTTTTGGAACAGTTTCCCTACTTTAATGTTTAAGATCATCAAACAACATACACGACAAATTTTCTACAACTCGCAATGAGACTGTCATTGTCATTTCGGCCCACTCTTACTTGCAGAATTTCTTTAATTCAGCAACACTGGAGGGTTTTTGGGCATGAACCAACTTTTTAAAATCATGCCACAGCATTTCAATCGGATTCAAGTCAAGACAAAACCTTCATTTTGTCTTTTTTAAGCCATTCAGAATTTGACTTGCTCGTGTGTTTTGGATCGTTGTCCTGCTGCAGAACTGCGCTTCAAATTGAGGCCACAAACTGATTGCCAAATATTCTCTTTCAGGATGTTCTGGTAAAGAGCAGAATTCATGTTCCCATAAATCACAGCAATTCGTCCAGGTCCTGTTTGACTAAAGCAGCCCCAGACAGACACCACCATATTTGACTGTTGGTGTCATCTTCTTTTTCTGAAATGCTGTGTTACATTTACGCCAGATGACGACAAAAGGTTCATCTCGACAGTCCTTAGTAAGGGTGCCCATTCACTATAAAACCTGATGACTTATCTCAACTCAAATGGTTTTAGGAAACCGATTGCAAAGATTCATTTAAGTGGAACTCATTTAAGTCTCTTTCACTCAAATATTGCCATGTAAGTTACATGTACTCAGTTGTATTTTATTCAATCAAATTATTACATTGTAGTAGTGATATCTTGGAGCTACGCAATCCATTTCAGGAAACAGATTACAATTATTCCTTTAGGTTCAAATACCTCAAACAACTTAAGTATAAAATCTGACTTGCCAACAAGCAACTCAGATATATCTTGTTTGAGTAACACAAGTGAATTACGTTAATATTCCAATTTAATTCAATGAACTTAAACCAATTAGTAAGGTGAATTCATCCAAATTTGATTGATATTTGAAATGAGTAAACAGAAGTTGACTGTTTAAAGTACTTCTCTCCTTTACGCAAATGTTGCCCCTTGAGCCATTTACTGTAGCAACTTGTAGACAATCATCACATTTGGGGAAATTGGCTGCCTTAAATCATTGACACAACAGACAAATACATCTGGCACAACTTCAACTCTTTATTAAATTGTATGCCACACACTCAAAAGTAACTTCTCAGGATCCCTCAAATAGAGTGCATAGATTAGTCCAAACAAAATCACAATCAAGTCTGTCCAAGAGTTATGGGACATGACAACTTAATCCTCAAGGATGACAGACATGGTGAGTTTGAAATTGAATTGATGCAGGTACTTCTCCTTCACCGACCACTGCCATCAAAGCCACTGCTCCCTCCTGGGTTGCCTCCAACTCCTCCTGAAATGAGAATTTGTGTGTGTTATTGTTCAAATAACCAAGTCCATAAAATGGGTAGTAATGGAAGAGAAACCCTACTCCATCATCACTGCCACATTTTTACATATCAAATATAAAAACAGTCAGTAATCTTAAAACAATACAAAGTCCTACTTCTATTACAATTATGACCAATATTTTTTTCCTTTTTAACATGTCTGCTCTAAAGTCATCAAATAAAACACACAGCTGTTTTTCATTTTTATATTTAGTTTTTTCTCTTTGCAACACAAATAGAGGTGTTGAGCCATGGGTTAAGGAAAAGAACACAAAACAGCTTGATTATCGCATATGAATCGTCATTTAGGTACAGTGGTAGGCCAGCCAGGGCTGCCCTTCTCACTGCATTGATGATTTTCTCCTGTTAGCCAACTACAAGGAAGCACAAAGGACGTTTAAATATTCTGGTTTAGTGTCCTTCAGGAATAGCGGTGATGCCCAGGTGTCCTGGTTGGGAATCAATGTGTTAGACAAACTGTTGTTGGGCGGTGAGGAAAATCCTGTCCGTCCAGAAGTGCAGGCTCGTCTTTGGAGGAGGTGAGGGGCAAAATCACTAGTGTGGTCAGAAGCTGCCGTAAAAAATGTGGGTGAAAAATAATGAGAGATCAGCGAAGTCCTACATGCCCAGCACCCTTTCCATCAATTCGAATGGTTTGGGTATTGCAGGCGGTCGTCGGCCTTCTCCAGTTCGAACAATCTCAAAAGGAATGCCTTGAGTCCTTTGTACTTGCCAATAGCTGGTGGAGCCTCCAGCAGCTCTGGCTGTTGTTGACGCATCCAATGCTGCCACCACATGGAAGTACTTCGCAACATCCTGCGTTACTCCTCTTAGCTGAACTGGGCATCGATTTGCTGAAACCACAGCCGTGGGTTGTGCTGCCAAAATCTGGGCAACTCCACCATTGCAGCATAGATGCTAGTATTGGCATCAGACATGTTGCTCACATCACCAATTGTGCAGATGCAGTAAATGATCAGATAACTGTGGAGACAAAGACGGTTCATGCGTCTTTACTCTCAACAAGACTAATTTGTATCATCCTTTGAACTCAGAAACATGACAAGTCCACCCCTTCCCTTAAAGCTACAGGTTCGTGGTGAATGTCTGTTGCTTGTGGGTCACAACACGACCAGACATTTCTTTTTAGGAGATTACATTTTCTAAACTGATTGTTTGTTTGTTTTGATGATTTTTATAAGATTCATACATTATATTTAGATCATTGTACTTTCTGGACTGCTGCTTGAACACTGAAATGCATCTCAAGCAGTCATTGGTCCAACATAAACAAAATAAAATGAACATGGCCCATCATGAGCGTTATAGTATACTGACTCGTTGCTTTTCCAATGAATATAATCCTATGAAAGCAGGAAAGAGCTTCTCCTCGAGGCCACTAACCTCTCCATTCATTGCTGTTACATCACTAGCTAAGACCACGGATGTTGTACAATGACTCATCATTTAGCCCGACTAACCTGTGGCTAGCCTGTATCAAAACGTTTTCATACAGACGGTGCCAATTCAACTCTAAGGATACTTAGGTGCACACTGAATAAAACAACCAAATAATTGTTTTTTGTAAATATGCTTTATTTCAAAATACAATGACTGTGTAATGAATGACAAGTGTGATTGTGTATTGACAATGTGAGGAAAATTGCAATAAGGACCATTGTCACTTGACTCATTACAGAAGCAGGTCATACAAGGTGTCATTGCACATTGAAATAAATGTTTGAATTAATCTAATGCATGCAGCTGAGGAAATGAGTCCCCTGTATTAAAGTATTCAATGATACAGAAAAATATTTTCTCCTTCAAATATTGCATGCAGTGTGTGTTTGTTAATGTGTATGTGTGTAGTTTGCGTGAGAGCTCCCCGGTGCTTTAGAGGATGAGATGATTATGTAGCAGGCGGTTGGGTTCAGAGAGGGAGAGGTGGCGGATGCTGGAAGCCAGGGATTGTGAATACCGAGATAGTTTTTAATCTCTCAGAGCTCAACAGCTGCCTCACAACTCCTCTTCCACATCTCTCTCTCTCTCTCTCTCTCTCTCTCTCATCCCCCTCCATGCACTACATGCATAGCTTTTTACTTGCCACCAGTTACATCATAATGCCACCCTCTACAGAGACCTGCTATTGAAAGAAGATTGATACAGCCAAATATTTCTGCCATGGTTACCGAAGCTAGCATTATTTGAATGTTCCACAAGCATATTGATATTAGACATACTTATTGTACAGTAAAATGCAATATAGGCTTGACCTTTTCTAATGATTTCTAATGGTCATTGTCTTTGGAGATCTCTTATCTGTATGTTATGCAAACATTGTCTCCACATACACTCCTCTACAGCATATTCTTCTAATAATAATAGTTATTTTATTACAATCATAATCATCATCACAAATCCAACTTGTGGATAGAGGTTGTCTTAAAATTCAACTATTCTTCTTGAGTGTACTGTAGTGATAGTCCAGTTAATGTAATCACAGTTAAAGAAATAGAATGATGTGCTAAGCTGTCTAACCTTACTAACATCACTCTGCTCACATCACAATCAGTAGTTTTGCGTTTAACTAAATTTGTCTGAATGTTATAAACTCCTGCTTCCATGAAAGTTTCGTATTGAGGAGGCTAATTCTGCCTGGAGAAGATTTGCATTGATACCTATAACTCAGTTTTCCCCAACTTTTATTGAGGCAAGGCGTCTGTTTTATATGAGAAAATTCTCTTGGCACACAAACGGAACAAACATGTCACTAAAAGTATGAATACTGAAAAAAGGATGTTCTTGTCTTAGTTTACTCACAAACTCACTTAGTGTGAAATCTGGGGCTGTTTAGTTGAACACAAATATGATGTAATCACAGGAAGCCATGATTAACTCCAGGGATCCCCAACCACCGGGCCGCAGGCCACTTTGGACCGCACAGATGAAAAAAAAAGTACAGTACTTACGGCTTATTTATTATCAGAGGCTGAAAAATATTTTATTTTGAAAAGTGACCAGATATGTCCATCTATAACTGACTCTTAAAGTGGAAGTCAATGCAAACATTTTTTTTTCAAGAATATGTTCTATACAAGCCCACTAGTTGAAACAGGGCATTCTGATAAATATTGCATTTGTGAAATAAGTGTTAATCCACTCATTTTTAGCCCTCTCTGTGGGCGGCCATTTTGTCCTCTGTCGACTGAAAATGACAACACAAAAATCAAATCAAAATCACAACTGCTCACAACGACCAATCACGTCTGAGATTCGGAAAACAGGTCAGTCGTGATTGGTCGTTATGTGCAGTTGTGATGTCATTTTCAGTCGACAGACGATAAAATGGCCGCCCCCAGAGTTGGATAAAAACGAGTGCATTTGGCTGCTTAACTTATATTCCGCAAATGCAAAATTAAACAGAATGCCGTGTTTCAACTAGTGGGTCTGCTGGGAATATATTCTTGCCAAAAATATGTTTGGGTTGACTTCCGCTTTAATGCATGTCAAGTTGTCTCTGTCGTGTAATGCTAATATAAAATGCACAAGCTAGCAAATGAGTAAAATGAACAGACATATTTGGAAAGTTTCTTTGCACTGGGGAAAAGACCCGGTGAGAATTGAACACAAGAGCCTATGCCCAAGTAGAAAAATAAAGGTACATTTCACAGACAAGACCAGAAGACCGTCACCTACTTGGAATATGGACATACGGCAACAAGTGATTACGTAGGAAGCCCGCTCTGCACACCAATATGTGCTGTCAATGCAGACTTAAAAACTGATTTGTCAACATATGTAAGTGCCTTGATAGCGTCATTTTTGGGGGCTAACCGCTTCGCTAAGGCTAAAAAGTCATTCAATATTGATGGGGGAAAAAAACGACCTGTGGATTTGCCTGGAGAAGAGCGTGGGAGGGGTCCTTCAGGATCCATGCAGTCATGCCACAAAGCTGCTGCACATAAAAACCAGTCAGGGAGTGAGTGGGAAGTCCAATTATGTTATTATTTTTCAGGCCACAAACTAGTTGAGAGTGAATCAATAACTGCAATGCTGCCTGCAGCCTAACTTAGAAATGGAGTAATTAATTCACTAATGTATACTGCCAATACTGAGTTTTAAAAGTCAGCCTTCTCAACTGCTCTTTCTTTCTATATGTGTCTTTTTTTATTTTTGTTTCACACACAAGATGGCCAAAGTAGCTGCGGTCAAATGTCAGATCAGGAAATTACTTATTTGTTCAAGACAAGTATAGTTCTTTGCCAGACTAACAATCCTTTAAATTTTCGAAGATAGAAAATATAGGATAGGCCAATGGGTTGGGGACATTATTTCACATTGTTCATATTTTATTTTGTCAAAGGTTATCTGACACATTTTACAAAAAAATGTAAACCAACCAGGCATGGCAATCCTTGTCTTTCTTGCCATGCACAATTTTGGTCCAAGGCCTTATATTTTTCGAGTTGATCAGCACACAGCACACAGATATACAATAGTTTTGTACGTATGTACAGTAAGTTCATTGCACTGAACAAACCTGTGCAGAATGAACAAGAGACAACAAAGAGCTCTAAATTCAGGCCACTGAATATTTTAGATTATGAGACTCTTCCCTGATGAATTATTAGAGACCAATACACTGAGAGTGTTATGATGATTATGAACTGCCTTTTCATGACTACCTCTCTTTTAGATGTTAGAATAATGAAATTGTTTAGTGAGCAATTAATTCATTCCCAGCTTGAGAAGACTAGGGGAGTGGAAAAAATAAACTGAAAATTGGTCTCCACTGTACTGCGCCATTTCCCTGAAACAATGGCTTACAGTTCCCTGCTTACACTACTGCATGCCTTCAAACTGGCTGCTGGCCATGGTGTGTGCATGCGTGTGTGTGCGTGTGTGTGTGTGTCTTCCATAGTTGACACAATGACAACTTGTTGCGCTGGGAGGCTGGATGTGGAGATGTAAAAAAACAACAACAGTGTTCCAAAAGAATGAGGGGTTTGTTTGGAGGTCATGGTGTCAAAGTGTCAGGACACCATTTATACTGAATTATACTAATATTTGTATCATTTCACAAGTTTTTAATGACAATGAATTGACAAGTGACAAATGACAAGTGTTGCTTGTTTTTGAATTTGGTGACAGTTCTTTCCGTTTCTCTGATTTGGCAAATCCACAAATTAATATGACATGATTTTTTTTGGGGGGGGGGGGGGGAGGGGAGTGTTTCAGTTCAGCAAGTATTTTGACGTAGATTTCGACTTTGACGGTGAAATTCGACATACGCGGAAATTCGTGTTACATCGCCAGTGTAGGAACGGAACTCGTTCGTAAAATGAGGACTCCCTGTAGTTTGGCTGGTCCTGCGACTTACATATTTTGGCATGGGGAAATACTGGCAAATACTATTGGTGCATTTACTGCCAGTGGCCAGCGGCAATACATCAAAAGTTGCCATCCATCAAAAGAAAGTAGAAGAAAAAATGGAGGAAAAAGAGGTTGTAGTCAATAGTCATGCAGCTTCCGGCTAACGTTGGACTCGTCTTCTAGCTAGCTTGTACTAGCTAGCTAGCTTGCTCATGAATCCAAAACCAAAATGCTTGCGGTTTAGTATTATTTAATATGCCACTTTTTTCTTATTGTAGTCTTTATAAAATAGTTTATTATCACTACAATTTCAACGCTAAACAAACTTACCGCTCATTAAGTGATCGCTGCACACATGAGCCCAAACTACGGATTGGCCATGGAGGTCTGCACGGGAGATGTTACTCAGCCACTTCGTTTGCCATGTTTTCGACATTTCTTCTCTCACCTGGTGCATAATTATCGTCAGAATGTGAAAGAAACGTTGATTATTATAACACCGAATGACGCAGCAAGAGCGCATAATTTTAGTAGCCGAATAGGGTGTTTTGCGATCAAATGAACAGTCGAATGCTATCCACCCAAGTTGGTGACCGAAAAAATACAAAGCAGAATTGACGTCACATGCAAGCAAACTATACTCAAAGACTCAGAGAAACAACTGAAACTCTCTCATCCATACTAGTCTTTTTTGTTGTTGTTTTTTTTTGTTCAAACAAAACTGAAATTAGCCCATACACAATACTGAAAGGCTCTCATACACAAAACTAAAACACTCTCTTGTAGTGGAAAAATATACATCCGGTCAAATGATTTGAAAACCCTAACTAACCAATTAACTAAGCCTAACTCTTATTTTCCATAATCCTTCAGCCCTATTATTATCATTATCATCTTAGAAATATTTCATTAGCACCCCCGTAAACCACACGGCACAATTATGGGTGGTGGTGGCCCACGATCAGGGGTGCCCGGCAGTCTCCGATTGCCCACGTCACACGTGTGGCCGATTACATCATCCGCAAGGGGAAATCTTGCACTTTACCTTGCACCTTACTTGCGTGACAATCTCATGCGTGGACCCCAGCAAGTCAATTTTTGCTTCTGTAATGTTAAGCATTGTGTGCACCTTGACCGCCCTGACTTTAAAGAGAATGAAGGGAGCCAGTTCGATTGGCCCGTAGTCGGCTGCGTTCCACCCCACAATGGAGCATAATGGCGCAAACTTCCTCTTCTACCTGTGCGACTCTAAGAAAATACCAATAGAGAGAAAACTCCACCCATTCGCACAGTTAGACTGCACTTTGTGCTAGACTTGCGCTGAGCAGAAAAATAGGGCCTCGAGAGTGTTTGTGTTCGGAGAGGCAGAGCGCGCTCCCCTTCCATTAATTGTCAAATGCAGCCATAGTTGTAAAGCAATCAGCAACTCATGCTTGAACTGTTTCCTTTCCTTGCCCGAAGCACTGGGCTCTGTCACTCCTTGGCACTCTGAATAGCCGAACGGCACATTTGAACAACACTCTGCGTTTCCGAACGATCGGCGTGAAAGCAGTGCGCGCTTGGAGTGTATTTCCGAACGGTGCGACAGAATGGTGATTTTGGAGGCCAGTCCGAGCTCAACTGTTCTTCTTCTAGTTTTTTGGAAAATAAATTTCGCTCTAAAATGAGATTTACAATATATGTTTTTTTCTTCTTCATGATGCATTTTTTTGACTGGTGCGACTTAAACTCCAAAGCTGAAAAATACTGTAATTAGGAGTTTGATAAAATCCATAATAAAGTTCTACATTTGTGTGCTTTTACTTTGTAAAGACAGTTTGAGCGTGGTGCTTTTCTGTTGCAGCATGAATGTGCTCCAGTGCACAAAACAAGGGCAATCCACACATGCTTGAATGAATGTTTTGTTGTGGAAGAACTTGTATACAACCTTTATCTGACCTCTGTATATAACAGAAAGGAGAAAGATTGTGGAGAGAACAGAAAACTGGTCCATATAATACGTTTTTAACTCGGGCTCCAACTCAGAATTCAAATAATTACTAATCAGTGATTGCTTTGCAGGTGCTATGCGTTCCTGTCTTTCACAGTTTTATGTATATAGTTAGGGGTGCACATTACAATTTTGGCCTTGTTCTCAAAGAAGCACCTGAGCTTGTTGCTTGTTGCTCACTTTTTCCCGACCCACCGACTGTAGTGGCGATTCTAGGATTTATTATTATTACTATTAATATATGAGTTATTAAAGCGTGAATCAACCCAAACATATTTTTTTTCAAAAATATGTTCTATGCAGGCCCACTATTTGAAACACGGCATTCTGATTAATATTGCTTTTGTGGAATAGGAGTTAAGCCGAAAAATAAACCCCTTTTTAGCCATCTCAGGGGGTGGCCATTTTGTCACATCTGTAATCAAATGACATCAAAAATACTCTGGGCTCAAGTCACGATCAATCACGCCTCAGCTTCAGAAAACAGGTGAGATGTGATTGGTTGTTACCTTAGCCCTGAGCAACTGTGATGTCAATTTCAGTCGACAGAAGTGGCAAAATGGCCGCCCCCAGAGATGGCTAAAAACGGGTGGATTAACTCTTATTCCACAAACGCAATATCTAAAGTATCAGAATGCCTTGTGTCAACTAGTGGACCTGCATAGAACATATTCTTGAAAAAAATGTTTGGGTTGACTTCCACTTTAAGAGATGGACTATAGTACTATCTTGAAATGTGTACATTAGATGTATTCTAATTGTCTAACTTAATACAGCCTTTACCTAATTTAATAGAGCAAACAAAATAAACATGATGTGGAAAAGATATCTGGTTGGAACATAATCGTACGAAATGGAACTTACAGTAATTGCTACTTTGAAAAGCTCCTTGCTGTGACACTAAAATAGATTCACAATAAAGGATTTATTTGGCCTTCAATGAACTGCGAATAGTTGCTCGTGAATACACAGCTTACAGAATAGAAAATGATGCCTCTCCAAATGCTTAAAGGAAGGTAGAAGGACTTTATATTTTCTTGTGTGTCCAAAGGATCTGGAGAGTTGTTAGTCCTTAACTGTAAAGTGCAGCCAGCCACTGATGCTACCAAAGGCAAGGTTTTATGTACAGAAATAGAATATTGTACACTGTGTACAGGCAATTTTACCGTCACGGCATCTTTGCTCTAAAGCAGTGGTCTCCAAGAGAGGTCCAGATTCGGTGAGGTGAAAATGCGGGGGGCCACCCATTTAGCCTGACACTCTTTTTTTACATGAACACCGATAAACCCCAGCACATTTAGCAAACCAGTCTGCCTTTCATTTTTGACTTTTTAATTTACATTTCAAGATTCTTAAAAATGTTTTTGGTCCATTTGAAACATGACATATCACTGGCAATTAGATGTTCACTGCACTTTTAGATTTAAAAACAAGGAAATAAGTAACAGTATTCACCAGCGTAAATTACATTTCTAACATGAATAACAAACGGAGATTAAATGTTCTCTGAACTTTTAAATTCATAAACAGGGAAATAGATATGTAAAAATATATACATCGAGTTTTGAAACATGGAATATTGTTGAAAATAAAAATTCACTGAACTTTTAGATCTAAAAGCAGGGAAATAAGTAACAGTCTCCTTGCAAATGAGGGAGACACAGTTGTTGTGTATTTCACTGGAAAAAAAAGTCCAAAGTTTCAGAAAACAGGTCAGCCGTGATTGGTCGTTACCTGAGCTCTGAGTAGTTGTGATGTCAGTTGACAGAAGTGACAAAATGGCCGCCCCTGGAGATGGCTAAAAACGGGTGGATTAACTCTTATTCAACAAACGCAATATTTATCAGAATGTCTTGTTTCAACTAGTGCGCTTGCATAGAACATATTCTTGAAAAAAATTTGTTTGTGTTGACTTCCACTTTAAATTGTCGGCCCTCGCTGTCAACTTTCTTTTTTTATTCAGTGTCGCCATTCTAGCCGCACCCGCTCATTTGCGCACAACGGAGAGGGGACGTGGTTCGCTTGGTAGTAGATGACAGTATTTTTCGACATGGCAATCAAGTGTGCTAATGCAAACGATATTGCCGTCTTGGTAAGTTCAACAGCTGTAAAAAACAAAAGAAAGAAAATAAAAACCTGCTAGGTCTACCAAGCGCCTCGCTCACAGTTCTCCAAGCCTGGTTTCTTTTTTTCTTGTCCTGGTAGTGGTAGCTGGCCATGTTATATAGCTCGGGGTGTCCACAAATGGCAACGATAGTCTTTTCCTCCATTTTGCGCTCTCCAGACAAAACCCACCGACTGTATGGGCCCTTGTGTGTGACGTCGTATGTTCCGATGCTGATTGGCTGCCGTGAGGCAAAGAGGGAAAAAATTTCATTTGGCCCCCAGGCCGAGCTTTGGACATTTCTGCTATAAAGAAAGGGAACATTGCTGTTTAAAAGTGACACACTTCTGACTATTAATGTCTACCTTTTTTAGTATTTACTGATCTTTATCATTTGCATGATTTACATTAGCATACGTTTCCTGAGTGGCAAATTTAATGACAACACAGGGAGATAGGGAAAGCAGTTTTTTGTCGTTTGTGGAACGGGAGTGGCTGTATGTAAAACAAGCGCACCGCTTCCTTTCACTCAGGCAACACATTGCTCTTCACTCCCCATCCACTGCTGCACTCCGTAGGGAAAAAAAAGCAAAATGCTTAGTATTAGGGGTGGGCAATACTGGGAATTTTGGTATCGATCCGATACCAAGTAAATACAGGGTAGTATCGGCCGATATTGATACGGTACCGATACTTTATATATATATATATATATATATATATATATATATATATTAATCCAACCCCCTTATGACGCTGTCAATTTTTTTGATCGCGTGATTAAGGTTTCCATAGCAACCAGCGGCTGCATTGATAAAGGCTGCTGGTAACCATGATCTATACAAGTATATTTTTAAAAAAGCTTTAGAGTAGAGGAGGCGTTACATCTGCTTCAAAATATTGATGATGAGGATGAGTTGCTCAGCTGACACATGCACGGCTGAGTTCTCTTGCCCCGCGGTGATAGTCGCGATGTACGCGTTGGTAATGTAACGCTTAAAAGTTGTTCTTCTTTATCTTTGGAGGCCGTGGTATGGCGTTTTCCAATATAGGTTTGACTTTATGTATTTCTTCTGGCGTCTTCCTTGCTAAAAAGAACCGACATGGCAGGACAGTGTTTTGTTCCGTCTTCATATTCAGACGTAAACAGCCCCGCTCTAATTCACGTCTCTCTCTCGTTTCTTCTTCGGCGCCGTACCAAACCAAATCAAAAAGGAATAAATACTTAAGCACAATATAAATATATACTCACAAAACAATATTGCAGCAATTTAGAAAAATAATAAATACAAAATAATATTCCATTTGCAGATGTATTTTGTAACAGCAGGAACCATGCGATCGAGAGCCGCACAGGACAATCTCAGCATTGCACCAACTGTTTCTCATTCATTTATCTGACACAATTAACATTAAAATATACCCACAACAGAATTTTGATAAACAAAAGACCCTTATAAGACACTCGAGCAGCGAGTAATAATCTTTTTAGTCTATGAAGTCATTGCCAGAGTGCAATAAAAAGTGACGTGCGTACAAATGACTGCTCTTGTACAGTTCTAAATCCAAACGGCGCTTGAGCAGCAAGTCGCGAAATAAACATATCTGTCAGAAGAGCACTAATGTAAATGATTGTGTGTGTGTGCATGCGCGGACGCGTGTGCGTGCGTGTGTAGGTGTGTGCGTGTGTTTGAAAGGGCTGAGAGGCTGTTTGTGTGAGTTGAATCCAATGCTTGTTTTTTCAATTGAACGGGAAGTCAACCCAAACATTTTTTTTTTCAAGAATATGTTCTATACAGGCCCCCTAGTTCAAACAAGGAATTCTGATTAATATTGTGTTTGTGGAATATGAGTCAAGCAGAAAAATCTAGCCATTTCAGGGGTCGGCCATTTTATCACTTCTGTCAACTGAAAATGACATCACAGATGCCCTGAGGGCTCAAAAAACGACCAAGTTCAGTTTAAGAAAACAGGTGAGTTGTGATTGGTTGTTACCTGAGCTCTGAGCAACTGTGATTTCATTTTCAGTCGGCAGGGTGAGCTTTTTTCATATGTTTGTTTAAATTCGTGGTGTTACCACAATAGCGGAGCATTTTATTACACAAATCACACTTGGCACTGTCCTTTTCTTTTGTTTTAAAAAAAAATCCACGCAGCGCTCCGCTTCTTTTTGGCTCTGCCATTGCTTTAGGTTCCGGCTGCTCTCTCATTCTCCCGTCGCCCTCTCTGCTAGGGAGGGACTAAAAGTGTGCCTGAGTCACTCACTCAGGCAGAGACTCAGAGAGTAGCAGGAGGCGCTGGGTGAGAGAGAGAGGGGGGGCGCTTTGAGCAAAGTATCGATTCCAGGACAATAGTATCGATTCGATCCAAGTACTTGCTTGGTATCGATAATATCGACATTTGGATCGATCCGCCCACCCCTACTTAGTATGCTGATACAGACTTTAATCTGGTACGCAAAGTAATATTTGCAGCGCACAGGCACACCAGTTATAGTATTTTAGCAAAATAAAACCAAAAAAACACAGCACAAGAGCAAAACTTCTTCCATTACTTCTTCGGCTATTAGTAGTGTAATGGTGCATTAACTTTCACACAGCATGCATGGTTTCAATTCTCCTTTAATTAAATCAACTCAGGGTGTAGTCTGCATCTCACCCAAAGATAGATGGGAGAAGCTCTCATTTTCCAATGGAAGATATCATGGGCAGATGAATGATAGGGTTCATCCCTTTTAATGGAAACAATCTGATCTGTAGGCGTTGACTGTAGTCACCAATTCAAACGTAACGTAAAATGTGTTGCTAGTCGGAAAAAGTGGCATTCATTAATTCATAGATGTACTGTCAGACAGGTTGTGAAGTGACTTTGTGAAGAGGAAGCTTAAACATAGAGCCATTCTGAGTAATACATACAATGGTGTGTGTCTGTTTTATCTCTCCAGTTAGAAGACTATGGACCTGAGCCTGCGTGATGCTCTGGGTGGGGGTGGAGGTGGGGTCCCAGGTGGAGCCCCTGCAGAGGCTCTGATGAAGAGAGACTTTATGAGTGCGCTGGAGAAAGAGAGTTATGATGACAAGGTGGGAGAGACAATGACCAAGAGTGACTACCGACCTTTACTGGATGGGAAGGACGGCAAGAGTGGTGAGTCACTTCAAACACTTCAGGAAATTGTGTTTTTATTCAAGATGTTGATTTTTGTATTGAACAAATTGTTTACTTTGTGTGTCATTACGCACAATTTTAAGATGATGGTGTTGCTGGTGGCGGCACGGTGGTCGACTGGTTAGCACGTCCGCCTCACAGTTCAGAGGTCGTGGGTTCGATCCCGGCTCCGGCCTCCCTGTGTGGAGTTTGCATGTTCTCCCCGTGCCTGCGTGGGTTTTCTCCGGGCACTCCGGTTTCCTCCCACATTCCAAAAACATGCATGGTAAGTTGATTGGATACTCTAAATTGCCCCTAGGTGTGATTGTGAGTGCGGATGTTTGTCTCTGTGTGCCCTGCGATTGGCTGGCAACCAGTTCAGGGTGTCCCCCGCCTACTGCCCAAAGACAGCTGGGATAGGCTCCAGCACGCCCTGCGACCCTTGTGAGGAGAAGCGGTACAGATAATGGATGGATGGATGGTGTTGCTGGTATATGTTTCCAAGACAGATTTTGCAACCGCTGTTTGTTTACTTAATGTTGACTGAAAATCCTAGTTCGGTTTCTCTGTAAAATGTCACATACAGCCGGAGGTTAAACATGATCGTGAGGCTTCGCCAAATGTCTCACCGTGTGTTGTGGGATGTCATTGGGAATTTTGAGGAAACTGTCATTCTGATTTTCTGTCCAGTGGTTTTGTTGCTCTCTACTGTGTGCACAGTACCTTGATGACACACTTCCCCCAAAGATTATTTAGACTGGCGCCCATGTGCGCGACATAAAAACGGGTGTAACTTCATTTTCCTGCCAGTGCAAGTCTAGTCTAGCGTGTTTGGGGCAGTGTTGCACCCATCTGGGTGCTTCCACGCACGGAGTTGCCCCCGACTCATCCGCAATTTGCTAACATAAAATAGCCTGCACGCACACATCACCATCTGATTGGTTCTTCGTGCAGTGGGTAACAGCCAATCATCAGTAAAGCTGCATGTTTGCTCTGGAGACGTCAAGTGAGCAGATGAAGGTAAGGTTTTGCCGAAATTTTAAAATCTCAGTCTACTGCAACTCACAACAATGAACTCTTTTATGTCATTAAAACACATGGGGGCAGTTCCGCTCGCCACAGCCTTGCCTTGAGGCTAAAGCTAACCGCTCCACTGTTGTCACAATGCAGAAGTAATTAGCTACGTGAACCACATGGCACAGAGAAGTACAGTTGCTTCTAGTATTGATAAGGAAATGATCATAAAAGTAAGAAGTGAGTGAATGCCAGTGTGGGTGTGTGTCTGTGTGTTGAAGCCAAATTCCACGGAAAGCTTAACTCAACTCAACTCTATTTATAGAGCACTTTAAAACAACCACCGCTCCATAGAAAGTGCTGTATATAATGCAAACATTGACGTCAAAAAAGTACTGCAACTAAAAGTCCGGTCTTGGGAACATTTAGAGCAAAAAAACCCCAACTTTTTCTGCTTCCACTGAAGACGGCCGCAGCATATGGGACACACAAGAATGACGGAACACCCACAAAAAGCAACGGAGAGAAGACACAGACGTGTTGATTAGTAGTTTATTTTTCTGGATCGTAGCTGCATTGAGGATGCACTTTTCTGTTTTTGAACTTTAAAAAACTATTTACTGCAGTTAACTTTAAGAAGGTTTCAATTAACTATACACTAAACTAACACTTTAGACTTTTAAAACAAAGTTGACTTTGTTATCTAAAAAAACGTTAACATGTAAATCACAAAAGCTGTTTAGTAAACACGTGCTTAAAGGCATTTAAACTAAGTCAAGTGTTGGGAGATTTTATTTTTCAAACCTTTGACACTATTTAACCCCTTTTTTACACAAATGAATATTGGCTTCAAAGATCGATTATTAGCCTACTTAATTATTAATAATCGGTATCGTGTCGGCCCTGAAAAAAAGCATAGCGGTGGTTCACTAATCGTAGTACATTTCTCTAGTATACTCGGTGTACTGTGTATACTACCTATTACTACAAAGAATTTTCCACCAATTATTTTATTGGTTGATAGTCCACTGATAGTGTAGTGGTACACACGCCTGAGTTGTGTGCGGGCAGCGTGGGATCGATTCCCGCTCAGTGACAGTGTCTATGTGTGCCCTGCGACTGGCTGGCGACCAGTTCGGGGTGTAGTCTGCCTTCGCCCATTGACGGCTGGGATAGGCTCCAGCAATTCCCCGCGACCCTGTATAGGATAAGCGGTTTGGAAGATGACATGACATGACATTGGTTGATATTTGTCAGCCCGCAGGATCGTCTGTCGCCTCAATTGCCTTAATTAAGATATGAAGTAGCAACATTTGCTGTTAATCTCTCCTCTGTGTTTACCTACATATATGGATGTGTGTGTAGTTTTAACTGTGTGCATTATACACTACTATCACATGTGACTGCAGTATAGTGGAGCTTCAACATCAGCACCCTCACATTTCAAGCTGTCGGTGTTTGGTCCTATTATGCACCCACTCACACACAACTCTACACACGCAGCTATACACAAACCTTGTCCTAAGCTGTCAGAACCCATAACTAAGATGGCTCTCTAAATGTGATGATTCCAGCAGATATGTTAAGGTGACTACGATGTGATGTACTGTAAGTAAAGCTTTTTACCACAGGAGTCTTGCACATCCTCTACCAATGAGTCTTGTGTCTTATTTTACATGATCACTCAACTCAACAAAATGTTATTTATAGCTTAAAAAAAACACAGCTGAAACAAAGTGCTGTACATAAGTAAAAGTTGAACATAAAGTATGATTTAACATAAAAAAAATAAAAAACAATAAAACCAGAGCCTCATGGTGTGTATAAAGCCAAGGAATAAAAATAGATTTTAAGACATGTTCTAAAAATGGACAGTGAGGGAGCTTGATATGTGTCAGCAGAGTTGTCAAAAGTATTCACATGTATTACTCAAGTAAAAGTATAGATATTGGGATTTACAAAGACTTTAGTAGAAGTTGAAGTATCAACACCAGCTTTTTACTTAAGTAAAAGTGTAAAAGTAGTGCTTTAAAACTACTTAAAGTATAGAAGTAAAAGTAATGCAAGGAGAAAAAAAACCGCATTGAAGCGGAAGTCAAGTCATGTTCCATGTGGCCCTGCTCATCGGTTTTCTGATTAATCTTGTGTTCATCAAATAATAATCAGAGGAATCCAACCCACCCCAAAATGTTTAAATTGACTTTTAAAGCTTGGGCTGTATCACTGGGGCATATTATGCAAAAAAAAAAAAAACAACAACATTTTTAAAAAAGCCATAATTAATATAATGTTATATTAAAATGTTACGTTAAAGGCCACGTGTTTCAGCTGCATTATACCCATTAAAAATGATCACATTTAGTATGCCTACAAGGCAAATACTTTAACTGACACTAGAGCCGGGAGCGCCGTTGCGTCTTTCTACCTTTGAAGGTAGGGCGGTGTCGTGAGAATCACTCGATCAATCGTAGCGTGATTTACCCACATTGGTATTTTGAACAATGATCAGCTGGAATGAACACAAACCGAAATGAAATAGTAACGAGGGTTTTTTGTGGTGTAAGGAGTAGAAATATTTTCTTAAAAATATAAGGAGTAGAATTATAAAGTAAACTGAAAAAGAACTACTTCACTAAAGTATAGATACCCAAAATTTCTACTTAAGTAAAGTAACAAAGTATTTTTACTTTGTTACTTGACACCTCTGACAAGGAGGCATTTCCTTAGTTTGGGACCAGCAACAGAAAAAGCTGTATCCCACCAGAGCTTCTGTTTACATCTGATACACACATAAGAACTTTTAAAATCTCAAAAGATTGTTTACGGTATTTGTCATATACACACGAACATAAAAATAGGGCTTTTTTGACCATATTGTGTATAGTGTACGCTAATCTCAACACAGAGCACAACACATATTAAGATTCTCATCCACAATCTTGTTTGATCACACACGATCTCTCAAAAATTAAGAAGAAACACACTTCCGGACATACGTCAATGTTAAAAAAACAAAAACAAACTGACTGGAGGTGGAGCATTGTAAAATAGCAATGTCGTCAAGAAAGGACTTGACTTTGGAAACTACTTCTTGCCGTCTTGGGAACCCACTTTTATATTTGGGTAGGCCATATTTTATTTATTTGCTGTCACTTCCTTGTGACAGCACAGGGCACTTGTTTGATTGACAACATGACGTTCACATCACAGTTTATAGAATCAAATGAATTGAGAGTAATCACGTTCCTCACACAACATGAAGATTTTTAGTTGGAAATATTGCAAACGTGATATTTGAGATCGTTGGCCCTGACTCATTACGGAACCTTTCATCAATCCACATACCTCACACGTAAATTTAATGTTAGAGGACAATTTTATAAGACATAAGATAGTTGGGCGAGGCTTTTCTAAGTTTGTGTTAGAGTGCTTGTGGAGTCGCAAGGTTTTCCTCGTAATCTATATGGTTAGTTGTGGAAAAGATTTGTCGGGGAATTAGTGTTCACAGGGACCGTTTTGGCACATCTAACAATGTTTTTCTGACTGAAGTCAGTCTTGTCAACCCCGAATCATTTCCGGGCTAGGGACATGGACTTGGTCGCTGAGATGGTGCGTTCCCTCTGTTGCTATCACAGAGTCACATGACTGAATCATGCCCGCTGATTCACAGAGTGAGGGTTTTTCACTTCCTCCTCCTTTGCCGTCTTTGCACGCTTCGAGAGTATAGATACTCAATCATGTAAAATTGCACATCGTGAAAGTAATGTTGACGATAATATTGATGACAATATATATCTCCAAATCCAACTTCTCAGAAATTCACTTATTACAGGGGTTTTGGAAGGTATAACTCACGAAAAGTGAACACTACACTGTACTTAGAATACAGCATCGTGTTCTACGGCATAACTGTATTAAAACTGCAGATAAAAATGCTGATTTATTTTCTCTACACCATTTTACACCATCGCCGTGGAACCGTTCCTCCCACTGCATAATACAAGTGGTAATGATGAACACACACGAAAATACT
Organism: Filicampus tigris; assembly: GCF_054856515.1. NCBI lineage: Eukaryota > Metazoa > Chordata > Actinopteri > Syngnathiformes > Syngnathidae > Filicampus > Filicampus tigris. Next base: position 4,804,796 of record NC_141226.1, read on the forward strand.
ATTACTACTAATAATTAAAGTGTGTTTCTAAATGATAACACTGGTCAACATTTTTTTTCTAAACGTTTTAATCAGAGATGAAGTAAACTTTTCTAGATGCATTTTTTTGCACTTATTCCGAATGTGTTCTCTTTTTTCTCTTGCACATCAGCTTTTCATAATAATAGTAATAATAATAATTATAATAATACATAACGGCGGCACGGTGATCGACAGGTTAGCACGTCCGTCTCACAGTTCAGAGGTCGTGGGTTCGATCCCGGCCCCGGCCTCCCTCTGTGGAGTTTGCATGTTCTCCCCGTGCCTGTGTGGGTTTTCTCCGGGTACTCCGGCTTCCTCCCACATTCCAAGAACATGCATGGTAGGTTAATTGGACTCTCTAAATTGCCCCTAGGTGTGATTGTGAGTGCGGTTGTTTGTCTCTGTGTGCCCTGCGGTTGGCTGGCAACCAATTCGGGGTGTCCAACGCCTACTGCCCGAAGACTGCTGGGATAGGCTCCAGCACTCCCCCAAAGGTTATGACCCTTATGAGGATAAGCGGTATAGTATAGATAATGGATGGATGGATAATACGTAACATAATATATTTTGTATTAATGAAGGGTTAGGTTCAGCAACAAGTGGTTAGGGGAAACGTCGTGGCAATAAATTGCAACGTATGGTACAATTTGTATTGCTTTTATAGGTCAAACTTAAAAACAAAAAATAAAAATACCTCAAAAACCTGATGTGCTAGAAAAAAGTAAATACATTTTTGAAATCTGCGTCAAAAATACGTTGTGGTACACATGAAGGCCTGACCACTAGGCGCTCACCAACGAACCCCACTGCCAGACCTGGCTCCAGAGGGGAGCCCCAGTGACCCGCATCCGGGCAAGGGAAAACAAGATCCATAAATTGTACTCATAAGGGGTCTTTTGTGCCATGCTTTGTCTGGACCCTCACCTAGGACCTGTTTGCGGGTGACCCTGACAGGGGCATAAAGCCCCAGCTTCAGCTGGGAAGCCCAGACTTCCCTCTCCTTGGCCACTTTGTCCAGCTCTTCAATGTGATTTCCAAGGCATTTCCAGGCCAGCCGGGAGACATAGTCTCTCTAGCGTGAAAATAGTGCCCCCTATGTTTGCGCCTTTTCTCTGAACATATTCATTTTTTGGACCAGCAATAAGCATCAAGCTGGGATTTCAAATCAGATTTGATTTACTTTTCTATTCTGCTCTGATGTGACTTGGGTTTCGGTTTATGTCTGACTCTATTATTATTGGTTGGCTTTTGAAACAGTGTTGCTGATGAAATCAGTGTTGATTAAACATTATTACAACACTACCAGTTGGTCATAATCATGCCATTTGATGTCATCGCTACATATTGCAGAACAATTATTAGCTCCCCTAGCAATGTTTATAGTAGCACATAACAGAATAATATCTGCAAAATGACTTACCGGTAATTCTGTACAACGACTCTTTGTGTGACAGAGCAGACCTCTTGTATTTGCTCTGAGTCACAAAAACTGGCTTGCCTTTGAGTATTACTCTCCAAATGTGTACCTGCACTATAAACTAAACAGGAAAAGGTCAGCTTTGCATCTTATGAAATATTGCAGTACATGATGTTGATTTAAAACCACTCCCACCCGTTATAGGCATCTATTTTTGGAGTGGTACCCCACTTTGGAGGTTTTACTTGGATGAGAAATGTAGGGAGAGCTTTCAGTTTAGTGAGGCAGAAATGCAGTTTGGTTTAAAAGGAGTTTGACCTTGAGCCTGGAGAATGACTGCAGTCCACAGAGGCCTGACTAGATCCTAGCTGTGCTGCCCCCACATTCGGTGTGTGTTCCATGTCTTTAGCTGATTACGCTCTGGCCGTCTTTTTTTTTTTTTTGCCTTTTTACCTGTTCTGTCTTGTGTGATATGGACTGTTTCTCAGTGCCGTAATTCCTAACACACCGATGATGCACTGAGTGTATTTAATATATATGAAAAAATACCAGATTGAAGCATGGAGCAAAGACTGTGCGCCAAATGTAAAACATGTTGCATAAAGTATGGAAACTGGCTGAGAAGAAATTTGGTCTGTTGTTGTTCTGGCACACATTTGACTGGACTTCCTTTTTGTTTCAGTTTTTGGGACAGGTGAAGGGATTCGTATGCCACTTTTCTATTAGCCCCAAACAACACAAAACTACACCACTGTGCTTGGCCCTGCTCCACACCACACGGTCTCTGCTGAACTAAATCTGATCAACTGTAGCAGATTCTGTCGTGACAAGTGAATTATTCTTTTAAGTGCTGCATTATTTTTGTAATTTTGCGAGTTTGTGACAGTGATAGACCTGATGGATTGTACTTTTTCTCTAAACTAGCAGGCAAATTCATTGCGTTTATATGTTGAGAGGAGTTTTGGCACAATTGGATTTGGGGCATTTGTGAGCTTGTCGATCACAGCAAAGAGAGTATTGTTTAGGTTCTTACTAGGGTGGCCAACCGTCCCTTGAAAAACCGAATCGTCCCGTATTAAGGAATATAAGTTTGTGTCCTGTATTGAGTTGTAAAGGGACGCACTTTGTCCCGTAATATCATGAGAGTCGAAAATAGTTAGTAAAATGACGATGGAATTCATGAACGGCAGTTTCGTTTCTATGACAATTTACAGTAACGGTCCTAGGCCCTCCCCTGCTCTGTGACCAATGAGCTGACAGCACATTCGTGCGTATCAGGATACATAATCCCCTTATCTTATTGGTCGAGGTAATGTTGATTGCCTATGTAGCATGGCAAATTTGTTGTCCACTAGGCAACGCCAGAGATAGATATGGTTTGTAAAGAATAATTTTTTTTTAACCCTCTGATCAAGGTTAATATGGGAATGTGTAATGAATGTCAGCATTGTATGGACAAACAACATAAAATAATTTTGGGGTGGAATAAACAAGTACAATTGATTGGCAAGTATGTTAAATAGATAGATAATACAGAATAGAATAGGATAGAATAGAATAGAATGCAACAGAATACAATACAATACAATAAAATAGAATAAAATAAAATAGAACAGATTAGAATACTTTATTGTCCGTCCCACTGGTGACAGAAATTCCTCTTTGACGGGGCACACAAACACACTCAATAAGACACATGCAAAAAACATGCCATCAATGATCTATTTCAAAGTGTTCAGAATGGTTGTGGCAGATGGAATGAATGAGTTATTGTAAATATTTATATATATATATATATATATATATATATATATATATATATATGGCGGCACGGTGGTCGACTGGTTAGCATGCCCGCCTCACAGTTCAGAGGTCGTGGGTTCGATCCTCCCTCCGGCCTGCCTGTGTGGAGTTTGCATGTTCTCCCCGTGCCTGCGTGGGTTTTCTCCGGGTACTCCGGTTTCCTCCCACATTCCAAAAACATGCATGGTAAGTTGATTGGACTCTCTAAATTGCCCCTAGGTGTGATTGTGAGTGCGGATGTTTGTCTCTGTGTGCCCTGCGATTGGCTGGCAACCAATTCAGGGTGTCCCCCGCCTACTGCCCAAAGACAGCTGGGATAGGCTCCAGCACGCCCCGCGACCCTTGTGAGGATAAGCGGTACAGATAATGGAAGGATATATATATATATATATATATATATATATATATATATATATATATATATATATATATATATATATATATATATATATAAATATATATATACATTTTAGTATACATTTATATATATATTTATATATACATTTAAGTAATAAATTGATGAATAATAGATGTTGTTACAAGTTCAAACAGATATGCATAAGTTTTACTTTACAGGCAGTCGATATACTACACTTTAACTGTAAATATAGTAAAAAAAAACTGTAAAAATGTATTTACATTATTTTCTCTTTTATGAAGAGTAAGTGGACAAATGTGTGAAACTAATTTTCTGCTGAACTGATGAAAGGTGAGCTCATTTTGAGCCTCAACTATGTCTTGGTCATTGTTTTACTCTGCAGTAGTCAAAGACGTTTCTGCCAAAGCAGAAAGCTTGTTGCCCTTGGCACCACATTAGGAAAATTCTGATTGGATAACAAAACACCCTTCTAAATTATAGACATATACTATATATAAGAATTAATTGCAAATATTACTACTTTATCTTGAGTGCCGACATTTAAAATTGAGCACTCTGGATCTGAATATCGAAATTTTAGTATCGATACGCCCATCCCTAGTTGAAGGCAGTCAGGTCGGCCGTCCCTGCCGATGAGGGGTTCCTTATTTATTTTTCAGGGAGTTGGCAACCCTAGTTCTTACTAAGTGTTCTTTTCTAGCTTTGACTAACTCTTTGTTAAAATGTCCAAAACATTGTCTGTACAGATCAAAATGAACTTGGGGATTTAGTTTTTCTCCACTTACCATTCAAAGTCATTACATTCATGGTGTACCTCCAAGATGTTTTAGGTCGACGTGAAATGGTCTTAGTTTTAATAGGAGCAACAGCATCCAGGAGCTTTGAGATTTACCATTTGAATTTATCCAAAAGTTTATCAACAGTCACAGTTGGAGACACAGCCATGATTTTCATAAACATTGCTTGTGTTCTCGTCTGTACATCTTTGTGTAATAAGCACAGTTGTTGCCTGAATTTTTGGAATTATTTGGAGTTCAAAGAATACACTGAAATGAGCTGAAATAGCCAGATTTTTAACATCAACAGATGAAATGTCAACAGCTTTAGAGATAATGACGTGAATGTGACCGTAACCAAAAGAGCGTGACCTTCAGTATTTTTTGAGCTTTTAACATTTTGTGACAGACCCAAAGTATCAAGTATAGTATGAAGTTCTTTGGTATATTCATCCAGATCGTTATCAATATGAAATTTGAAAAGAAAATATAAAGTCTTTCTGTCTTATTTTTTAAGCTTTTAGTGAGACATCATTTTCTATTCTTGAGAGCTGTGTAAGCACTAGCAGCTGTTCACAGTTCGCTGAAGGCCAAATAAATCCTTTATTGTAAATCCATTTGAGTGTCATGAGCGAGTAGCTTTTTAAAATAGAAATTATTGCGCCTTCCATTTGTTATGAGTTTGTTCCCACCAGGAACCTTTTCCCCGTCATGTTTATTTTGTTAGCTCTGTTTTATTAGGAAAGGGCTGCATTAAGTTATACAATGAGAATACATCTAAAGAACACCTTTCAAGCTATTGCTACAGGCCACACCAGTTAAAAAGGCACTCATTATTATTAGTAAAAACAAATCCTAGAATCGGCACTGCCGATGAGGTCGCGGGTGAGGAAAAAAATGAACACCAATCAACAACCTTTGGTGCTCCTTTGAGAACCGGACCAAAATTGTTACATACACCCCTGACTATGACATTGTTTTTAGACTATACAACCACTGTATATTAATTTAACAATTTTGAATATAAGCAGTCTTCCCTTCAATAACCCATCATCCTACCCGAAATCGGTCAATCAGCCTGCAATCCTGCAGATATGAGGTTTGCGTGTTGAGCAGCAATATGCTCATAATTGTATTACGTTACCATTTGTGTGAAAGTGTGAGTGTCACTCGTATGTCCTTCAATGACACACACAAACGTGATGTTCTGAGACACTACCGCCAAGAGCAAGTGTGGCCGAAGGAGCCGCAGATGCTGTCGTCCTCTTCTGGTGTAACCATGGCGATAGACCCTTTAGCGACATGTTTTGTCGGCATGCGTCATTGTCAAAGACGCACAAATACTCGCACGAGGGAGAGACACTTACTGGCTGTTGCATCCAATTTTGAAAAATGTTTGATGTGCAAGGAGCAAGTGACAGACAATCCTCATGTTTAGATCTTGTCAGGGGATGAGTTCAACAAGAGGGATAAAAAGGGGATGAGCATGACAACCATGTTTCCCTTCTCCACAATGATTCCAGTGAGTAAATGCCTGTAGGAAACTGTTGCCCCTGATGGCCTCCATAGTTGGTCAAGTCAGTTGCCTGGAGGGGAATTGTGTGCTGTATCATTTTTGATGATGCAATTTGTTTTTCAATGACAGGACTTGGGATGACTTCATCAGTGATGTTACCAGGTGGACGCCAAGACCCACCTGGGCAGCCAGCATTCACTTCCGACTACCTGTCTGGTAAGAGTTTCTTGATGCAAAAATAATCTATTTAGTGTCTAATGCTTTTTTTTAACTCAAATTTGCAGAATTTTAGCTTATAGATCAATGGAATTACGACTTGCTTTTTATTGTTTGTGTGACGAAACCTGTTGATAATTGTACAGGATGGATTCACTGTCCATTCATACATACGTAAGTAACCCTTTACAGTGCAAGGAATTGATTCGCAGTCATCCAGGTAAGGGTAATCTGCAAAAGTTGAATCGAGGCAACTGGAGTCTTCTTGGTTGTTGAAGACGTTTCACTTTTAATTGAAAAGACTTCTTCAGTTCTTCGATGTAGGGTTAACTAATTTACGTCTCCAGTGGGTGTGTTGTTGTTATGAAGACGTCGAGACTAGGGAAGCAACGATACACAAAATTCAAGGTTCGGTTCGTTTCGATTCAATACATGAGTCATGGTTCAGTATTTTTCTAACACATTTAATTTTTTTAGAGATTGCAATATTTTCATGCATAATGTTATTATTATCATTTTTATTATTATTATTATTATTATCATTATTATTATTTCTTTTCAAACTTAGATACCTTTATGTGCCCCATAATTAAAGACGCAAGGACGGTGTGACATCATTTCCTCTTTGCTCAAAGCTGTGCCCCGACATGGCATACCCGTGTCTCTTCAACTCACAGATCAATGGCCCTCATTTACTAGGGATGTCACAATATCTGCAATATTGTGATATCGCGATGTTAAAATGTCATGATATTACTAGCAGCAAATCTTGCTTAAAAGCCCAAGTTGTTTTCCATTTGTGCAGTTCCAGCACCCTCTAGTGGTTAGTTATTAGTGCAGTTTAACTTGATGCCACCTACATGTATGTTTAAAGGCCCTGATAGACCAAGCCGACGTCGGAGGTCGTGAAGCGTCGTGGCATCTGAATGCGCCGTCTCTTTGGTGTAGTGGCCACCGTCGTAGTGTTGTAACTCGTCTGTAAGCGTCTTGGGATCGGTTACGCATGTTCAATCGGCGTCGCCAGTCGTGACATTTGGTCACTCTGATTGGCTGTTAGCTAGCAAATCAGCGCTCGGAGCACCAACGGGAAGTGACAAATGCGGAAAAACAGTGAGCACGCCCCCGCTGCCTTAATCTTCTTACAAGTACAAGAGCGAGGGTTGACAATGTAAGTATTTCACAATACCGTGTCAAGGATGTGATTGTTTACTTCGCGTTGAAGTTCATTGTGAGCGAAGAATATAGCTGAATGCATTGTTTACGTTTTTATAATCCGCCCCCGGCCAGCAGCTTTCCGGTTTGATTTTTCTAACCATGAGAAATGGTGACTACTGCCGCCGATGGTATGGAAGGGTATTACATCTTATGCATGCGCAGAAGGTACTTTAATGGTCAGCGTCGCCGTCTGTCGTTGCGGTGTATTTTTCCAGCGTGACGTGCCGTCAGCCGGCCGAACGCCACAGGGGCTAAGCGTCTGTCACTGTTGGCCAGCGTCTTTTTGGTCTATCTAGGCCTTAAGACCCCGCGCCAATAGGAGCGCATGACTGGCCAAGCCTATTTCTTTGTGAATACTGTTATTATTTACAAAAACAGAATATTGTGATGAGCTTCTTTATTTTTTACAATATCGTGAGCTTTTATACGGTATCGTGAGCTTTTTATACATCGCCAACCTCCCCATAATAATGTGATGATTATCGTATCGTGAGGTTCATATCGTGTTATTATCCTATTGTGACATTTGGATATCGTGACATCCCTATCATTTACTAATCTGTGCACAAGTTGGGCATATATGCAAAATCACCGTCGGATTCACTAGTCGTGCGTACCTGCCTATTTTCTTTCCACTTATTGACAGTGCGTGCCTGCAGTGCACTAATTCAGATAAGAGCGCTCATATTCCCCCAAAAAAGGGTGTCCATTTGACACATCTCAGCCAATGTGCAAAGGTTTAAAGTTGCGAGATTAAAAATTAAAAAAATGAAACTTTTTTTACTTTCTCAATCTTTGTCCTATTTTCAAAAGGTTTGTATCTTTGGAAAGCTTGCTGAAACACAGAACCTGCCAACATTTAATGTGGTCAATGTTTATTGTTTATTTCTTAAAGAGACAGTGTGTCGAATGTTTAGATTTTTCAATGCTCATCCATTTGAAAAAAAAAACACTATTAATTTCAATAATACGCAATAAAATCACATCAACGTACATTTTTTGATATGATCTTAGGTCTAGCAATTGCTAATTATATTACATAGGGCAGACCTGCCCTACAGGAGGCTGCCACGTTTTGACGCAATCTTTCTGCTACGGGTACGTGAAGGAGACAAACTTGGCGAACGTAGTTCCTCCAAATCAGCATGTGTAACAAAATGCAATGCACTATCTTTGTCTCTTGAGAGAGTACTAGAAGTTGTTTGTGATGACATTTTGACATTGGTGGTAGGCTTGCGACGTAGTGCACGTGCTTCAAAATGCACGCACTTGATCTTAGGTCGTTGCATTCTATTAGCTCACCACTAGATGGCATTAAATTCTGCACATTTAAAAACGTATATTAAATATCAACTGTAAATGTCAGGAATTGCTGTTTTGTTTTTGAACCAGGAAATGCGAGCGGTTCACTGCACGGCCAGTCGGTGTACTGCTGTCATTCGAGTGACAAATGCGGACACATAGCGGTGGAGTCACACACAGGACACACACAGGACAGTACAGGAAGCACTTACAAGTAATTGAGCAGCAAGAGGGTAAAAGTGATGTCAAGTGTCTTTCACAGTTATTTAGAACATTAATCAACTCATTAGCAAATCTCAATTTAAGTTATTACAGTTACAATGATTAGTAGTGTTTCTATAAACGACCATAGTTGTGCATCTTACGTAAATTATGCGTTGACATTTTTTCAGAAGCTGATCTTTCATTATTTGTGCATACGCATGGTCTGAGGATGTTCTAAATTGTTCGGCAGAATACCCCCAAATTCTACTACGAAGATATTGGTGAATGACACATTACATGCATACACAGGTTTTGCGCACAAATTGGTACATACGCATGTTATTAATTGAGGGCCAATGTTCAGTCCCACTCTGGGATTCTGAACCATTATAAATAGTGCAAAGCATACTGAGGTTTGGAAATACAACCAGGTAAAAAGGTGGAAAAGATGAGAAAACACAGTAGTGCTGCAAACCCATAAAAATCCACTTCCAGATTAATTAGTCTGAATTTATGCATTTTAAACATTTTGTCAAGATGATTACTGGAGTTTCATGGCTCAGACTAGCCCATTTATTTTCACCTTTTAATGAAGTTGCGTAACTTATCCTCATTCGTGATCAATACAATACAATACAATACAATACCATTGTATTTATATAGCGCATTTCATAACAGCTAGAGCTGTCACAAAGCACTTTACAAACAATACAATAAATAAAAAATAGTATCAAATAGTTTACAATTCCCTCCTACATGGATTTTTATGTTGTATTTGTATTGTATTTGATCAAAATTCAAAATTCTACAACAGAATGTGCTTACAAGATAACAATCAGTGTTTATTTGAAGTATGAGAACATGGTTGAAATGGACAAGAAGGGATCAATAGGCAAGTGAAGATGACATGGGATGAGGCACATCACATTTATCAAGGTAGACTTATCAAATGCTGTGAAGTCAACAACTTTCAGCAGCTAATATGGTACTTCCTGATTGAGCTCTTATTTGAAAACAATTCATACCACTTCCGGTACGCTACTTAGTGGACTGACACTAACTTCACCATCAACACAGCAACAGGTACGTTACAGAACGTCACGCAAAACAAAATATTGTGGTGAAAACAAATTATGGCTAATCCTAATAATGTGTTTGTATGCACTTCAATTACGTTGACAATGCTTACTGGCCAATGACGCACTCTGTTGAACCACATCACACTAGTGTGCACCAACACACGCTAGCTAGCCTTAGATTCTGACTGCGTCACATACCACGGTGCATGCGCAAAGTACGCAAACTAAACCCACGCAAGAGCATTAGACAAGTGCATGGAAGTTAGTCAATGTTTAAAACACCTAAATAAAAAAGATTAACATATTTCTCTTAAAGCATAAATCACTTTTTGGCCTTTTCAACAGGATTAGTAGTTTTTGTGTTATCAAGGCTTAATAACGAGCCTTTAGAAAAGTCGCATTCCCAGCATGCTTTGCTGCAGTTATAATTAACACTTGTGGCTGTATTTATTGATATACAGAGTGATGTAAAAGTAGGTATACAGTTATTTAAAAATGAGAAAAAAATGGACAATACTTATTATACAAACAAACAAAAAAAACATCATCATATAATATGCAGAGCTGGGCACTTGACCCTTTTTTGCCGGTCCGTCCTCCGTCCGTGACCTGGATACCCTTCCGGCCTTGTCCCTCCGTCCTTATTCATAAAAATGATCGCCCCATCCGTACTCGTCCTTTTAAAGCAGTTCCGTCTGCCCTCAACCGCCCCCCCAAAAAAAAGAATCTGTGCATGACGTGCCTCGGGAGATATACTAACGGCAGAGGTTTATTTAAAGCTCATTAGCTGGCTAATTTAATATCCAAACCTGCTGTGGATACGCTTCAAATGCGGCACTAGTAATTACCCAACTGTGCGCAGTTACTGATTGCGATGTCGAAACCTTTTTCTTTTTCTTTTTTTTTTGCCAGTCACCGCCTTCTACCAAGCAAAGCTCTCCCTCTCCGATGTGCACGAATGAAGCGGCTGCGACATTCAGGTTTCAAATTTCCCGCGGTCAAACGGCAGCGCTCCTTCTTCTTCATCTCATTCTTCTTCCCTTTCTTCTGCCCTCTGTGCAGACCGAACGTGTGCAGTATACAGCGTTCCCGCCGGGGTTCCCGATGCAAGGGGAACATATGATTTAGTTGCCAATTGATATTTTCATTTTTGTATATTAATTATGGGATTAAATATATTATTTTGCATTGATTATTTTTCTAACATTTTGCAATATTATGTTGTGAGTATATATTTATTTTTATCCTGCTTAAGTATTTGTTCCTTTTTGAGTTATTTGCTACCGCTCATTTCCGGAGCAAAGAACAAAGACAGAGAGAGGTGAATTAGAGCGAGGTTATTCAACTTCAATAAAAACGCAACGAAACACTATCCTGCCGTGTCATTTGTTTTAGTAGGGAAGATGCTAGATGAAATGCATGAACTCGATCTTGAATTGTAACCCGCCATACCACGGCCTCCGGAAAAGGTAGAACAACTTTTGAGGATTACGAACAAGTAAGTACGCGCATTTGGGTAACTATTGGTGCGTTTGAAGCGTTTGCCCATTTCAGGCGACTTTAATTTAACTGTATTGCGAAAACGATCTGGAAGGTGGCAGCGAAGGTGGTACGTGCGTGTGTATCTTCTTTACACACACATATGTGACATAACACCCACACCGCTGCCAAACTAGTTTTCTTCACAGCAGCAAGAAAGTGCGTGGTGGATCCTCTCCCCCGTGGCAAGAAATAAATTGCCGGGCTGAGCCGGGGGAAACTGTACGTCATCGCAACATGTGAGATAACGGACCGATCACGAGAGAGAATGCGTGTTATTACAGAAACAATTTCTGACGTGTCTGCGGCATGTGCTGCAGACCTGCTGGCAACATGTCTCACAGCACAATGCGTCGGTTACGTGATGCAATGTAGCAGTTATTGCGCGCGCCGACGCGGGAGTAGAAAGAAACCTAAAGAAGCCTTTCGCCGAGTAGGATGAGATGAACTTTGGCCACCTCGCGACCACTTAACACGCATGAGGCCCAATTAGCGGGCCGGGTTAAAATCCACTTCTGTCCTTGCTTAGTCCCCTGCTTTTTTTCCTCCGCACCAAAATATGGGTGTCCTTCCTGGACAGAAGGACGGACCGTTCCGACACCAGGACAGACTGCCCGGCTCTGATGATATTCCCTTATTTCACAGATGTGATACTACTGTATGATGTGCAGTGTAAATATAGTTACAGGGGTGTTGTTTCTAGGCGTGTATTAAACTATTGCTACTCTTCTGTTGTTAAATTATTGTGACTTCATCTGACACCACAAGTCATAAAGTAGCAAAGTCATTGCTATGTATTTCAATGCACAGAATGTGTAGGTGTGCTAAGAAGTCAGTCAGTATTTACCTCTACCACTTTATTTGCTGTTGCTTAGCTGTTGTTACAGCGCTATTTATTTAAAAAAAAAAAGAAAACATGTATCGTTCAATACAGTGTGCAGCGAACCGTGACCACTGTATCGAATTATTTGTTAATTACATATATCACTTCCACCGTTAGTTGACAGAAATAAAAAGTACAACAGAATATGATTTGTAAATTTTCGTGAATGGCCGTGGATAACTTCCACAGAAAAAAACATGGTGATTTCATAAATAGCAAACCACAAATTGGTGGGGGTTCACTTTACTGTAAATGACTAACTTTCCGATTCTGTCTACCTTGCTTTTGCTTTCCAAGGTCCTATGATGGGTGGGAAGACTAACCAGTGGAGCCAGAACAAGACAAAAGATACCAGCATGCCTGACTCATTTTTAGGTTCTCTTATTTTTCATCTTGTATTTCCCCTTAAAAGGGATTGACACAGTATAATAAAGTAAAATGAAATGTAACAAATATAATTCCAAATGATGTATTTGTTTTGCACAACAACAAAAAAACAACAAGTCGTGCAAACCTTAGTTGCTATGAAATAGATGTAAGACGACAAGGAACTGTAAGTAGAAATGAATGAAGGAACAGAGTGATTGTGAGTGTGAATGGTAAAAGTGAAAGCCAACCCAACATATTTTTTTCAAGAATATGTTCTATGCAGGCCCACTAGTTGAAACACGGCATTATGATTAATGTTGCGTTTGTGGAATATGAAATAACGCAGCAAAATCCACCCATTTGTAGCCATCTCCCGGGGCAGCCATTTTGTCACTTCTGTCGACTGAAAATGAGATCACAACTGCTCAGGGCTCAGATAACGACCAATCATGGCTCAGCTTCAGAAAACAGGTGAGCTGTGATTGGTCGTTGCCTGAGCAACTGTGATGTCTTTTTCAGTCTCAGTCGACAGAAGTGACAAAATGGCCGTCCCCAGACATGGCTAAACACCGGTGGATTTTGCTGCGTTAACGCATATTCCACAAACGCAACATTAATCAGAATGCCGTACATGGAACATATTCTTGAAAAAAATATGTTTGGGTTGACTTCCGCTTTAAGGACGCCTGTTGAACATCTCTATTTTTTCTCCTCCAGGATTCTCTCAGTCTGGAACGAGTGGGAATATGGGTTCCGGCATGCCACCGTTCCAAATGAATGTGAACTCCACTGTAGGCCAGATGGGGATGGGAAAAGCTATGGACACGCAGAAAACCTCTGGTCTCTTTGGTTCTGAGCCCCAAAACATCAGTATTACCAGTGGCAACAACCCCTTCAAACCAAATGATCCCTTTTCCTCCAGTGGTCCTGGAATCCATTCTTTGGATCGCAGTCCAGGTAACAGAAATGGTTTGGTTGCATGTGTGATGCTGGGGCAGAAAGGATGGGTGAAATTAGTGAAGTGATGAAATGAAGTGGTTGAAATGCATGCTTTTCATGAATGTGCCCAGCCTGAAATTCTGTGAAAAGTGAAAAGGGCAAATATCAATGTTGTCATCGCGTAGGCAATGTCATGAGCAGGAAATCATTTGGGCAGCAGAGGGCAGCCTTTCCGTGTGACTGAGCAGTTACAGTGCTGTGCCTATGTCTCGTTTACGCCTATCTTTAGTTACCCTGCATCTTCTCAATTATTTATTGGATCCACAAAGCTCAGTATTTTCTATATAGCATAAAGGAAAAAAAAAATATATAACATTTAGTCTATTCAAATTAGAAATTGAAAGGGGAATTGGATGCATTGTAATTACATAATCAGCTACCACTGTTGACAAATATAATCATGAGTAATAAATATTAGATATTTGATTAGATGTTCTTCACACCGTTTTGAACAAGCTGCTCTGGAACAATGATGCATATTTTGGTAGTGTTCCAGACTCAGTATATCCATTAAATATCTTAATAATACAACCCCTCTTTATAGCAGGACAATCACATGCCAAATGGCAACCAATCAATGAAGTGAAATACCGGATTTAGGGTGGAATGCACCTTTTGCTAGATTTTGATTTATTTTATCCCATGACGTAAGGCAAACTGGAGATGATAGAAGCTGAGATATTTAAATGAAAAGAGAACTTGATAAGCAGATTGAAAAGGTCCTGGAGGTTCAGTTAGTTTTTTTTTTTTTAGCATTCTCTATTTGTTCTTTTTTTTGTGCTTTTCATTACGTTTTAACTGGTAAACTGATATTTATCATTTTCAAATATATATACTAGAGGGTTTGTATCCACTGCAATGACAGGTCAGATAACGAAAAAAAAAAAAACGTTTGGATCATTTCAAGCAAGTTAATATGTAAAATATGATTTGTTTGTTCTTGTAATAATTTGCATGGATTGTTTGTCAATTCCTTCTTGTTCGTGTTGTGTATTCCCAGACTTTGTGTTTAACATGTTCGTTTTTCATAATTTTTTGACCATGCATGTGTTGCAATGGATCATTATATGCCGTGACGCTCCCAGCACGCATGAATTTATTTTAGATCATGCATGTAATACTGTACTGTATTCACAATGCACTCCATTGTTATTGTTATTCTTTGTGTGCCTATTTTGCTATGTTGTGTATACCTGCTTCATAGGCAAGGCCTTTTGTACCCTGGGTCATGCTACTAATGATGATAATCCAGTCAAATGTATGTCTCTTCAGAGGAAATCTGATTTATTACTGAAATGTGCTCTGAATCTAAAATACATTTAGAGATTCTAATAGTGAATCTTATTATGAATGATTTATTGTAGTACCTCTAAAAATGATTAAAATTGTAAAATGATCACTTTTGTTGTAATGTAACTATTAAATTTGGTGGCCAAAACAAGTACAATGGAATCTTAAAAATCTACCACAATCTACTCTGTGATGCTGGTGGACAATTTAATTTGTTCATAATTTAAAACAATTTCTCCCATAAAAAATAATGGACTGGTGGACAATTCGATTTGTTCATAATTTAAAACAATTTCTCCCATAAAAATAATGGACATTTTAATCAATCTATTCCAAGTTGAATCTGTCAGTTCCGTTTTAGATTTAATGATTTGTCAACATATTTCATCTTGTTAATTGTAACCCCACTTTGGTAACACCACACAAACCAAGAAAAAGCACACAATGAAGCCTTAAAGCGGAAGTAAACCCCCCAAAATTCTTTGCAATAATATGTATGTATACACATGCTCCTTCACTAGTCCAAACATGGCATTCTGATTAATATTGCATTTGTGGAATTGGAGTTAAGCAGCACAATCCACCCGTCTTTAGCCATCTCAGGGGGCGGCCATTTTGTCACTTTTGTCGATTGAAAATGACATCACAGTTGCTCAGGGCTCAGGTGACGACCTATCACGGCTCAGCTGTTTTCTGAAGCTGAGCCGTGATTGGTCGTTATATATTCCACAATGCAATATTAATCAGAATGCCGTGTTTCGACTAATGGGCCTGCATAGAACATATTCTTGTAAAGAAAATTTTGGGGTTGAGAGATATGCCATGCAAGTAATGCAAGATTCATGGTGAGGCATACTTTTGTTTAGGGACCCTAAGGACGTCACAATTATAAGGCCACACAGATGAGACATGCTGTCCATCAATTACCATGCAAAGCTCAGTGTGTTTCTAAAGCAGCCAGACAATTTTTAGTTACTTTACAATCACCAGAGATCCCGTGAACTTATTATTGAAGCAAATCATTCTATTCTGGGCATGCATGTAAAAAAATCTATCTACATATATGTTTTATCTTGGACATATATTAAAATTAAAATAGTATACAAATGTGTTGTAACATCGTTATTGGAACAAGCGAACAAACATCGTATTACCCCAGTTTGTGTACATTTACATGAGTATTTTTGTAATTACATCGCCCTAATCTGATGTCAAACAAATCTCTGTCCACAAAATTGTCTATAAGGTCCAAGCATTCTCTGGGTTTGCCCAAAAAACACCTTAGCAGGTCTAATAATTATGACTAAAATAGGCTTTGTGATATTGTGGCATCATAGAAAGGAGACAAATCTTTAGAAGTCATCTTCACAGATTCAATCGTTCTTACAAACTGGAATGAGACATGATGCATATGACATAGAGCACATTTTAAAGACAAAAAATCCAGTAAAGCAAAAATACTTTCAGTAATGACAATTTTCTTTTTGGTTGTTGATTTTGTTTTCTGACACAGTATGTGACTGGTTCCTGCTCTTATAAAACCTTCCCCCCTCGGCAGCTCCCACCCTTTCTCCCAGCGGCTCAGTGGAAGACAGCAGCCCCACTTCCTCCACTTCTGAACCCCTCAGTCCCGAGCGATCGGGGTGTGAGGCTGGCAAGCAACAGCAGAGGCGGAAGAAGAAGAAGAGGAAGGGGCGTGACGAGGTGTACAGCTTCTTGGATAGTCAGGAGAAGAACGGCCATTCCGACAAACATGGCTTGCAGGATAAGGGTGGACAGGAGGTGGAGGAGGATGAGGAGGAGGAAGACAACTGGGAGTGGGAAATCAGAGAGAGTGGAGCAGGCGGTAGAGTGAAAGGCAAGAAGTTAAAAAGTCGTGCAAGACTTCCAGAGGAGTGGGGAGCACCCCAGCAGCCAGTGTCTCCCATAGCAGCTGCAGTTGCACCCACCTGGGATACAGCAACAGACTTTGGCCCTCTAGACTCCAAAGCTCTAAAATCCAACCCCAGTCAAGGTTTGTCTGCATCTATGCAAATACCGACAGGTTTGACCAATCGCTCCCACGATAGACTTGCAGCAGATTCATCTCCCGGATCCTTTGCGCCCAAGTATGTCGATGACGACCCTGAGTCCACCAATGACTGGCAAAACGTGACCAGCAAACCTCAACCAATTAGCTCACCTGGCAACACTGCCAGCAAGAGTAGTGCAGTTGGGGTCGTTAGTGGGGATTTAGCATTGGTGACGGGGGACAATCTGAGCCCAGTCTCCCAGACGTTCTCTTTTCTCGATTCAGTCCTCCAGACACCGCCAGGTTCTACCCCCGACTCGCAGAACGCCACCCCTGTCACAAACACACCCGTACTAGCCTCAGCTGCCTCGTCCACATCAACAGATGTCGCTGTCCCTGCTTCTGGTTTCCACCCCTCTAAGTCCACTTCAGATGTCCCTCCGACGTTTGCTGTGTCGTCAAAGCCCTGCCCCTCACCTGTCACCGAAACCCAATATCCTAAAACTGCCCTTGAATCGGTCCTCAACGTTGATGCTAAGCCTTTCATCCCCTCAGCCTCACGCGTAACCCCCGCAACTGCTCCCAGTCCATCCAATGCTATTTTTAATGCGGCGGCCTCCATTGGTGGCACTGCAGTCAAACACGTCGGTTGTCCTCCTTCCACTATCAGTGAAACTGTCAAGCCAGCATCATCAGAAACTCCCAGCAAAGCTGCATCCACCCCCCCTGTGTTCACCACACCTGCAGTCCCTCCCTCTCTCCTTACACACTCCAAGCAACAGGAGTCCGCATCTCCACTGCTCCCCCCATTGGAAGGTTGGTGAACTACAGGGAAGAGTATGACTAACATGGGGCTAATAATCTAAAATCGCTCATGCTTGTAAAACAGCAAGTTGCTTCTATTTGTCTTGTGCTATGCATGCATTTTTGTTTGTGGATTGAGTACCGGGCTTGCTTGGTCCTTGGTCCATATTTTTAATGTTAAAGCACACAAAAGCACACAAGCCAAAAATATTAAAGAAACACTTAAGGCTTTATGATGTGAAGAGGCTTCTTAGTAGCGACAATTTATATGCTTGCTCAAACGCTGGACTAATTTGTTTTAGTCGGCCCCCAAAATTACAAACCTTCAAATTTGATCTGAGATTGATGGTTCCACTGCTTTGCTGCTGCATATTGCCCTATAACCTCATCCATAACCTCTTTATTACTTGATCTGCTAAATCAGATTACTGAAATTCTTTCTCTTCTGTCCTTCCTCTTAAGGCCAACTGCTTGTATAACTTTCCACCGTGCCCTACAGCCATAGAAAAACAAACCTTACCAGAGTCGATGCAGTGCGAAGCAAGCTGGCAGTAAAATGTCACAGCTAGAGTTCTCTAACTGCACAGTCAAGTTTTGTCATGTTGTTAAAAATAGAAATTACGAAATCTGAAAGCTGAGATGTGAAAAAAAATTGTGTTCTACAGTGGATATCAAAGGTCTACACACCTGTTCCTGATTTTTGTGAAATGCAAAAATGAGACCAAGATAAATTATTTTGAAACTGCCCTCACTATAATTGATACCCGGAACCTGCATTACAAATTATTTTTAAAGCATTTAGAGAGAGGAATGAACAACTGAGATTACGTGGTGTGCACAACTTGAATGTGGCTGTGTTAATAATTAATCTGTGAAATTATAAATGCGAATCAACACACACCTGCCATCATTTAAAGTGCTTCTGATTAGCACCAAATACAGTTCAGATGTTTCAATAGGCATTTTTTTTCTTCTTGCTTTTGAGCAGAAGCTTCACTAAAACCTGGAATTCAAAAGGGACATAAAGACTTTTTAAAGTATATCCACTGTATCTGTTATATGCTAAAATTTGATACCCCATATCCTTGCCTCACCCCCTGTACTTTAAAAAAAAAGTCTTTTTCTGACCTTAAACATTATGGTAATGTCTAGTGCAGTTTATGAAAGATGGCCTATGTTTTTGTGTCATTTCCAAACTACTGTATATTTTAATCAGTCAAATCACCCTTTGTTATTGGGCTTCCACTCAGGTGGTGCTCCAAAAAACATTACAATTGTGAAATATTTTCGATCATCATCATCATCATCAACCATCTTGGGTGTAACCGTTTTACTCTATGCATTTTGTCCTGTACTCTAGGGTTAATTGTATTCACTTTTATAATACTTATAATACTTATGACTTCATGCTCTGGCTAAAGTATTTTTGTTTTCTGTTGAATGATGTTGATTTTCATGATATATTGTGTTGTATTAATTTTCATCACTACAACCTGACCAGTAAGTGGCAGTGTGTTTCAACTTGAAATTTCACATGGATATTATTCTCAATTCATACACTTTTCTGTCCCCAAACCCCACAACCCCCCACACCCCACCTGCACATCAGCCTTCTATTAGAATTGGGATCAACCTAAAAATTGTCAACTGAAACTTCTTACTGGACATGTTTTTTCACTTCCTTGAATTTATATTTTGCGATGATATATTGTCCAACATTAATGGAATGTTTCGTTTAGTGCATAATAGTTGTGTGTGTCAAGTATGATGATTCTTAAAATTGTCTTTCTTTTTCCCTTTTTCTCGCTCTCTCTCTGTTTCTCTCGCTCTCACAACGCTGTCAACGAAGTAGCCCCAGGTAAGTCATATTTCAATTAGTCATATTTGTGCCATGTGCATATCACGCATTTAAGCGAATAATAATAATAACAGTACAGTGAGCTCTCAGAACTCGCATACAATCCATTCTAGCTGTATTTTTGTTGTTTGGTTTGCAAAGTAATTTCCCATTATAAAAATAATAGTCATCTTAAGTGTTTTTTGTGGCAAAACCTTTTAAATACAGGATGACCCAAAAAAACGGGCCCCGAAAGATTTGGAAATTTCTCTTTCAAGGTCAATGAGTATAATAATTAAGTTATCATACAATATAGTTCTAAACACAATGAACTTGTTATACCTCAAGTGGAATTTGATTCTGTAAAAAAATTAAGAATTGATGTCTATTGAAAGTTGGAGCCTGTTATTTTTGGGGTCACCCTGTATAAGATTGCAGATGTCGTTGAAGCTCACCAGGCATGGCATCGCATGACAGCAGCAGGGATCCTGGGTTGACAAATGAATATTTAAATGTAATGGGGAAAGTTTCTTTCCACATCGCATGACTTTGAGTACTGTAACACAATAGATAAATAACTGTTTCACAAAGGGCAAATGATTTAGTCAAGTAATATACAGAATACTGTAAATGTTTTTGAATGTCCTAAATGACTAGGATTAAACATTGTGCTAGATTTTAAGTAAAGGTGACAGTTAACACAGAGACCAAATGCTCTTTGCAAGAACTGGCTAAACAAACACTGCATCAGGTATCCACATTTTAAAGGGGGAGTTAGCAGTTTTAAAACTGCTTGTAAAATTTAAATGTTGCCTCACTTCACTAATAGCACTTTTCCATTAGCCCGGCTCCACACCGAGACGGCCTTGCTTGAGACGGAGTGATCGCTTTGTCAATAGGCCTTTTCGGGGTCCGAGTGGTGACAATGGAACGCTTTTTCAGAACCATCTTCGAAGTGGTTCCAAAACACAGACCGAATGGGGCTGTCATTTCATTGGGCGACATTCAGTATTGGGAAAGTTCATTTTCCATGCAAACTAGTTCGAAGTTCAGTTCACCGTGTTTGCAGTGTAGTCTTGCAGTTGATCCGGCCCATATCCCGCCCGCGCCTGTTATAATAAAAAAGCATCGGAGACCGTCGGGTGTGGTGCTGGCCCAAGCGGAGTGGTGCTGTTTAGGTGTAATGGGGAAAAACAGCATAATCCCTCCCTCCTCATGAGTTTCTGACCAAAGCCACGCCCCTTACTCATGTGAATGTCCATGAGATGTGTACTGTAATTAACATGCATTGGAAACCACGCTTGATTCTTTGTCATTCTTATTCGTCATGATTTGAAATTTTGTTCTGTGGAATGTACAATCAATTAAAAATCTGAAATAAGGGGATAAAAATCAGAAATAAGGGGATAAGCTTATCTTTGCTAGTCTTGTGTCCAGTTGTTAGCATATATATATATATATATATATATATATATATATATTCTGCTTGCACAATTACTCTATACCGCAATCTCCCTGTCTCCCATGTTTTTGTTTATTGATACAACAGTATAGGGCTAAAAATATTAATTGCAATTAGTTTGGTAATAATTGATATCACGCTTATTCCAATGATCATTTATTTTTTGGTACAAAACAAGAACATGTTTAAACGTAAAAAATATAAAGACAAATACATTTCTTTCAAACACTATAATTATGTATGTTCCTTTTGTACCAAACAAAATGTATAAAATGTATTGTAAAATAAAAAAAGGTGCAAATGTATACATTCAAGTATGATTTCCTTGAGTATACAAACATAGTGTGTTGGATATAAATGCATATTAATAATTTTTTTTACGATTATGCCAATTTTGTAATCGAGTGTAATTATCGGAATTGTAATTGAATTTTGATTGGACAGCCCTACAACAGTATTTGCATTTCCATGAGAAAGAGAGAGGCATTCCTTGTATTATGCTTGTGTGCTGTCTGCATGCAGACAAGCTGTTCCACTTTGTTTATAGCATCTGTCTTGTTAGATAGATGTATCTGCTGTATATATTTATCATCACCATTATTTTGTGGGTTGTACCATTGAGTGGAATATATTCAATCTTTCCATTTACAGTTTAGGTTTAGTCTCTGCTTCTGCACCTGTCTGCTTAAATAGTGTTCAAAGTGACCTCACTCATGTCTGCTTGTACTTTATCCTCTTGATCTTGAGGAAGCTGTTCCTGCTGAGGAGATGCAGAAGGCCAAGCAGTCACGGCCACACTGCATGAGGAATGACCCATTTTAATTGCATTGGGTGCTAATAGTGTTGTGTGGCTCAATCTTGGGTCATTTGTCTTCAATTACAGCCAGTGTGTATCAGCCATATTTTTACAGGACAGAAGAGACTGAGTTGAGCATTGCAATACACTGTGATTCTGCAGTTGCATCGGTTGGTGCTCTTTTTGTTGCTACCTCGGTGATCTTTTTGATTCAAGTGCCATTGTAAGGAGTTTTTGATGTCAGCTATGCTAAATGGGCATGGCTGTTTTTTACCGACTTAGAACAAGGAAAATGGATGTTAAGAGAGCCATCCTGACATGGTGGTTTTGTGACTCTCTGTTTTTATTCAAATGCTTTGGACTACTGCCATTTGAATTTGTTTAAACAGTACGCTTCTGTCGATCATAAGCAACTGCTACTACCTGCAAGGTCGACTCTAGAGTAGCTTGAGTTTGTGGTCATGCATGGTTAAAACTGATCATGCAGAAAAAGATTGGTTTTGTATGGTGACTCTTGCTGTCTTGAATTGGGAGACTACTACCCTGTACTAAACTCACTAATATTAAGGCATTGCAATTGCACAAATTAATATTAATGCACAATTTATATTAATGCTTGTTGAAACAAGGCATTCTGATAAATATTGCGTTTGTGGAATAAGAGTTAATCCACTCGCTTTCTCTGAAGGCGGCCATTTTGTCACTTTTGAAAACAGGTCAGCCGTGAATGGTTAGTACCTGAACCCTGAGACACTGTAAACCTACAAGTTGGTGTTCAAATGACTGGCTGTTCCAAGTTCCTTGCTCCTGGAAAAAAAAGACAAATCAGGTTTTCATAACAGAATTTTTAGGGGTGTCCCGATCTGATATTGATATTGGATATCAGCTCAAAAAAACAGTATTGTATTATATCGGTCTACATGGAATCTCCGATATTAGCACTCATATACGTATACAAGCAGTCCATTCCACTTTTTTGTCCCGCCCTCTGTTTTTTTGTCCCAGCCTCTGTTGTTCCCATCATACACTGCATGTAAAATATGATTCTGAATGTACTGAAGTAAACTTGAATTGTTATTTTTCACGTCAAAGAGTATAATTAGTTTTTATTGACTTTATTCGGGTTATTATTTCTCAGAATCTTTTAATTCATTTTAATTTATTTTATCCAGTGGTAGTACATTCTCATTTTTTAGATGAATTTATGTAACCCAAATGTTTGTAATCAATGGGGTTAGGGTTATTGTTATTATATATTATATTTTCTCACACCTACCTTTGGTGAGTATTGTTCTTTGTTTGAATAGTATCACTTGGTCAAGTGTCTTCTAATATTTCATGATAAAAAATATGTAATAGCATGCATCATTCCTGCTGATATTGTATCAGACCGAAGTCGGTATCGGACAGTACTCTAAGATGCAATATCGGTATCATATCGGAAGTGAAAAAGTGAAAAAATTGAGCCACCCCTAGTATTTCTGTATTAATTTATGTCAGTAAGTACATTTATTTGTTGGCAAAATTGTTGCATGGGGTGGCTTTTACATGGGTAGCGTTAATGTTGTATTGCAATTTCATTTCAATTGATATTTTTCCTCATGACTTTTGATGTAATTTCTGTAATCTCAAAGTGCATAAGAATTAGGCTACATTTAATCTACTGCAGGGGTGGGAAATTTCAATGCTGGAGCGGCTCACAATTTTTCATCAGTAGGTCTACTACTGGGAGCCCACATAGGACCACACACTTGCCGACCAGACGTATGACAAAAGTGCTTTAAATATGGACAAACTACATGCAGGTGTGCAAAATTGGTGCTCTCAATATATTTAATTTTTGATAACACACTTTTCAATGCATGTATAAAAGTTCCACTATCCTAACACAACAACGGTTAGCAAACAACAAAATAACCACCTACTGTATTGTATTTAATTTTTTTACAGTGCAACGGGCTCTCTTGCATAAAAATTTGCATTCAAGGTCGGCACAAAACCACTCAACAAGAAATCAACATCAAGCGCAATAACTAATTTTGTACAATTTTCCAAAAATTAACTCACTCAAAATGTTACTAGAATTGAGTTACTATTGTTGTGTTACATTTCGTTCTAAATCAGCAAAAACATTATTATGACTACTCATGTTGTGGTATAGGGCAATATAAGACCCGGTGTAGCGCAACTACTTGGTTGGTATTACAACTCAAAACTACAGTGGATTCCTGCATATTCACAGTGCCACAACCACAGATTGACATGTTCGCGGATTTTTTTCTTTCTTTTTTTTTTTTAATTATATTTTATTGGGGGGTATTATATTGTATTTTGTGTTTTTCTCATTTTGTCCGGGATTTTCTTATCCATTTAGCTCTGTTTGTATTAAAACGTACATTGAATGTCAATCAGCGTCTTTTGAAGAATATTGTGGGTTTGTAAAATGAATAATAATAATAATGAACCCATCCCTTCTCACCACCAACAGCCCCCCGCCCATAATGTTTTGTTTTTTTAAATTAAAATCAAGGGGGCCACTCATAGTGTGAGTCGCCAGGTTCCCAACAGTCTTTTGACGAATTTAATCTCTTGGCTGTTTTTCCCTATAATGTACATTTCCCTTCTTTGTACCATAATCTTCGCTCCCTTTATGTCCACATTTGCCATTTGTTTTTTAATCTATTTTTCTATTTCCTTTCTGTCTCCTACAACCACATCTTGTCTTGCATTGGCTGCTTAGATTCTCTGAGTCTCTGCCACAACACAATAATCACTGCATCTGCACTGCAGGGGTGGAGTGGGCAATTGAGGGTGTTGGTGGAGAGGGGAAGGCGTTGTCGGGGAGACGTGGGAGGCGGTTGCCATAGTAACTAAGCCACTCTGCAAGTGAGGGATGGAGGAATAGGGAAGGAGTGGACTGGGTGTGACAGTCAGTGAGGTTGAAGATTAAAAATAGAAACACTGTGACAAGATCCCCAACCCTCTGTCCCTCCTACAGCCCCCACCTTTTCTGTCTCTTTTGCCAGCACCACAGGCAGGCAGCTGTAGCATCCTCTGTCTCCTCTTGGCTCCCATGTCTCCAGCTGCTCAGAAATATCTGACCTTCATAAAGACCATTCACAATGACCTCTAAGAGTCTGTCTGTGTAGAAATCACCTTCCAAAAAAAACCCCATGATCAATCTCATGTTATTTTAAACAGTAAACCACTGTATGCTTTCATAATGGTTGTTAATGAATTACACCATCTGTGGTAACCATAGACTTGATTTTGACACACTTAAAAAAAACAGACAAATCTGGATTGCAGGCCTGTATATGCAGTTTCAGTGAAGTAGCGAAACCTTTGTAGCAAATGCAAAATGTAGCTTGGTATAGTTTTGCTTGGGTAAGTAAACAAGAATGTCTCAGAAAATATGGTATGGATGATGGCATTTTAAAAATCTTTTTTGCAATATTTAATTAATCCCCTTTAATTCATTTTAGACAAATAGCATTTATTTAACCAAACCATGACCACAGCATGATTTATTACAAACACCCAATTCTAAAGAAGTTGGAACAAATGAATACATTACAAAGTTAAGATATTTAACTCATTTGCAGAACCCCTGTTACACTAATGTGTGAAAAAATCTTTGAAAAAATTTGGAAAAAAATACAAACAAATTCCTGGGATTGAAAAGATAAATAAATATGTCCATGGCAGTGAATGTTCAAACTAATTAACTTTATTCTGCTTTTGCAATTCACTCATTTTGATTCTAATGCCTGAAAGACATTCCAAAAAAGCTGGGACAATGGCTTTCTCACTGTGATACATCACCTTTCCTTTATACAACATTAAATACGCATTATAATCAGCGGAAATGAGGACACTAATTGTTGAAGCTTTGTAGGTGCAATTATTTCCAATTCTTCTTGATGTGCAACTTCAATTGCAAAGTAGTCCGGGGTCTCCAATGTTGCATTTTGTTCTTCAGAATGCGCTTCACATTTTCAATGGGAAACAGGTCTGGACTGCTGCCAGGCCAGTCTAGTACTCTGTCTTACTACGAAGTCACGCTGGTGTAACACGTGCTGAATGTGGCTGGGCATTGTCTTACTGAAATAAGCTGTGAAAAAGACGTTACTTGGATGGCGGCATTCATTCGAAATCGCAGGATATTTGCATAAGAAAAACAAAAAGAAAACAATATTTTTTGAACATTAAACATCTTGTTTTTGTTGTGTATTCCATTGGATATAGATTGAAAAGGATTTGCAAATAACAATATTGTTTTATCAATCATTTTATATAGCACCCCAAATTCATTGGAATTGGGGTTTGTAATTTTATCCTGTTAAAAGAAGGCCTTGACTCTGAATCGAGGCTAAATGTGTTTAGCAAAAAATAATAGAGGCAGGGGCGAGACTTTTGGAGGGGC
Organism: Filicampus tigris; assembly: GCF_054856515.1. Taxonomy (NCBI): domain Eukaryota; kingdom Metazoa; phylum Chordata; class Actinopteri; order Syngnathiformes; family Syngnathidae; genus Filicampus; species Filicampus tigris. The sequence goes on from NC_141226.1 coordinate 4,831,140, forward strand.
AGGTGCTCAAAGTTAAAAGAGGACACGTGGATCACGCATTTAGGCGGTCGGTCACCTCGAGCGTGTGAACATATTTCACCAAAAGTGGTCACGTGTAAAATATGCACGTCTCGTCCTCGAAATCTGATAAGGCATACACTACTACGGACGTCAGACTACACAAACGTGTCGCAGACAAACATAGCGTCTAATAGCCATTTTTTTCAGTGTAGTGTGACGCACTCAACGATTGCTCGACTGGCATCTGGGACGCTTCACGACTACGACGACGAAAGTCTGGCATGTCAGGATTTTTGTTTGTCTTGCCGCATGTGTGATGACATGTCCTATGTCATCTTTGGATTCTTTTTTTGGTATTGACCAATAGGAAGACAGTGCCCTGCTACTTATGATGAGAGACTGGATGTTGCACTCACAAACGAACAAACAAAATGGCAAAAAAAGAAGCGGACACTCGGATAGTGCTTCATCTGATCCCCGGTGGAGCTACGATAGTTTCCCATTTTAATTATTTTTTTGCCTTTTCTGAGCAAAGAACAAAAGCACATGCACATAATGCCTCCATTGACATGATTTTGACAGCTGCTTCTCCCGCTGCTCCGACTGACCTGCGCCGATGGACTTAATCTTGACGGAAGCATGCGACGATTGGACAGGGTTTGGTCTGTGATGGACTTGTAGTGTGAAGGTCTCGCCCGGTCCAAGACACAGAGCGATGTTTATCAGGCAGTCTGACAGCGCTACCATCTTAAACGACAAAAAGCTGTATAGTTTGAAAAGGCCATAACTCACTGGCTGGGCAACAGCCTACATCAAATTCACTCTCCTGTAACAGAGAAAACATAGAGCATATACTGTAGCATATGCTTAGACAATGAAATGAGGCCGAGCAGTTGATCAACAACCTCTTCATTGTGAAAATGAATGGTTAATGTCAGCTGTAACTGCACCATTGAAAACATTGAGCTGTTGTTTTGCTCAAGCCATCAATCTGTAGACCAGGCCTGGCTAACCTGCGGCTCACGAGTCGCAAGTGGCTCTCAAAGTCTTTTTCACTCAGAATTTTGCAGCGTGCCGTCGTCAGCACAATAAATGGATTGTGTATGCGGTGCGGGGCGGGTTACTGCGCGGCGGTGCTTGACTCGTACGTCTTCCACGATGGCAAGTCACCTCGATTTAAAACATGTTCTATTTTAGAGCGGCGCCGTCATGATGTCAGAAAGTGTTTCCAATAGCAGAGAGGCTGTCAAGCGATGTACTGCTATTTTGGCAGACTTGTTTACAGGTAACGGCATGAGAACAAAGGAGGAAGCCTTGATAAATACAGTGCAATTTACTGTGTTAACAAAGAAAGATACATCTTGTCTCCTCTTCCTCCTTAAAATGAGCAATGACTTGGCGTCGAGGTGCGGCCTTCTCATCTAAACCAGTGAGAAAAGGCTCACTTATTAGTTCCTGGTCAACTGCTATGTGTTATAAAGAGCTCCGGTTTCTGTGCGCACATATGTATGATGTGGCTCTTTGCAGTCTCACAGTAAAAATTGTGGCTCTTTGACTCAGACCGCTGACCACTAGTGTTGTAGGCAGTCGGCACTTTTTGCTCCTTCCAGTTTGCAGTGTGCTTCCGAAACCATCTCCTGTGTGAATGTTTCCGTGCATTTTGATTGGCTATAATTTGCGACAAGGAGACATCATGCTACTGCAATTTAAATTTTGAACCGCCACAAAAGCAGTGGCCCGAGAGTCAGCTACTTGTGAAATCTTGTGGCCGAACCCCGCACACTGCCTTCGGGTTGAGTGGAGTTTTGTTATATCGCTCAGTTGGCGGCGACCCTTTTCTGCAATGATAAACACAGATGTGATAGTCAGTACAGTACTGACATATCACACTGGGAAAAATAGACAACATACAATTTTGCAGAGCTGGGCACTTGACCCTTTTTTGCCGGTCCATCCTCCGTCCTTGACCTGGGGACCCTTCCGGCCTCATCCCTCCCCCCCTATTCATAAAAATTATCGTCCTCCGACCCCGTACATCCTTGTCCTTTTAAAGCACTTCCGGCCTTTAGTCCGCCCCCACCGATCAAAAAAAATAAATTAAAAAAAACCTCCGTGCATGACGCTGCGGGAGGAATGCTAACGGCAGAGTTTTTTTTAAAGCTCATCAGCTGGCTAATTTACTATCCAAACCCGCTGTGGACACACTTCAAACGCGGCACTAGTACTATTCAAATCCGCTTACCTAATGGGCACCCACTTCTGGGTTAACGGTTTGAGCAACCACTTGCCACCACACGTTGTATGTGTGTAAGGAGAGTGAGTGCATGCAGAAAGTGAGCGAGTCGAGAGCTGTAATGTAACTTCTTTATTTAACCGCGATCATTGTTTATATGTCAATGCAGTGGATGTGAGAGAGGTCAGTCTCTGAACAGATGGGCGGGGATGCCCGGTCCAGGGAGCGCTTCCATTGGTCAGCCCTTTGTGTTGCTGATTGGCTTGCTAGTTTCCGCTCCGCTTCCGCAGCGCCGACTGGAACATCAGTCCGTGTCTGAAAATTGACGAACAAGCATCAGTCCGCGTGTGGAGGAACAAATCGCGTATGAGCAGTTTTGGTGCTGCTACATGTGTGTGCACTTGTCCCACATGTAGGCTAGCTGTCTTACACAGTGAGCAGAGTTGAACTCTCAGTTAAAGGGCCAATACAAATGAAATGATTTTAAAGACTGAATAAAGTGGCAAAAGAAATGACCCCGTGTGACCGTACGTGTGCAGTGCACAGCGTTCCCGCCGGGGCGTTATCAATGCAAGTAAGTATGCGCAGTTGGGTTACTAGTGGCGCGTTTCAAGCGTTCTGAGACAATTTTTGTCGTTTGCCCATTTCGCCGAGTAGGTTGAGATGAACTTTGGCCGCCTCGCGACCACGTCACACGCGTAAGGGACGATTAGTGAGCTGGACTGAAATCCACCTCCACCCTTGCTTAGTCCATCCCTTTTTTAAAACTTGTCGTCCTCCGTCCCAAAAATGGGCATCCGTCCGGGACAAAGGGACGGACAGTTCCGCTCGCGGGATGGAATGCCCAGCTCTGCTAATTTGGGTTCAAAAATTGATGAGGTGAGTGTTATGCCTTTGTTTGAATTCAATTAACAGTGGTTTATTGGAATATTATTACCAAAGGGCCATTTATGAAATGGCCATTATACACCCAGGCACAGTAATCAAACCTAATGACTCTCCACAGATGGCTTTCCACAACATCACAAGATATGTATTACACAAGGCCATGTGTGTGACATTTTTGTTGAACGATTGTTAGAATTAATTCAATTCATCTAATAGACATTCAAACACAAGGCAAACTATAAGTTGTATGAAGTCATGTATAGAATACAGTATAAAATTATGTAAGGATTTAAATCCATTCATCCATCTTCTATGTCACTGGGGTCGCGGGGTCCCTCTGGGGGTATGCAAAATAACCATTGAATTTTGTCTCAAGCCAGCAGTTGCATTAAGCAAATTGTTCATGTGTTCTGTAATTTCCAATTGTCTGGGAGGTCACATAGGTAATCGAGTGTGATTTATGACTGCACAAGGTAGTCGAGGGGCGGGAAGAAAGGAAGCAGAGGGTAGAGTCTATATTGGCAAAACGAAGATTGACGTTCGCAGGGAATCCAGCAGTAGTTGATTGTTTTGTTGTGAATACAGCCAAGAGTAATAATTTGTTTTGAAATAAATAATGTGTTGATAGCTCACTGCTCATCCTGGTTACTTTGTCCAAACTAAGGCAACGCCAAGAGGGCGAGAGCGGGCCAAGCAGGTGCTGACAATGGCTACTGCGGGCGTCCCGTCATCACAGAGCCCCGCTTGCAGCCAGTGAGAAAAAATGATGACACATACATTGGTTCAGCAATGCATCTATTTGCAGATCGATATTTTTTTCAATATTTAAATATGTATTTTTTATTTATGTATTTAGATATTTATGATAGCCAACCCCGTTTTTCATCTATCCTAAGGTTTTTTTGGATGGGTTAAAAAACGTGTTTTTCCTTCAAAGCATTTATAATGGCTGTCAATTATGGTTCCTATCTCTCGTGAATAGCAGGCACCCACTGTATAGACCAGTGCCCAACTAGTCGATCATGGTCCGCAGACTGGTCCCAAGTCAACCGCAAGGGGTGTAGGAAATCATTTACATTCACACTTAAGGACAAGTTTTTGGAACGTGGGAGGAAACTGGAGCACAGGAAGCCTACACCAAGTTTCAGGACTGGTGTCACACAAGACATATTTCAACCCCAAACTACAAACTGCGAGTTTTCCCCTTCAATGTGAGCCAGACGCTCAACCGGTATGCTAAAATGAGAACATGCGATGTGTGCTTTGGTCAGTGTGCGAGAAGAGGTGAGAGTTGTGGCAAAAAACGTGGCGGCTTCACCCTGACAGCGCACCTGCTCACAATTCTCTGATCAAATGGTGTTACACTGCAAGTGCCCAGTTCTGATTTGTGATATCTGATTTTTTTTTTTTTAACTGTCGCTTTTTATCTAATTTAGAGTGACGCACACCATAATGCAGGTAAATGACAAATTACACGATGGTACTCAAATACAATGAAAACACAGAAGTAAACACACATATACCAATTGAAGATTGCATACACTTTTGTTTGGCCCAACTGACTCTCCTCATCGTAACTTCAGTAGACGAGTAAATTTAACATCCGTCCACTAACAAAAGTCGTGAGTGCGTTTCCCTGTATAATAGTCTGGAGATTTAATGTGTAATGGCCTCCTTTTAAAGTGGAAGTCAACCCAAACATATTTTTTTCAAGATTATCTTCTATGCAAGCCCACTAGTTGAAACAAGGCATTCCGATAGATATTGCATTTGGGGAATAAGACTTAATCCACTCGTTTTTAGCCATCTCTGGGGGCGGCCATTTTGTCACTTCTGTCGACTGAAAATGACATCACAACTGCTCAGGGCTCAGCTAACGACCAATCACGGCTGACCTGTTTTCTGAAGCTGAGTCGTGATTGGTCGTTACCTGAGCCCTGAGTAGTTGTGATGTCATTTTCAGTCAACAGAAATGACAAAAGGGCCGCCCCCTGAGATGGCTAAAAAGGGGTGGATTTTGCTCCTTAACTCATATTCCACAAACGCAATATTAATCTGACAGCCGTGTTTCAACTAGTGGGCCTGTTTGGAACATATTCTTGAAAAAATGTGTCTGGGTTGATTTCCCCCTTTAAGCCTCGTATCGTTGTAGTTTGACTTTACAGTCTGTGTTGTTTGGGTGGACCTCTTTGTGTGTGTTGAGCACCTATTGATGACTTTTGACTTGAAATTATAAATTACATTTGATCGATCAATTTACATTGCAGTTGCAATGGCAGATTCATATCAGATTTGTATCCACAGATTACATTACTTTTTCTGATGACAAGACATTTGTATACACTGTCAAGGCTCAAATTTGGGTCTGTCACTTGAACCAGGTAGAAATGTAAAGTTGGCACTTGCAAGCAATTGAAATCATTAGATACATTTATTATAAGCATTCTTACCGTCATTACCACCACCATTATTTTGTGTGTTTTAAAACTTGATCAGAGTTAAGATATTCTATGGGGCAAAAAAATAATAATACCTGCCTCTGTGAGTTGAGCTGCATTTGCCTGCAACCATTTTGGCTTTTTGATTTCAACAATACAGTTAATTGTTTAAGTATAAACTGTCAATAAAATACATTTTCAGGCAAGCACACAAACCATCGTAATTTAATGACGTCACTGTATTGATAATACATTCGGATGCGGGGGGGTGGGTGGCCGGTCCGCCTCTGTTGGCAGTCACAAGGAACAGCCTCATCATACTGGTCACAGTAATTGCAGTCCACAGTGTTCTGTTGCAACTCTCACCCTGCGGCTCCCAGTCTAAATCAACGATATGAACAATATGAAAGGCAGTTGTCATCCAGTATGCCAGCTGAACGACCGTGACAGTCATTGATCTGTATTTAAGCATGGCCGTTCGAAAGTGCATGCAACTGTATGAAACTTGTGTGGTCTCACGTTTGTCGCTAGGGACGAGATGAAATTTAGCGCCAGCAAATGAGAGAATATTCCTGGTTGTCATGTGACCGTGTGATGTCAGGAAAGGGAGAGAGAGAGGGAGAGAAAGAGCAAGAGCAAGGTGTAATTTATCCCCACAGCTGATCTGTGCAGTGCTCAGAGAGGAAGCAAGACAACGAGACGCACATTCGCTCTTATCTGACTTCTCCTGCCTCACTTGTTAAGACATGCACATACACTTTGCATGCATGCACTTCTCACACTTCAGCACAATCAAACCTCTTCAAGGCATCTCTTTAAAAAGGATGTTGGTTTTTTTTTAAGCTCTAATATTTAGAGCATTTTTCCCTACTGGACAAGACCTTAATGACCCTAACTGGATACTAACAAGCAAGAAGAAAAAGAGAAGAAGAAGGAGTGAAACAACAGAAAAGACCAAGACGGAATAAAAGCTGCACGAGAAAAGGACAGACACGACAACCGGACAATGTCCTTTTTGTCTGGCACACAGTGGCAGGAGCCTGGCATTATTGCCGGTAACAAGGGGTGCAGACAACCGTCCGGTGGGCATCAACAGCAGCAATCGAAACCTGCAGCTGCCAACATCCCTGCGGTCTTGGCCTCCTCCCCACTGTCACCCTCCAGCTTGGCCTCTGCCCACCATGGTGGCTCGCATGACCCAGGCCAGATGGCACCTGAGGGAAAGGTTATTACCACCCCAGAGGAGGGATTCAATGTGACCCCAACTGAAGAGGAATTGCGATTAGGGTGTGGCAGAACATCCTCTGGAATTTCACCCGGGACCCTGGGTCTAAATATGCCTGTGCTGATTGCCGAGGATAACAAGCCAACAGGTGGGAGACTGAAGGATGGAAAACAAAGGGAAGGTGTTGTACTAGGGAGTGCAGGCCAAACTCCCAGTAGCCCTGTTTCTTCCTATTCCTCCCTTTCCTCTTCATTAACTTCTCCTTCAGTTTCACCTGGGAAATTATTCAACTGCGCACCGGAAGCTAAGCCTGGATCAAACGTTGACTTTGGACCAAACCTTTTACAGCAGAACTTGAACTGTCCTCTCCCGAGCACAGATGGAGTTTACATTCAGCAATCCCAAGAAGTTAGACAAGGGCAGGGGACACCTATTCCTCCAAAACAAGGATCTGGATTGGAGGAAGCAAATGGCAATTCGTGTTCAGGAGATACGGTTATTCAGGGAAATACAGTTTGTTCTTCTTCATTTGAACATATTTTTGAAGAAAAAACAAGTGGTTACCTGATTGAAGACACAGGACTCAGTTCGCCTATAAGGGGTCAAAATCCCGATAAACAACCTGCTGCTCAGTCCATAGCCAACCCAACAGGAAGTAACATGACATCATCTCCAAGGCTCTCAGTAGTCCCTGCCTCATCTAACCAAGCTAATGACACTGGGGAGAGAAGACCGGCGGGTAAAGAAAAATCAAACCACACTGAAAAGGTAAGGTTGTCCGCCCCACCTTCCACAGGTGGAAAAGAAAGTAAGGACGCAAAGTCACAAGATTCAAATCAGAGTGAAGACTGGAAAGTGGCATCAGATGTGACAGTAAACAGTGAGAAAAAAAATAATCACGCCAACGAGCTGCCCCAGCGAAGTGTGGTCAGACGAGCAATGTCTGACTGTTCTCACCTCTCAGTTCCCACATTGAATGCTGAAATGTGCCTCAACAGTATGGAAAGCTCATCAGCGATGATGCCTAACTTGACCAACTTTGCCGTGATGGGAACAGCATGTCCACTCAGGGTGCCCTACCCGCACACGGCGGTCCGGCGCTCGCTCACAGTGACAGACGCCACGGAAGCCTCAGCTGCAATGGCCTCAATGTTGTCATCTCCATTAATGATATCACCTGTCTTGCCATCGTCTCCACCACCTAGGAGACATCATGGGAGCTGCGAGACCAATGTTTTGATTTCCGTGCCTACCACGGCAGGTATGTATGTCCATGACACACTGTTACCAAAACGTCCATTGGAAAAATACTCTATGCGCATTGGTAGTCACAAGTGTCTATGAACACAACACAACACTATCTCTTCTGGAATTCTGTTTGTGTTTTACAAAAATTTGGGATTGACAAAATACTGTATATATAAATCTGCCGAGGGTAAAATTATTGCTATCATAAACTCAACTCAATGACATTTATAGAACAATTGAAACAAAGTGCAGTATATGCATAAAACTCAAACATAAAACATTACAACAAAAACAAGGGCAGAGTCTCGTGCTGAGATGGAAGCCAAGGAATAAAAACGAAGTTTAGACACTTAAAAAAAAAGGTTCAATGAGTGGACTTGTCTGATGTGCACAAGGAGGTCATTCCATAATTTGGAATCAGCACCTGAAAAAGCTCAATAAAGCCACATAAAGTCATAATAAATGAGAGAGCAGGCACGGCGCCAGGAATTTTTCTCTCCCAGGGATAAGGGGGGGCCTGACCAATATTGGGGGGGCTGAGAAAAAACAACAACATTGATTTTCACAACATCGCTTACTTGAGAGGCTTTCTTGGTTTTTACACACCACAAGCATGTTCGTGCAGAGGTGTGGAACTCCCATTGTTTAGTAAACACTTTGCACTGGAAAAGTTATACAAAAGTATTGTACTATTTGCAAAGTACATTTAAACATATTAATAAAATGTAGGCTAAATGTTGAAAACATAGCATTTAGCATCGCCTTACCGCCACCGCATTCTGTCCCGCATATTTAATCGGCCACGTGGTCCCAGTCATCACTCGTCGGCGATAGCCAACCGGCGTCGAGAACGTAATCTTTACGTGACAAGCAGGCGCCGCACAAGTAGACTCCCCCAAACAAAGAAAAAATATCAAACAACAGACGGTGGTCGGTGAAATAAAAACAATATGGGTCACATGTTGCGTCAGTGGGTTCACAAGATACACAACACTGTGTTATTTTTTATTTTTTCCTTACTCAGCCGCATGTCAGGAGTGCCTTTGGGACCAAACACCATTGCTTCCGTTTGCTTTTCATTTAAATTTACAATGATATTAATTTAAAAAAATACATGAATACAGAAATGAGATTATAAAATACTTATGGGTGGACGGATGGATGCGTCCATCCATCCATCCATAAATGTTTTATAATCTCATTGATGGATGGATGGATGGATGGATGGATGGATGGGTGGATGGGTGGATGGCGGATGGATGAATGGATGGATGGATGGATGGATGGATGGATGGACGGACGGATATTTTAGTCAACCTGTAAGGGAAATGAGATTGTCATTGCAGCAATATTCGCAATTTAGACAAATACTTTTCCTTGGGTACTCTTCAATGCTGCTTTTGGATTTGTTTTTGTCTTTTTACCAGTTAGGTGCTCCTATCTAATCTAAGAACATGGTGGGAAATGCAACCAGATGCTTTACCATTGTTTTGATGAACCTGATATGTAATTGATTCATGGTGGTGAAAATTGGGAGGCTAAATTAACCACTGAGTTCAAATGATTCAATGTAGAATAGCAATCCTTTGATTGCTTTAAAAGACGATCATGCCTACAATGCCAGCCATTGTTAACAAAGGTAATGTTAGACTGCTTGCATATTTTTAAAGTATTGAAGATGCACAAGCAATGCGCTGTATAGCAATTGCAAATGTATCTTTCCTGGACTAAACTGCGTAATTGCAATCATATTACACAGTTGACCTCTCATACCTGTGGTTCGACACCTGTGGATTCGCATGTTCATGGATTTTTTTTTTTCAATTTTTTTTTCTCAATATTTTAACATTTTGGGGCTGCTTGATTTTTTTCAAACATTTTGTTCTTGTTTTTCATACAGTAGTGCATGCTTATCAGAGTTCTTGAAGAATTTGTTCGGTTTTAATTTTTTTTTCACATTGAATTTTCAATGGCCGTTAGTTATATGTGGATTTTTGCTAGCCCCTATTCCCCACGAATTGCGGGGGTCAACTGTAATCTGGTCTGGTGGTCTTTAATGAAAGATTTTGCTGTAAAACAGTTTATCCTTGCTCCTTAGAATAAACCAACAAACAAGACAATTACACATAAATTAAAACTGTTCAACAATTTTTGTTCTTGCCACACAATAATAAACACTGTAAAAAATGAAGTATTTTGAACATATCATAACAATTATACTATCTAAAATGATGATGCATACTAGTACAATGATATTTACTATATCAAAAGAGATACACACACTGAAGGCAAGTATTATGTTGAATATAAAACATACAAAATCAGCAACCCTATGTACTATATATGTTCACATTTTCATTGGAAATTGTCCACAGTAGCAAACAAAATGAATTTTCACACATACTACAGATTTCACTCAGTCACACTGATGTTGCATTTATTCATCCATTTTCTGAACCGCTCATCCTCACTAGGGTTGCGGGATGTTGTACTTAATGAACTGCAAATGAACAACCCTTTTGAAGTAAAATTACCTCCAACAGTCTTGGCATGGCTGCAAAAGGTTGATTTCTTCTTTTTTTCCTCACCGCGTAAACATAATTCGCTCCGTGCGTCACACATTCCAGGTATGTTTGATTTTTTTTTCTTCCAAATTAGCCACTGAGTAAGGCAACGTGAACATTACATTACAATACAGCACTGTCATTACAAGGGTTAGCGGCTTTCAAGCGCCACATTCTCAAGTTTTACCGTGCCGACGCCACGAGAAAAAGAAGGAAGCGAGCAGGGCAGAAAACAATCATGTTGAGAACTAGTGCGCTCTGACCAGGGTCTTCACGCTAGGAAGTCCACTTTGAACCCCTCATTCTCGGGTGTGACTTTGCCAGCCGCCACAGAGACAAAGAAGGAAGAGAGGTGGTTGAATTAAAAAAAAAAAAAACACCAGCCTTGTTTACGTTCACCATGTTCAAAATGGCCGCCACACCCAACAATGCAACACAGAGCATACAGAACTGTAGGTTAAAAGGCTCAGCCTAAAACATTGCAGTACAAATAAGTAGTTTTCACTTATTTGTACTGTATATTGTATTATATTTTTTCTGAACCATGCCATGAGAAAAGAGAACGTAAATAAAAATTGGTTTGCAGAGTAATGGAATGGATTCAATTAGTAAAGCGTCAATTCAAAGGATTCAATTGCTGAATCTCTTGCCACTGATATCACCACATCTTTGTATTGGTTGCACTGAAGACATTATATAAAACATGACTACTACTACTACTACTACAACAACAAAAAAAAAATCAAAGCATTGCTTCACATGCAGACAGGAACAAAATATCAGGCTAAGTAAAGGTAAACCATGCATGCGTTTTTGTCTATTGCAATACTCTTTTTTAATAGTATACAGAATTATGTATAGCAACCAGATCTCTAGAGAGAGCAATTGTCAGGAAAAAGCTGGGAAATTGATTAGACATTGACTGCACTCATTCAAATATAGAGCAGCTATTTTGAGCAGTCTCTGTGCATGCACACTCACGCATGCACGCACACCCACACACACACAAATATGTGTGCCTGGATGAAGAGTCTCTTCAAGATTTTAAAAACAGACAGCAGGAAATGTATCTGAGTCTTTCAGACGAGCGTTGACCTAACAAGATTCTCACCGCAGTCTCACCAAAGGGCTGGTGTCCTGCCTGTTTTCCATTTCTCCCTGCTGCAACACACCTGATTCAAATGATCATATAATCAGCAAGGTCTGTAGAAGTTGGATAATGATCCTGATCATTTGAATCAAGTGGGTTGCAGCAGGGTGACATGCAGGATATTGGTCCTTGAGGACCCGAATTGCCCACCCCTGCTAGAGATTATTGCTGGGAATGAGTAAAACCTGTTTCGTCGACTACAGTGGAGCCCGGAATACTCACGGCTCAATTTTTTTTTTCCTTTGTTTGATTTGTTGTTCCTTGTTTCTGGGGGGTTAGCAAATCCCCATTATTGTACGTATATTTGAAGCTTGTCAGGATTTCTTGTCCAATTTTTGGAATTTACAAAAATATATATATTTTTTGTTCTAAATGAATCACCATCCCTAAGGAATAGCGGGTTTCCACTGTATTGTTTTAAGTTGTAAGATCACCATTCACCACTAGATGGCAGACATGGCTTATTTACACTTGTACCAGGTGTTATACTGCCCTATACTGGAACTAGAGTTGGCCTAATAATTTTTTGCGGCTATGAAATGACATCCAGGACAAACATACAATAGTGCATCAATGATTAGAATTTTGAGTGAGTTGGCTTTTGTGGAAAGAAAATGCACGACAGGAGTTCTTGTACTTAATGTTGGTTTGCTGTTCATCAGTTTTGTGCTGTCCTTGAATGGTAAATGTTACGCAAGAGAGCCTTTTGCACTGGAATGTGGTATGTGGTTATTTTGTTTGTTGTTGGAAAGTGGATCTTTTAGACATTTATTGAGAAATGTATTCTGAAAAAATTAAATGTATTAAGAGTGTGTATTTTGCACGTATGCACATATTTTGTCCATATTTCAAAATGTATTTTTTTTATGTCATGACAGTGGTTAGAAAGTGTGTGGTCCTAATTGCCCCCCCCAAATAGCATTGATGAAAAGTTGTGGCCCCCTCCAGCATTTAGTTTGCCCATACCTGGTGTATATTGAACCAAAAAGGTGCTAACATAGCCTAGATGAAACCATGAAAGTAAACAAAAAGAACATTAAAGAAGTGTTGGGGTGTAGGGCGTTACGTTAAGTCTGACATTATTAGTTGATAATTATACATTTTGATTATGATGCAATTTACATTTCAAATAAATCTCAAACTTCTGCCATTGACTAGAATTGACGTCAACCCAATGTACATGAGCAGGATAAAAAATGGACCAATGGATTGTGTATTATATATTATATATATATATATATATATATATATATATATATATATATATATATATATATATATATATATTTTTTAATTTTTTTTTTGTCATTGGTACCAATGCTAACAATTCCTATGGTCCCACTGCACATTTGTCATATGTAAATGAGCAAAAAAGGAGCATTTCCAAATTCACCAAATTACTAAAGCGTTCCCAAAGTGAACATGTAAATATTGAATTACTTTTTATGTTTTAAGTAGTAGTGTTGTGATTCATGTTGCAAATAATTGGAAAGAAATTGGCTGCATACAGTACATACCTAGCGTTGCTCTTCTGATGTGATTAGTATATACAACAGAACTGAAAAGGTGTGTTGTACGAATTTGCTCATATCGGTACACCGCAAATTAAGTCCGAAAATTTAAATGGTCTGGTGGCATCACCAAAAAAGTATATTTAATTAGGTGATCAATTCCTGCCTGACGACACATGTAAGAGTGATCGATGTTCATCAGCAAAGCCTGTGTCTGGTTTAGGCTCCAGGCTGACCTAATTGAAAGACACAGTATAAAGGCATTCACTTTAGTTGGTTTTGTTTGAAAGTAGCCAGAGTTGTAGAAGGTGTCAAATGATCTCCCTCATTTGTTAAAGCACAACAAAAATAAATTGGCCCGAGGGTCGCACAGCGTTCACTGAACAAAAATGAGCACAAAGGAAAATGGTGGGACATTCAGTCTGAGCGTAACCAGATGTCCGGTATCACTGTTATGTAAGCTATGATCCTAGAAGCAGAAGCAGAGAGCCTGGTTCTTTCTGCCCATCTAAGCATGCATAATTAGCATGCCAGTCCTATTGTAAATGAAAAATGTCAATGAAATGTGACTAATTACTCTCACTGTGGTCTCTTACATTAGTGGTCAGAGTTGTACAGTATGTTATTCTGTCCGAACTTTGCAGCACACCAGATTGACCACACTGTTTTTCAAATTTCATCCCTTGGTATTATTTTTTTTCATGGGTTACTCACATGGGTTACCGAGAGATTGTCTTTGGTACTCACTAGTGGGTTCATCACATAAGTCACGGTTCGGTTCGGATCGGTCACGGATTTTGAGTCACTGATGGGATCATTTTTTGGATCAGTAAAAACAAAAGATACATCGAACTTTGCCTACATTTATTTTATTAAATGCTTTTTCCCATAAAAAAACAATAACTCCTAATGTCTAATATGGCCGTTTAGGATTTAAAAACCCAACTTAACGCAATATAAGGCAGAATAGATTCTTATTTTATATGTGGTACAATGTATATGATAAGGTATCCTGCCAGAAATTTTGAGCTGAATGTTTTCTTTAAATTATTTAATAAATGAAGACTACGTTTTAGTTTTAGTTTTTTTCATAATGAAAAAGACCTTCAAGTGTCAAATTAAGGCACCTTCCTTTAAACATGGACAGTGCATTATAAAGTAATCTATCTCCACAATATTGAAAAGAAGAAAAAACAAGTAAACCAAGGAACAGCTGTTGAACTACCAGCCGGTTAATGATAACCGCTGCTAGCCACTAACGCCGGAGACTTCTGCCGTATCATACAATGACAGCGTAATTAACTAGCGCTTTGTTAGCGTCCTAAATTAGCGACGAAATGTTTAAAACGAAAGTCAAGTTAGCCGTTACGCCACCATGTGGGCCAACTTCAAAGTAAAAGTCTGCTACTGCATTGGCATCAATGACCAAATGTATTATTTGGCAAGCTTTATTTTGAAGTTAGCCTTTGTGGAGGTGGTCTGTTCGTTGAATATGTTTGAAAAACGCTCACATACATGCGACTTACGTGATCCATGAGGGTTTTAAATTTCTCTGCTGCTATTACAGTGAAGGTGGACTAATCACGTTGCCTTAATGTGAATGCGCACAGTTTTTTTCACCAACCATTCTGAGGGTCGTGCCCGACCCAAACCGTGATGCTTGATCCGTACCGATCACGGATCAAAGATAATCCGTTGCACCACTAGCGTGTACAGGTACGCGAAGGCGTGTTGTGACGCACATGACGTTACGCATCAGTGATTTCTGTTGCGCATGCGTACCTGCGTACCAGTTATATGCACCCATGTATATGTGTATGTATATGCAATATATGTATATATGTGTATATATGACACTAATTTTATCATTCTTACTTTCTCAGTGAAAGTTGACAAGGACAAGAATGAAAAGACAGACATCTTGCCCAGCAAGACAGAAAAGATGGATGCCTTTGACAAGAAGGAGATAGCCGAGAAGCAGAACAAGGACAACTGCCCTGACAAGAACCTGAAGCCTGAGAAGATTCTCAAAGATGAAGAAAAGATGGACAAGATGAACACTGAGAAAAACAACAAAGTCAGTGAGAAGGCAGAAAAGACGGACAAGCCGGAGAAGGCCAACAAAGAAGATAAGAAAGAAGAGGAAAAGAAGCTGACTGAAAAGAAGGATGAGAAAGGGGGGAAAGGGGTGGCCAAGTCTCCTACAGGCAATTCCAGCCAGACCTTACCAAGCCCTGACAGCAAGAGCAAGGTGGATCTTGCACAAACACACACACACGCACGCACACACACACACACACTGTATAACCCATGCAGTATTTCCTCACACGCTCAAGGTGTCAGATCTAGGAAGAGCAAGACACAAACACTTGGCTGTACACACAAACGCGCTCGATCTGAGGTTGGGCTTCTCCCAAAGTCAATGTACTTCCAATTCTCCTGATCGTTCATGTGTACAACCACCATGAAGATTTTAAATAAAAAAACTAAAGATATACATTCACACAATGATAATTCAACTAACATACCAGTACTTAATTAATGTAACCTTTTAGTAGTAATTATATGAAAGTATGTTTTACTGGTATAGTATATTATTATTGTATATCTCATATGTTATTTTTTTATATAATGATAATGGTAAAACTGCAACTGTTTTCAGGGCTTACAATCTAAAAAAAAATCCCATCAGTACGTTGAGTGTTCTATAAGTTTGTTGTTTTTTAACATATAGGCTACTGCTTCTGCTCTTTTTGGGCCCCTTTTTTTTTACATACTCCAACATTGAAGGTAGAGTTGTAGCTCGTGAAACGCCATTTCACCATATAGTTAATCTACCGTAGTTATTTTTGTCATACAATGAAATAAAATTGAATAAATTGACTGTTACTCACCAAAACAATACAGCAATAATACCATTTAGTACAGGGGTGCCCCAGTCTGGTCCTCGATCAGCTCATCAGCAAGCTTTTCAGAAGCCTGATAATGATCCTGATCATTTGAATCAGGTGTGAGGGAGACATCTAAAACAGGCTGGTTAGGGGCTCTCGAGTACCGGACTTAGGCGACCCCTGATTTAGTACTTACAACTACAGTACCTCTTCATTGTCAGTGCTTGTGCATGTACAATATTTAAGATCTGAGTCTAATTTTGTATGCTGCATATTTGGCACTTGCTTTTATAATTTACAAATTTATGTAATTTGTAAATGATGAATACTTTTTTATTTTTTAACTTGCTCTGATTGGGGTGGTTGAGTGGTTTGCAGTTTGTATCTTGTGCTGGTGGCTTTCTGTATGGAGTTTGTTTGTTCTTTGTGCTTGTAGGGGTTTTGTACCCTGGTTTCCTCCCACATTTCAAAAACATGCATGTTAGGCTGATTGAAGACTTTAAATTGCCCATAGGTGTGAATATGAGTGTGGATGCTTGTTTGTCTATATGATGTGCCCTGCACTTGGCTGGCAACTAGTCCAGGGTGTGTCCTGCCTCTCTTGCAAAGTCAGCTGGGATAGGCTCCAGCCCACCTGCAACGCTATTGAGGATAAGTGGTATAGAAAATGGATGGACTGTTGCAATTGGAATGTGCTAGCTGTGCAATGACATTGCTCACTCCATTTCTGCTTGTTCTTTTTCTATTTCTCTCCCCATTTTATTTGATCCAAACATTCATTTTTTTCTTCCCTGTATCTTTTTTTTCTCTATGATTTCTTACTATGTTCTTTTGGATCATTTTATTTTAATTGCACCTTTAGACTGAGGTGGTTTCGACCAAAACAAATGCATCCAAATCTCGCCCATCCACTCTCCCTACCAATGGCGAGGCCACCTCAGCCAAACGCCCCTCCCCAACCATGACCCCAGCTAATAAAAAAAGCCCTCTACCAAAGGCGGCAACGCCCACTGCTGCTAAGAGGCCTCCAATGGCAACTGGACCTGCAAAAGTAAGAAAGCCATTATTGTAAGAGTTTTATAATATATGTAGTGCATCTGGAAAGTACTCACAATGCTACACTTTTTCACAGTTTGCTTTGTTACACTCTTATTCAAAAACATCCCCGATGACACAATTCAAAACGTTTTTGGGGAATTCTTGCTAATTTTCAAAAAAATAGGTCACAAGTAAAGTATGTACTGTACTGTCCTTTGCTCAATACTTTTCATTATGCAACTTTGGCATTAATTATAGCCTCAAGTGTTGATTATGCCACAAGCTTGGAGCACCTTATTTGGGGAGTTTTTCCCATTCCTCTTTGCAGCACCTCACAAGCTCACAAGCTCCATCAGGTTTGACAGGGCGCACCGCTGCGCAGCCTTTTTCAGACATCCCTAGAGATCTTCAATTGTATTCAAGTCTGAACTCTGACTAGGCCACTCAAGGGCATTCACAGAGTTGTCCTGAAGCTACTCCTTTGAAAGTGGAGCTGTGTGCTTATTGTCATGCTAAATGATGAGCCATCACACAAGGAGCAGCTCTGGAACAGGTTTATACATAGTATATATTCACACACACACAAATAAATAAATACATAAATAAATAAACAAACAAACAAGCAAACAAATAAATAAAAAAATGTGTGTGTGTGTGTGTGTGTGTGTAGGGGTGTAAAAATAGTGCATTAATTGTGATCGATTAATTACAGTCACTTTTGTTTTTCTCGCATTAATCAAATTTTTAATCTCTAAATGTACTGTTTCTGTACGATGATGAGATTCGTTTTGAGGCGTGTGGCTTGTGCTTGAGTTGTTGGGGGTGTAAAAAACAATGGTCAATTTCACACCCTGAAGTGGACCCCGATTGGCTGTCGTCGTGTTTGGCATAACCTGATAGGCTCCTATTGGTGAGAGGGCAAGTTCAGGAGCAGTGAGAGGAAAATGGGGTAGCACGAGTATTGTTGGTCTGATGAATGGTAAATTAAAAAAGGCAAAATTAAAAATAAAGACAGAGTGATATGCCGTCTTTGAAAGAAGGACTTACCAAAGAAGCAGTTCAAGCCTACCACATAAATGCAAAGCAACCAGCCCCGAGTAAAGCCACAGCTAATGATAGCAACGAAGGTGGTAATGTAGCGAACAATTGCAAAACTCTTCGCCAAACTAAACTTGAGAACAGCACACGTATGAGCAAGTCTGCGACCGACAGGCTGAGGAATGTTCTTGCAAAGCGAATAGCGATGAACTGCAGCAGCGTCCAATGACCCATCGTACAAACCACTGTGCAGGACTGCAGTGATGACTAAAATCAGAAAGATGCATGACGGTGAAAAGAAAAGCAAACTTGACGTTTTGGTGGGGGATTTAGACAAATGTATTGCTATAACCACAGATCACTGGACCTCAACTCATAACCACAGTTATTTTGGGGTGACTGGACACTTTATTGATGGTGAGTGAAGCTTAAACTCATTTTGCACTGATGAAACCAGGGACTTGGCTGATAAATGCGCCAAACAGTTCCTCACGGTGGCAAATGACTGGGTAATTGAAACAATGACCGGGGGTAGAGGGTTTAGGGTTAGGGTTACACCATAAATACAGATACATACATATAGACAATGAGGGGCTTTTCTCAGCAATTTTTAAGTGAGATTAAAAAATAGATTAATTAAATCAATTAATTACAGGTCATGATTAATTAATCTCTTCATTTTTATTAAACCTTTTAAAAATTAAAACGAAAACATCCCCTCAGCATGATGCTGCCACCTCCATGCTTCACTGTAGGGGTGATATTGGCCGGATGTGAGCAGAGCTAGGTTCGTCTTCTAAAATGATATATGGAAAATAAAAGTTCAATCTTTGTCTCATCAGTCCAGACATTTTTGTATCTCCTCTGGCACAACCATAGAGGAAGTTGACTAAGTCTTAATACCTCACAAGCTAACTATTCCTTCATCTAAGAAGGTAGCCCTCTTGTAGCACTTTGATCATGCTGAAGAGTGTAATTATATTGATTTCTGATTAGACGGATGGCTTCTTTCCACAAAGGACCACTAGAACTCAGTCAGGGTCCTTCTCCCCTGATTAGATGGGCAGCCAGCTCTGGAAAGACTTGTGCTGGTTATGAACGTCTCCCTTTTCGGACCAACTAAGCTGTTGACATTTTTCAATACCCTTTCACATGTCTGTTACTCAAGACCATCCTGTCTACAGCCAATTCCTTTGACGTCATGTTTGGTTTGTTCTCTGACATGCACTGTCACCTTACCTGTATATCGACAGGTGTGTTCCTTTGCACATCATGTCCAAACCAAGTGAATTGATAAAAGGTGGACTCCAAAGAAGCTGTAGCCATATCTCAAGGATGATGAGTGAAAAAAGGATGCATCAAAATATCAATTTTGGGTTAGCTCTAGCGTGGAAAAAGTGAAACATTGTGATGCACTGTATGTCACTGCCTATTGCTGTTTTGTAAAACTGCTTGTAACATGATGAAATCAAAACACTCTACTCCAGTGTTTCTGTCGCTACAGCTACTTTTCTTTGCTTTACTGTATGTCAGCGAATATTGTTTGGAAACATTTATCTTGCTGCTTCACATCCTTATAATAACTCGGGTCAGCTAACTTTGTCTCCATGCTCTCCTTCTCTTAGAAAAGACAGACAGATGGACACACACACACGCACACACACGCACACATGGATTTACATCTATTTTGGTTTCTCAGACTCCAGAAAGTGGAGCAGCTGAGAAACGCCCAGCTGTGCAAAAGGCTACTCCAACTCCTCGTTCAGTTGCCAATAAGAACAATTCCTCTGCTTCTACTGGGACCACAACTGCTGGTAAATCAAAGTACACACACAAAAACACACATTTTCATAAGGGAAAAACATATTTTGTTATGTAGATGCTTCAGTCTCGATGTTGGGACTTTCTGGGATCCATCCCCCATCCATCCATTCTGGGATGTTAGTTGACCTCTAATTTATTTGGAATTAGAAAGACTTTTTTTCCTGTATAATAATTATGAAAATAGACATGATTTGTTCCAAACTGTCGCGTTATAGAACTTTTGCTCACTGTACACATAAGATACTTTTTTTAATTTAAAGTGGAAATCAACCCAAACATCTTTTTTTCAAGAATATGTTCCCAGCAGGCCCACTAGTTGAAACACGGTATTCTGATTAATTTTGCGTTTGTGGAATATAAATTAAGCAGCAAAATGCACTCGTTTTTAGCCATCTCTGGGGGCGGCCATTTTGTCCTCTGTTGACTGAAAATGGCATAACAACTGCTCACAACAACCAATCACGCCTGACATGTTTTCTGAATCTTAGCCGTGATTGGTTGTTGTGCGCAGTTGTGATTCAGTCAACAGAAGACAAAATGGCTGCCCCCAGAGATGGGTAAAAACGAGTGGATTAACACTTATTCCACAAACACAATATTCATCAGAATTACCTGTTTCAACTAGTGGGCTTGCATAAAACATATTCTTGAAAAAAATATGTTTGGGTTGACTTCCACTTTAAGTAACAATTTGATATTCATAATAGTCATACAAGAGTCAAAATGTCAACACAATTACGCATTCAGGCCTTGAATGAGGAATGACGAAGGTGTAATGCAAAGGTGAGTATCATTAAAGTCAATGCTCAAAAACAACAGACTCTGTCCACTCTGCATTCAACTCATCACCCTCAGAGAATATAATTCTTCCAACGCAAGCGTGGAGATGTGACCATCTATTGTTTTCTTCTGTCTGTTCCCATAACATTAGTACCTCGATTCTCTTCCCATGTGGTTGCCTTCATAACAGCAAAGCTTAATCACTGCATCATGTCTTGACTCACATTAGTTGAGCTATGATGCTTTTCTGTTCATCAATCCATACTGTCCTGAAACAAATGAGTATTTTATTGAAAGACACTCGAAATTGCAGTACTATAACTTGGCTTTTTACTACTAATGATTGATTAATGGGACAAAGCAAAACACATTCCAAGATGACTTAGCATTCAGGCTTGCTACATGTAGCTTTTCAATATGTATGTCAACATAAGTTCGATATGGTCTAACTCTTGTTTTGGAACAAATTTTATCGTGTTATGTGTCACGGTACCATGGTGACCAAGTGGTTAGCACATCTGCCTCACAGTTGTGAGGTTAGTGGTTTGAATATGATATCTTCCTGTGTGAAGAGTGAGTGTGTATGGTTGATTGTGTTTGTGCACTGCTGTACCTCGCCTCTCACCCAAAGTCAGCTGGGATGGGTTCCAGCTCACCCACGACACTAATGAGGATAAGCGGTATAGCACACAATATTCCCCATGGTTCTTATTTGTCAAAGTGGCACTGTGACATTTGTTTGCTGCTTCCTTTTTCCAGCAAACAAGAATGACAAGGCTGAGAACAAGTCAGGAGAAGCCAAGAAAAACAAACCTACAGGTGAGACACTTAATTCATAATTAATTAATTAATGCAAAAAATGTCATTATAACAATAGGCGAGTGTTTTCTTTACATTTTTTGAAATACTTATTATAGATGTGAATAATCAGTTTGTGGTTTCAAACGTTACACCATTTTACTTTGACACAAAATTGACACACAATAACCTTGTGTTCCATAAGCCTAAAAAAATTGCAAAATTTTGTACATTTTTGAAGGAATGGCTGTTAAATTGACACAACGAATGTCACCATAAATCATCCAGAGGTCGGCATTCCATCAGGTGCATGAGTCCGTTACTGATGGACGCCCGTTTTGCTGACAGTTGATAAGTGACGGTACACTTTTTGAAAATGACGGAATAAGCACTGAGGGAAATGGGTTTTTCTCCGTCCGTGTGATCGGCACTAACGGCATCCGTCAATGGCGGACCTCTCAGTCCTTCACTGACGGACACCCGTTGTGTTGACGTTTTTGTGGGAGTTGGGGTGGGCGTCGGGGGACATATTGATGAATCGACGGACTTCACATGGACAAACTTGCTGACCATTACAATTGGGTTCGTCACGAATGACTGACAAATGACGGACGGGCACCCAGGCTGATGACCAATGATGAAATGCCCTCCTCTAAAATGAGCAATACATCATTTTTGGGGTTTAAGGTTGTTTTGTCTCTGTAGCTCGTCCACGTCCGGCCTCCACCACCTCTCCAACGACTCCAGCTAACACGGCCAACGGTGAAGCCGCTCCCACCCGTCGCCGGGTCATCACCAAGCCTCCTGTCCCCAAGCAAACCGCTCTGGA
Organism: Filicampus tigris; assembly: GCF_054856515.1. Taxonomy (NCBI): domain Eukaryota; kingdom Metazoa; phylum Chordata; class Actinopteri; order Syngnathiformes; family Syngnathidae; genus Filicampus; species Filicampus tigris. The sequence goes on from NC_141226.1 coordinate 4,853,595, forward strand.
AAAGAAGCCACCGGTGCCCCGTGCTCCTCGAACCCTCAGGCCCGTCAATGCACCCACACCAGACCTGAAGAACGTCCGTTCCAAGATCGGGTCCACTGACAACATTAAGTATCAGCCTGGTGGAGGAAAGGTAGGACAACCAAAGGAACAAAATGTTGTGTTTGCAAATGATGGCACAATGATTTTGTCACAAATTGCTAATCAAAGGGCTCCCTCCACACTAGGTGCAAAGTTGATGAAATCTTGTTGTAAGGGATATCTCTTTGCTAATGTGTACTGTAAATTTGTAACATACTAAAACTTTGGAAATTTGGCATCTTCAAAAATAATCTCGAAGGCTAATTTCATATTTATATGAGTCACAACTCAGTGATTTGTCACAACTAAACCCACGATGCGGTAAAAGTACAATGACATCCAATGCTTGCTTAATTAACACACCTTGTGTACGCCTATATTTAGTTACAACATAAAAAATCTGAAGTCCATGAACAATATTTACATATGCCTTCCTGTTTGTTATACCAACTTCATTGTAATGATGGTTCTCTGTCGAGTCCTCATTTTTGAGCCTTGTATCAGCTCCCATTTGTACTGTTTCAACCACCATCCTGCAAGTTGCACCTTATGCCGGTATCACACCTTCAGTGACACTTCCACATTGTGTCTGTACAGGCATGCTATATTTAGAGTGACAAAGGTTCACCCTTTTTCATTGTTACCTTGCCTCATGCACAGACCCCCCCCCCCCCCCATCCCCACCACCTATTTTTCCTATCACAAATATTAATCCATCTTATTGTTCTTCCATGGATTCGCTCAGAATTGGGTACTGCAGATGTTTACTATTAATCTATAAATGTTGTTCCGTATTATAACTCCTGAGACCTCATCTTTTGTCACTTTAAATTTCTTATCCATAGTTTGGGCTCAGCTCTGCCTATTTAGTATACAAATGGTCATCTTTTAACAGTAAGCAGTTATGAAAAAAAGTCCCTATATCGGGCCACTTGACTTATATTTCTGTCAGCATTTTTTTAAAGTTAGAAGAATATAACAAAACAAAACCATTCAACTTTAAAACGAGTATTAGCATATATAAAACAAAGTTAGTTACTTCAATGGGTGCAGACTTGCGAAATTGGGTTGTGGCTATTTCTGGGGCTAACGAGGCCAAGTTCGCCATTCGGTGTCTTGTGAGGGAAGACTGAGAAGCGGGAGTGATGCTGCTGACCCTTTGATAGAGCAAGGCAAAGTACCTGTAAAGGTGGAATTTTGTGATACCCTAGTGCATTCTGCATATTCTTCTTTGTGCAAATCACTAGTGTTTTTCCTCCTATTCAAATGTCACCCTTTCATCATCAAATCAGATTATGAATCTATGTTTCTGCCTTGTATGTTAATACAGAGATGGGAAATTCCGGTCCAGAAAGTAAAAAAACTTGCCACTGCTCAACCGGCAGGTAAACCAGCTCAGCTGAGTAGAAGCACCTGTGGCTAAAGCGGGCGGGTTTTTATTTTCTGGACCTGGATTTCTCATCTCCGTGTTAGTAGAAGTTAATGTGGTTGAAAATGTATTTTTTTATACTGATGGATTGTCTAATCAGTCAAGTGAAATAATTTAGTACACTGATGTGACAACACTTTGTATTCACTTAAGTTTTTCAATCTAAAGTAGAGCTCAAAACTATTGATCTCTGCACTTCACTGTTCTCTTTCTGTTTTTCCCACCCTGTTGACGTCACAGTAAATGAAGGTGATAAAGAACACATCCAAACTTTTTGACAGGAGGGTTTATAGAAGTTTATAGTGGGCTCTTTTTCGTGAACGTGTAAATCCATATCGCGCCGGAAGTGAATTAGACCGCTGTTGGTAATTTTGTAGACGAGCCCAGGCCTTTGCCTTGGACAGTGGGCGCGCTGCGCTACTGTGGATTTCACTCACCGCCAATTCAAGCGCACAACGATCGTTGTGCGAGCGGGGCTGCTCTGGCCATGATGTGCCAACTAACAATGTCAACGGGTACACTTATTAAATATACGTAATAACATGGTAATAACCGTCAGGGACTTAAATGTGTCCGTCGAACTTCGTATCTGTGATCCTGTGCCCCGATCAAATTGACCAAAATTGCATTAGACCAACGGTCCTCCCTGTGCCAAGACTTAGCCGCAGTCTGATCAGGCAGAAGTTTAGATCGACTTACTGCCACCATATTGTCACTCCACCAGGCGTATGTCCAAGGACACATCCTCTGCTGCAGCAGAATGCCCAGCCTGGTGCAGACAAATTGGCAAACACGCCTTGTGCTTCCAAGAAAATTATGATCCACTGGCATTTGCCACATATGCACTGTTGTAACGAAAATGGATGTCAGATCGTGTGAACACAGGGGCTTGACCTCCGAGCCTCCTCCGCCAGACCTGGAATACACATATTTGGCCCTTTTGAAGTGCTAGCACCCAGCCTTTGGAGCGACCCGCCGGAGCCAAAGGAATGCCAGCGCATGGTCTTTCCAATTCAATCCCCCCCCCCCCCCCCCAACGACCTGTTGTTCAGTGATTAGAAAAAAAACACAAAAACAGGTATTTTAACTTTAACTTTAACCCAGACGTGGGGGCGGAGAGGGGGCACAGCCTACTTCATTTAAAAAGCGCACATCCCTTATAAAAGGCCATGCAGAAATTATTTCTCTCTCTCTCTCCTGGGAAAAAAGACTTTACCTCTCCTGAAAGAAAACACTCACACTGCTGAAAAGAATCTCTTTTTTTTTGGAAACTCTTCTCAAGACTCTGGCAAAACACAAAACACTCACTCGCTTGAGAAACTCTTGTGAACTTTCTACACCTTTTTTTTAGGGTGGATTTACTAACTCTTCTCTGTCACCAGCCACCCTCTGATCCGTCCCAGGTCAGAACAATTGCTCCTTTTTTTTTTAGTTACTTTTGAGTCGCCCGTCAACCAACCACGGCACACGTGGGGACCTTCAACATTTTGTTTGGTCCGATCCGAGGGTTCTAGCCTCCACCGAGCCAGCACAGCACGGCCGCATCCTCAAAAAAGTGCGCCCCTTCCCTCAAAACGTGAATCACGGCGTGCGTCCGGCAAAAAGCTGACGCGCCCGCACGACCAGTGTCTGGGCGCCTAAAACAGGTAGCCCCACCTGGTCCGAACCACGCCGCGTGCTGAGCCGCAGAACTCCGTGGCCGTTGCGATCAATTTTCCTTGGTTGCACTTTTTTCATTTCTGGACTCGACCTTTCTTCTCCTTCTGGCTCCCCTGTGACGTCACTCTCCATGGCAACGCTTCCTCCCCTTTCCTCGTTGGGCGACGACAACCCACACTCGTAAGTGCAGCTTGCAATCTCCTGCGGGCCATACGATTGGTGCATAATTAACTTGGGAATCAAGTAGAGCTTGGTATAAGTCAGCTGATTTTAGCCTGGTACGCTTGCTCACTGCTCATTACACGCGCACGCACGCACACTCGCACACGTGCACCACACGCACGCACGCACACTCACATCATCCGGTCCCCATGCCCTTTTCCTCACAAACCTTTGATATTCATTTTCTTCATTTATTTAGACTTACCTAAGCAAAGGATTTCTTTATTGTGTTTCTGTTTCTGAACATTGTAGTGTGTTTCGTTTAGATTTCACTAGCTGTAGAAAATAAATCATTGTCATTTACAGAAATCTAGTGTGAATTGTGTGTGTTTCAGTCAAAGTTTCAATGACTGATCTAGTAAATGGGACTTACAGATTTTTAATGTAGCGCCTTCATATATTAAGACTGAACTACGAGGACTTTTTCGTTTTTTGTCCAAAGAATCAACCCAAAACGGATGTAGTGCCCCCTAGCTGCGATCGAGAGTTAGTGCAGGCATTAACCCAATCGCCGCCCATTTATTAAATGAATATTTAATACTAAACATACGCTACACTGTCTACAAAAAAGAGTGTGTCTTGTCTTCTTGTAGTGTTTTCTTCTTGCTCTTTGTCATTGCGTTCTAATAAATTCAATCCCTTCTCCTTCACGCCTCTCTTCTTTTGACTAACCTTAGTGAAAGTATATGACAGACACGCTCCAGCACATCACTTCCTTCATCATAATTAGTTGCACCGGCTCAGTGAGTCTTAAATGATGCTGATATTTGTTTGTCTATTATGTATCCCCATTCATTGTGTCACTCTCAACATAGGCCCACTGGTTTAGTTACCTTTTTCATCTTCACTAACAAGCAGTCTGATTCAATTTGTGTTTTGATGTGTGATATTTGGCTTGGACATCTTGGTTTTTCATGTTACTTATTAAATATGATTTTACAGTTAGAAATGTTTGACCAAAACAGCAATCAAAATCTGATTGAATTGTGGACTTCTCGTATATATAAATACACATACACACATACATACATACTGTACATATGTATATATATATATATATATATATATACATATGTACAGTATGTATGTATGTGTGTATGTGTATTTATATATATACAACATTTACGGTTCAGAAATGACATTTTAAGGTAAGGTTTGTCGTTTCGATGGGTTAAAAACTTTTGGATAGTTGCCTCGCAAGAAAATGTAAATTGGCCAAGTGCAGTACATGTCCTTGTTACTTCAAAGCCAGTAGAGAGGACAAAAGTGTGGCGTTTATATCATGTATTAAATTGACATTTGTCATCTGTTCTAGGAGTTACCGAGATCACACCCGAGCAGATTTCGCTGCAAATAAAAAGACGTTAGACAAAGATTTTAAAAAATAAAATAAAATAGAAAAACTGACATTTTTAAGAAAAGGAGTGTTGGTAATAAAGCTGGTGGCCTTGTGAAGGTTGGCATGTCATTGTCAAAATCTTCAATTAGATGTCTTCATGAAAGTATATCGAATTCATGGTTCATATAACTGGTCACATAATAGAACAGGAAAGCTTAGGTGTAAATAAGAAAGCCTCGCACATTCTGGAATCTTTTTCTTTAGACAGAAACCAAGGTCAAATTGTATCAGAATGATTGGAAGAGAAAACTTGTCAATTTTGGAGTCATTATACATGTACCAGTGTAGAGGTTGAATCAAGGCAGCTGGACACTAGAGGGTGACACTAGAGTGGATTTTCACTCTGGGCTCGGACCATAGTAAAAGAAAAAAAAGAATCCTGTCCCGTCCTGCTCCCGGGTAAAACGACTCCCACTCCCGTCCTGCTCCCATTCAGAATGACCCCCACTCTCGTACTGCTCCCATTTTGGAGGTCAGCTACAGCTAGCAGTTGTGATGTCATTTTCAGTCGACAGAAGTAGCAAAATGGCCACCCTAAGATGGCTAAAAAATTGTGGATTTTGCTGCTTCACTCACATTCCACTAACTCAATATCAATCACAATGCTGTGTTTCAAAAATATGTTTGGGTTGATTTCCTCTTTAAGTACAACATCTTAGGTGTGGAGTTTCCCTTTTTAGGTTACTGGTGGTTATATCCCAAGGGGATGGTTACATCAGGGCTGTTATTGTTGTTGCCATGTGTGACTAATGCATGAGTGTTTTGCATAATGCATGGTCATTAACCTGCCTGATGGCAAATTGTTCCTGACCACTATTAGGTAATATGATGTGAGGCAATCTTTGGGAGAAAGATGACAAGACATTGTTGTAAAATGATTACAACAATGACGCAAACCTCCCACTCTGCTTACAGGGGCCCTTTCTAGTTTGACATAATGATGTCAAACTACAAATAAAAAAATATTTGGGAAATATCGATGCAGTGGGTGGGTACTGTCTTGTGCTCAGGCGTTTGCTCAGCGAGTGATGGACCTGTCATTAAATTCTGTGAGATTAGGTGTGGGGAGACCAATGATTCTGGCAGCTGTGTTTGTGATGCCTGTAAGTTTAGACCGGTTCGATAAAGAAAGCGTATTGAAGAAGCATGTGGAACAATACAAAAGAATGGGTTGAATGATGCGTTGATAAAGTAATAACAGGAGGTGGGGTGCAACATAGCTCCCGCGACATAGAGTCCTTTACATTTCCGGAAAACTGACAGACTTTGTTGGCATCTTTTTTGAATGCCCATAGAGTGCTGGTCAAAGTTAAAGCGATGGTGGGGCCGGGATGGCCATGTTTTCACTAACACGTTCATTTTATATATTTTTTGATCGTGAAAACAAAAAGAGTTGTCATTTTCTATTTTATCAATAAATTTGGGAGAAATTAGGAAATAAGTAACTCCATGAATAACTGATAATGAGGACAATGGCCGCGCCCCCTACCGTTCTATCCATGTTCGGTCGGAGTCACGGGAGGAACCGATTCCAAACCCTCAATTGGAAATCATTGCTTATAACGTCCAAAAATTGGCACCAAAAATTATGTGGACATCCCTACTAATGCCCACTTCAACATATCAAAAGGATTAACCTCTCCGTGGCTGATTTGTATGAGAATGAGGAAATGTGGAAGTCAGCAGAGCTACATAGTTTTAGGCTGGGACCAGCGCACACTGCTTCTTTGCTTTAAAAAAGAAAAAGAGACTGAAGTGCGAATGAGTAGACGTGCACATTTATTTGGATGAGGAATGGCCCCAGTTTTTCGATTTACAACGCGCTGTCCAATTTGTAAGGTAACAGCCGAAATGGCACGTTCCACTGCGGCCACACTCGGCTGTGCAGTCAGCCTCGCTAGAAATTTTTGTTCGCTGTTCGATGAGGGCTTTCGTCACTCTCACACCGGTTCACTCGGGCAGAACATGGCAGCTGCAAGCAAGCAAGCAGGGAAGCAGGGACATCGCATGCGACTGGAGGCGAAATGAAGACACAGGCTCATCTTCACCTCCACACGCTGGGCGGACAGTAAGGAGCTAATGTTGTTGTGCTAACGCCTTTTGTTTTAACAGCCTGAAGCTAGTTGTTGCTATTAGCCGTCCCATTATCCTACCTTTAGCCAGGAGGGAAGAAGGGGACGTCAAGCTCCAATCTGCCTGCTTCTGCTGGAAGCCGCCGTCTCTCTCCCTCCTGAGACACGAGTTGTCCGAAATATAACTAGTAGGGGTTCGTGTGCGCATTCATGCTCTTGTCCGCTTCAGCCTGTGAAAGTGGAGGAGCAATCGCCACGGTATTTTTGATTTTGTGGAGGTGATCATGATGAGATCACGTTTTATGTCAATAAATCCAAAATATTGTGCAGAACACGTTTATACTTTCACAGGTTGAGGTGGACAAGAGTAGTAATGTGCATTGTGGTGGCGATCGGTCGCCGTTTTAGACAACAGAACTGTCAAAGTGAGCAATATTACCACGCTTGCCTTCCTCCCGTGACGTAGACCGCTGAGACCGAAAACATAACATAAGCCTCGCCCCAAAAGGGGGCGGGCCAATATGTTGTAAAACTAATCACAAAGAAGACCTTAAATCACTACACAGTCTTTTTTTTTGGGGGGGGGGCACTTTAGTACTGATGTCATTTTTTACATGCAAACCTATTATATAAGTGCCAATGTTAAACTCATCCTAGTGTCCCTTTAAGTTTACTGTCCAGAGTTATTCCCAAATATTTAAATGTGTTAACTGTTTCAACTGTTTAAGTGTTTATGATGGTGGGGTGCTGAACTGTAATTCCTTTGTTTTATTGATATTGATTTGGAGATTTGTTGAACGTGCACCACTTAGTGAAATGGGTAACTGTGTTGTGATAGTCCAAAGTGGATTGGGTGTCGGAGAGAAGTGCAAGGGTGGCTGTGTCGTCTGAGTATGTTAGATATGATATGGTTGGTGTGATGCTGAGGCAGTCAGTAGTGTAGAGAATTTATCAGAAAGGGCTCAACAAACATCCCTGTGGCACCCCGGTGTTTATGGTGAATACAGGGGATCTGGTTGATCTTACCCTTGCTGTTTGCAGTGTGTCAATGAGGAAATTGTGGATGAAGTGGATCATATGGGAGGGGGTGTTGAAGTGGTGAAGTTTCTGGATCAGGAGGTGTTTCTGTAAGGTGTTAAAAGCGGAACTAAAGTCTACGAAGAGGATCCTGGCAAAGTTACCTGGGAAATCCAGGTGTTGAAGGAGGAGGTGCAGCAGGCAGGCCACAGCATCCTCTGTGCTCCTCTTTGCCTTGTAGGCAAATTGTAATTGTCTTCAGCAGCAGTTTCTCCAGGCACTTCGTTATTATGGATGTTAAGGCTATGGGGCTGTAGTGATTGAGTTCTGTGGGTCTGGGTTTTTTTTGGTACTGGGATTATGGTAAGGGTTTTCCATAGTGTAGGTATTGTGACAGTCTGGAAAGACTGGCAAAACTGCTGAACGGCAAACCAGTATTAAGTGCAAAAACTAATTTTGTGCTTCATGTAATTCCAAATCCACAAAAATGATTAGGCTTAATCATGTTGTGGTAGGCCATTATAAGACCTAGTGCAAGCGCAATGAAGCCATATCTCCCATCTAGTGGTGAATTATGATATTACAATTTAAAACTATACAGTGGAGACCTGCTTTTCCAGGGGCATAGGGACTGGGCCAGCCAGTGAATCGCAAAACTTCATGGAACTGACACCCATTGAAATGCAAATAGAGGAGGATAGGGCTCAGGCCAGCAAATAGCAAAAATCAACGTATAATTGACGCCCATTAAAATGCATTCAAAAAATTAATCTGTATAGCTATATGTAGTATATGAATATGTATAGACATATAAATGTATATATAATGTATATACAGTATATATACATATATATATATTAAGTTTATATATATATACTGCATATGTAGATATATACAGTATATAGTATATGTTAACTGTATATATATATATATATATATATAAATGTGTACTACATAGAAAATAAAGTTGGGAAAAGAAATTTGTGAAGAAACCTTTTCGAATTAAAGGTGAACTGTCTCCCACAACCAAGAATGTAGTTGCCTCATTTCAGCCTTTGAAAAAAACGGTGAAGGCAGTGTTATCGCAAGGGCATGAATGAATGTTCATGGAACAGGTTCACTTAATGATTATGTGACTGTTGAAAGAAATAAGCAGATACCTTCTAAAGTGTATAGTGGTGTACACTCTGCTTGCATTTCAGCCAAACGCTACAAAACTGCTAGGACCGTGTTTCATAATGAAGCTAATGATCCTATATATAATGACAATACAGCAACATTTTCTGTGATTTATTGACCAGGGGGTGGGTTTCTCCCCAGGTTTCTTCTATACAGAACAACAAGACAGCAGACCCATCCAATCCTTCCAAGGCCAGAGTGAGTCCTCGCCATCCGCATATTCACACAACAATATTAACTTCCTTCTCCTCTTTGCATTGACCACATACACCATTGTGACCTATGAAATGGCCAATGAAAGATACAGTAAGGTTAAGGAAGGCTTAAAATGTAAACAACAAGGATGGGCATTCGTCTGCTTTCCTTTGCAGACTAATGAAATAGTTTTCCACAGCGATATCTTTGTTCCAATAATACTCTTGAAAATTTGTAAAGAGTAGCAATCAAAGGATTTAATAATCTCTCTTTTATGTTCTGAACTCTTATGTCCATCATCTTAATAATGCAGAAGTTGTGCAATATAGCGGAGATCTGCAAGGATTACATGGTCATCAGTATTAGCACAAAGTGACATGTTCTTGCTCTTCAGGCCAAAAACAAGTAGATGCTAAATAGGGCTGCACGATATTGGAAAAAAATGACATTACGATTTTTGGGGGGTTTGCGATATTATATATATATATATATTGCGATATTAAAAATAGAAGGATGTTCACCAGATGACTTGAATAGCTTTGTTTGGGAATAATTTGGTTAACTCACCATGACATCATTGTATTCGTATAATATCGTTTAATCCAGACTAAGGATTGCTGTAAAAAAAAAGGGATCGCGGAGGCCATGTCTCTGTAACATAATAGATCATTTAACATTGTATTTCACACTTCAATGTAAACGGCAGCAAAATATTAAACGAGCGGATGCACTAGTCCCTTGAGTCATTTCAAAAAATAGAAGAAAATAAAAAACCTCTAAAGCAGAAGCAGAGTTATAAACATCTTTAAACTAAACTATAAAATATTCCAAAATTAAAAAGCAGGTGTATTAGCGCCTGAGTTGTTTACAAAAATATAACATTAAGATAAAAAAACCTTTGTGAAACTCAAGCAAAGTTGTAAACAAATTAGAACAAAAATATTAAAAATTAAAGCGCAGGTGTATTAGTCCCCTGAGTTGTTCAGAAAAATATAACAATAACTAAAACGGTCCGTAAAACATATTGCATCCGTGATTTTCGCTGCTGTTTGGACTTCTTATCATAAGGAGTTATGCTGGGAAAGGCATCTGTAATTGTTTTTTGAGTAGATGAAGTTTCACCTCGGATCCCACTTCTTAGTTTGAACTGGTCATACAGGGGCTTGTGATGGCGATTGCAGCAACAACGGTGAGACACTTTTGGCAAAGGATTTTTTTTTTTTTTGTTCTGAATCTTCCTTTTTATAGCAGAAATACTTTCATATTTCGGATGTTGACTTTATTTTGGGGACTAAATCCACTGACGCTTCTGCCGTCGTCTCCTCCTCCTCCATGTTGTTTGTGTGACAAGAGTGGAGGGGGAGGGGCCGGTGACTGATTGGCAGGAGGGAGGGGGTGAGCGAGATAGGCTGTGTAAGAGCACGGAGTAGCTTGCTGCTTTTATGAAGCAAAACAAAAGTTTGTGTGTTCTAAGAAAAAAAAAAGTTAAAACATTGCACGTCCTACGATGTGACTATTACACACGCGCACACCGCAATCGCGATGTTCAAACGACATATCGTGCAGGCCTAATGCTAAATCAACAGCTGCACACCTGCTTGCGGCCAACAAGCAATTAATGAAAAATCATTTCACAATAAATCCACAGAATCCACAACAATCAACCAATCGTTTTGCCCAAATACACACTAAGAGTAACAAAAATCTTAATGTGATGATATGACAACAACTGTAAACAAATACTGTTTAAATAGTCCTATGAGACATCATCAGTCACAAATACATGAAAGATATGAGGCAAACTGAGTTACTCAAACTTTTTACTACAATTCCTGTATCTTTTCGAAGAAAAATAATCACTTTGATTTCCTAGCCGAACATTCAAACTATTTGCAATTTGCATTTTTATCAGACTGAAAAGGAACATTTTCTTGGAAAGAGGGAGAGTAATTTCCCTATCAATGAGTTAGGACTACCCCTGGAATTAGCTTAAAGTTCATCTCCCTTGTGCTGTGGCTCCTGCATATATACAGTACGTATTTAGCATAACAATTCAGAGATTAATCAGTATCAGAATCCCACACATTTCAGTTTCATGTCTATTTCCATTACACTAAGAAAGTATTCGGTATATATAACCAAGCTACATTTTTTTCTTTAAACATCTCCATCTAGCCCTCTTTACCCATAATTCACTGTGTGCAGGTGACACATTATTTCTTAACTTTTACCATTGTCAGAACCCAAAATGTATTCTGCTTGTTGCTTGATTGGGAACTGGAATTTTACAGGTTAAAGGTGCCAGACATGTGGCCCTAAAGTTTTACTGACAGGTAATTTCAGTAAACTGAAAGTACATAGTGTATATAGAGCCCCATGAGAATCGCCTTTTACAGTCCTCACTGACGAATGCTGTTTGTAACTCTATTTTGGTACTAGATTTCATAACTAAAACAGCATTTAATGTGAGCACTATGAATAACATAATACAAACACTATAGATCACACTATTAATGATCTTACAAGCATTACTGTGAGGCATTTAGCCCTTTATCCAATCCTGTTTTCAAAAATTAGTTTTTCTTTTTTTGTTGTGTTTCCCAGTGTTGTTTATAGCCCTTACAACTAACGATGAATATCAAACGTTTAAGAGAGCCTGCCCAGAAATACATTATTAGCAGATGAAATGGACTTGGCGGAAGTTGGCACTGGGAATTTATGACTGAATTACTCAGTTCTACTTCAGCTCTCTCAAATATCACTTAGGGATGTTAGAGTATCCAAGAGATGCTCATTTAGTGGGAATTGAGCCAGCAGCAAAGCATAAGTAAATATGTGTGTGTGTGGGCGGGACAGCCCCATGCTGCTTAATCGCACTCAAAGCGCATGGAGTTAGAGTAATGGCATATTGTAAACAGACAACACTGTTGACTATCCACACTTGTGAGCTCAATTTCGGTTTGCAGATGATCACATTGATATTTGACTTAAGTGATAGCTAATACCTGTTATGCATGATGGTGGTAGCATCCTGCTCTTTGGTTGTTTTGCTATTTGGATCAGTGCTTACAGTATTCTAATCCCAGCGACACTGCATTAGCTATAAGGAACCGGCATTATTATTTAAGAGATAATTTTAGAGATTATACTTGAGAGAGAAAAGTGCGCTTGTGGGTGTGTGCACATGTGTTAGTGTGTGCATGCTTGTCAGTGAGTCATTCTTTGCTGTTGCCACGCCACTTGCGTCAGCATTCCATTTTCATCCTGGAGAATGACATGAAGACAGAGAATGGGAGTAGGCATCTCATTTCTGCCTGCTGTGGAACTGTAGCAAAAAGTATATCTATTGTGAATGGAGGAATTGCCGGAAGTCCCACCATGTATGAGGTTAGGTAAAAGAACAAAAGGATAAACAAGGATGGTTCTCTATAACATTGGGGCACAGTCTATAGAAGGGGTCAGCAACCCGCGGCGCAAGGGCTGCATGCGGCTATTTCATCCTTATGTTGCGGCTCCGCGTGGCTTGGGAAAATAAATTATATAAGTGTCCGGTTGAAGTGCATGTTACTTGTCTCAAAAACATGCATCATGTCTTCTTAGTAAGTCAAAGTTTTTAGCCACTTTCATATGTGGTCCTATATTGCAGTGTTTTTCAAACTGTGTGGTGTGCCGCGAGATATTGTCAGGTGTGCCGTGGGAAATTATCGAATTTGTGTGCCTGTACGGTCTACTGCCCAGCGGCGTAATCATGTCTTTACTACATTGTAGTACTCTTCCTTACCAGCAGGTAGCAGCAGCAGCAGCAGGTAGCTAATTGTCTTTGTTTAGAGACAAGCGAATTAGTAACCCATGTTTATCCAAGCAGGCCCATGTTTCACACTGAGTAAGTATCAATATAAAACATTATAAAATACTTTTTTCTTTGTGTTTATTTAATTCCTATTCAAAACGTTATAATATAACGTCATTCTTCAATGTTGAAAAATGCTTATATAAACAATATAACACTTATATTGTTAAAATAAGCTTTTTTTCACAATTTCAGCTGCTGGTGTGCCGCGGGATTTTTTTCAATGAAATAAATGTGCCTTGACTCCAAAAAGTTTGAAAAACACTGCTATATTGGATACCTAACAGATTTTTTTTTTGCAATACAACTGCAGTCTGAACCTCCAGGTTGCATACATCCGACGTTGACGTCGGGAGCCCAAAATGCGCTCAACGCGGGCGGAGGGATTAGTTCTGGCAACGACTTCACAGTTGTTTTGAGTAACAGTATTGACTTTATATTTGATTTTAATCACACTTAAAACATGAAGCATAAAGTGGACATTTATGGTGATAGTATAAATTCGGCCACGGCTTGATCGGCTCATATTTTACGCACGGTTATGACGTGTTGGCACAAAAAAAATTATTTTTCTTAAAAAGACGGCAGTTTACAGTCCTGCGTAAGGATGAAAATGACTTTCCAGCCCTGATTTGCAGACGCTGCATGTGCGCAAAGGTTCAGGAGCAGAAGTCCCATTAATGAGGTAAAATAAATATTCAGGCAATTATTTTGCAAATATTTATTAAAATATGTATTAAATAAATATACAGGCAGTTATTTTGCAAATAAAATAGTGCTCTTTTTTTCCATGCACTGTATTTTTAAATTCAGGCATTTTTGTTTGCTAGATGGATGATTTAAATTCAGCTTTTTAATTCATTTGAAAGAGACCTTCAAGTCTGTGCTTTGTGTTGGTAAGAGTTCAAAATGTGTTCATTTAATAAATAAAATCATATTTGCTGAAACATGGACAGACTGCGTGGGTATATATGTATATATATTTACACACACATCTTCATTTTACATGTCAAAAAGTGTTTGCGGCTCTCAATGTTTTCTTTTCCGTGGAAACCGGGTCGAAATGGCTCCTTGAGTTTAAAAGGTACAAGTATATAGAGGAAAACGACTGTAATCTCACTGTCTGAGGTGTTGTCTTTAAATTGACTATTCTTCCTTTCCGTGGCAGTGTTGTAATTCACGCAAGCAAAACCAATAACTTGTGATTCATCATACAACTGAACTGAAATGATATTCAATCAAGCAGACGCCCCACACGATTGTCCAGCTACTTGTAACTAGGGCCGGGTATCGATTCAGATTTCCAAAATCAATTCGATTGGATTTACGATTCACAATTCACTTTGATCGTTTGATTTTCGGTTCAGTTAAGGAATTATTTCCCGCAATACCATCTGTATCCATACGCTCTGCATTCTGCCGTGATAGCTTTGTCATAGACCAGAATCCTTTGCGAGCAGGTACTGCCTGTGGCAGCCAATAGCGATCCAGACTCACTTTTCAACGACGCTACGTCAAGGCTGTGCTTCCAGCGGGCCAAGAAGGAGCAAATACGGCTGCGCGCTTAGCTGCCATGACGTCTGGGAAAGAAATGTCCCGCAAGCTATTATAAGCTTGCCTTAATACAACCAGTGTAACCAAAACGCCGTGGATGTAAAAAAAAAATTATAAACCATATATATTTATCCTTCTGACCACCACAGGTAAACTTTATTAATACTGATCGGCTGAGTTATCCTGAAATCTCACGAGACTTGCTGATGTCTCGGTTACCTCACGCCTGATGTAGTGGAAATCAACGTTCTTTTGCCTTAATCAACCGCATCCTGGTCGTTTTTGCTCGCACCTGGTGTCATTAATCATCTGTGTAGTATGGCATGCATTGCCACAACTCACCCTGAATGTTTTGTGCAGTACAGTAGAGTGTTGCATGTGCTCCGTCTCACCTGTCCTTTGCTAGCTTTATCTTCTGCTGTCAATGGAAGCGCTTTGTTATTAAGTCAGTATCCTCATCTTTTTCATATTTGACATTCATTTTTCGAGCTGGGATTTCTTTCTTTTATTCTGTGTAAAACTGCCTGGTGGTTGTAAAAAGCACAGCCTCATGCATCAGCTCCATTTACTTGTTGTTCCAACACTGAGCTAATTTAAGAGGAAGCTTTTGATTTGGATGACAGAAACACTTCCATAACAGTGCAAGTTTCCTGTGAACTTAAAGCTGCCAGCTGATCTGCTCTTTTCTGCTGCTCTCATC
Source organism: Filicampus tigris (assembly GCF_054856515.1). NCBI lineage: Eukaryota > Metazoa > Chordata > Actinopteri > Syngnathiformes > Syngnathidae > Filicampus > Filicampus tigris. The sequence continues at coordinate 4,868,949 of NC_141226.1, forward strand.
TCTTTCGCTTTCTATTTCTGTCTGTATTCTCGCTTTCCTAACCCTTCTATCTGATACCTATTCTCTTCTTGCTTGCCTATGTGTCTCCCTGACTGTCTTTAGGTTCAGATAGTGCACAAAAAGCTGGACTTCAGCCATGTCACGTCTCGCTGTGGCTCCAAGGACAATATCAAACATGTCCCTGGAGGTGGCAATGTAAGTAAAGCTGCTGCTGGTGAGAGTAGTCTGGTTTGGCATGACATCATTTTTTTAAGCAAATTCCAAATTTGTGCTGGATTGAGAATCTCTTTTTATCCTGTAGCAGCCACGAAAAGCCTACATTGCTTTCTGGGGGGAAAAAAGAATAGCGGTTTGGGTTTGTCAAGCCACATGGCTGTGTGCATATTTTATCACGCATACATGACTGGGCTTTATTGACACAAAATGTATGCACCTACAAGACTGATCTTTACCGTAGTAGGCTTCACACTGCTCTTTTAAATCCCACCCACCACTCTTCAAGGTACGTTTTGTGTCTGTTGCTTTTCTGTGCCTGGTGATGAATGTGAAAGTTGAGCATTCATCATCTTTAGAGTTAATATGCGCCTTAACTCTACTGCATGTATCCAAAAGCATGATTTGTGCTGTCACAACTACTTTTCAACAAATCTTAGTATTGATGAAAAATAGTTTTGGGCTGAACTTGTATGAACTGAATTTTAAAAGAAGAATTCGTTCTTTATTCATTGAAATAATTGTATGCGTGTTTTGTATCTGTCCTGACAAAACAAACAAGGAGATAGTGGCAATAAACCTCTTTAGTACTTCTGCTGTTGAGCGGTTTTCCAAGACTTGCAGCCAGGGGCGGAGCCAGAACGTGGCTAATGGGTGGGCCTGGAAAAATCGGGGTGAGCCTGAACATTTCTCTCACTGAGCACAATCCTCCTGTCCCGACACATAATATATTCAAATAAAATGACAAAACTAATTAATATGAAGTTCAGATCTTCCTCAGACAACCACAATTATGCCATTCTTAATATTCAATTAAATAAAAACACAAATTCAAAAATAATTTAATAATAATTTAATAAAAGTATATGCGTTTTTCATGAATCTCACTGGGTGGGCAGTCTGACAAACTGCGTGGGACTGTGCACACCCAGGCCCACTCATGGCTCCGCCCCTGCTTACAGCCATAACTGAAGGCATGAAAAGAACCCCACTTAGAAAATGCATTTCGAATAGCAAATAAGAGAAAATAATCATAAGTATCAACAACTAAACATTGAGACACACCTCTTAATAATCCAGGGGTTAGTTTAGACTAGACACGTTCAGTTTAATTGTTTTTCTTACCACAACTTTCTTTAATTCTGAAGGAATGATTAGAAACGTTTTAATGAAAGAATTTGACAGTCCTGACGCCAGGAGAGTTGGGGAGACCAACTTCAGATTTGGTTTGATTTGTCATTCATTATTTAATTTGTCTTTTTTGCTCATATTGCGGTATTTACTTTTAATTGCGTTTCCCCAAAAGATGAAAAAAAATGAAGAATTGGAATTCACCCTCCATATAACATGCACATTATTTGTTCGAAGATAACTTTGTGCCAACTCCTTTATGTCACTGTGGTTAGTAGTCATACGGCACTCACTTTATGCACTCATGCAATGTACAGCAGTTTAATTAGATATCAAAGGACAAAAATTATATTCAACACTAATAATGATTAGCAATAATTAGCTTATCAAAGAATTGTTTGTGAATAAGAAGCTGACAGCGCTGAGGGTGATTGTTGGTTCCCACATACTCAAGAAGTGGTGTTTTTATCCTATCAATAAATGCGCCAGATGTGCAACATCGTGGATGGCGGATTGGTCAGAGTGAGTTTTTTTGCAGTAATGGAATTTTCATTTTTTGAAATCTCTGCTACTTAGGTGCAGATCCTGAACAAGAAGGTCGATGTGAGCAAAGTCACATCCAAATGTGGCTCCAAGGACAACATCAAGCACAAGCCAGGTTATCTCTCTTCCGTGCGTGTGTGCGTGCACGTGTGTGTTTGTGTGGGGGGGGGGGGAGCGTGTGGGTGTGTGTGTGTGTGTGTGTGTGTTCTCCAACCAATCAAACTGTGCTTTTCTCTTAAACTGGCCTCATATTAACATATTTACTGTAGGTGGTGGGGATGTCAAGATTGAGTCTCACAAGCTGAACATCAAGGCAAAGTCTAAGATTGGCTCACTGGACAACGTGGGGCAAGGCAATGGGCAGACAAATGGACACAAGGTATAATTTTAATATCATTTATTCACAAATCATGTTATTCGTGGCTCTGGTCCTCCTGTGTGGCGTTTGAATCAAACACACACTCCGAATCATTCTAGGTTAACTGAAAACTAAATTGTCATGAGGCGAGTACCCTCGCCAAAATTCAGAGGTTAGTTAGTCTCCGGCTTAGAGTATAGATTGGAAAATGGATGGACGCGTCTGCTGACTCATTGTGATTTTACAAGAAATCACCACTAGATGGGGTAGTGGCATGACTACTACTTTAACAAATAGAATGTGCGCTCCTGTCCTTGCTTACCATGCATGCCTGTCTATATTTGGCAACAGGAGGAGAGAGCCGAGGAAAAGACACCCTCGCCCCCAAACAGCACTCCAAGCGCAGGCCCAGCAGGCATTGCCAAGGCAACGACAGCACCGGGAGGCGTTGCAAAGGAAAACGGGGTTAAGGAGCCCACGCCTACTCCTTTTGGAGGAGACGGATTGAGGGACCCCTTTAGTATTGATAGGCGCATTGCTGAGAAAAGTAGGTGTAAACACATTATTTGCAGAAAAACGCATATTCATTATGTCATTACTTTGGACACCTCATCTGTCTTCTGCTGTTGCACGTGCTGGCTGCCTTAGTATGGTGGCCTTAAAGAGGGGAAGTCAACCCAAACATTTTCTTTACATTAATATGTTCTATGCAGCCTCACTAGTCCAAACACGGCATTCTAATTAATATTGTGTTTGTGGAATACGAATTAAGCAGCAATCCGCCTGTTTGTATCCATGGCAGGGGGCGGCCATTTTGTCTTGTCTTGCTGTCGACTGAAAATGACTTCACGGTATCTCAGGGCTCAGGTAACGAGCAATCACGGCTTAGCTTCCGAAACCAGGTGAGCTATAATTGGTTGTTACCTGCGCCCTGAGCAACCGTGATGTCATTTTTAGTCGACAGCAAGTGACAAAATGGCCGCCTGAGATGAAAAAAATGGGTCGATTTTGCTTCTTAACTCCTATTCCACAAGCGCAACATTAATAAGAAGAATAAGAAGTTTAGACTAGTGGAGGCACAACATTTGAATTAAATTTTGGGGTTGACTTCCCCTTTCAAAGGTTTAAAAGACATCATTTCTCCTGGCTACTACTCTGTCCAACTATGATTATCAAAACCAAAATGTATTATCATGCTGTATCACTGACTGACTCTGCTGTTTCCAAACACAAAACACAAACCTCAATGAAAGAAAAGTGCTTTAAATAGAAAGTAAATATCGTCATATTCTGAAAAGGTTTTTTAATCTGTCTTTCTCCCTCTCACAGATTGAAACTCAGCACAAGAGTTTTGGTGGGGCACGCCCAGCGCTCGCCGGCTGACCAACCAAGCTTCCACGGTCACTTCCCTTTGGCCCTGCCCTCCATCTCGCCTCCTGCAGCACCAAACCGAGCGTCCGCCTCTTCGTGTTTCTCTGGGCTCCACTGCCTGCCAGTACACCAACCCTGACCTTTGATGCCAGCGGGTTGACCTTTGGCTCTCCCCACCGTAGAGAAGAGCACTTGTTGTTTGTCTGTGAAACTTCTGTCTCCTAGTACTCCTCATGAGCACTGGCGTAGAGGATGTAAATGCAAATCTAAAATCCCATCACTGTACACCCCAACGCTTCATAGAAATCTTTTTAGTTGGACATTTCTTTCCATAAAGTAACGTCACCTACTTTACTCTCCAATCCACTAATCGTCCAACCAGTAGCAAATGACTTTATCTTCACCTCCATTTCTAATCGTGCTCCACGCCTTCCTAATCAGCTGAAACTTACTTACGAAGTCAGCTGGATAGCAAATAATTCCCCATCTGCTTTAAATGGGCACACCTATCCTCTTAGCCAACAATGAATGATTTGTAAATCTATGCTAACTACAGCGCTGCACTGTGTGTCATTGTAGCTAACTAGCGCTTGCTTAGTATTGTCTCTATTGAATCCCTTATATCTGCGGTTACATATTGGTATCAGTGTCATGTTAGTAAGAGATAGTGACAAGACGGTTGATGATGAGAATGATGATTGAACAGGTTTTGGGAGGAAATGAAATCTGACAGAAGCAGTCATGGAGGTAAAGGTCATGAAAAGCAATAGAAGAGTATTTTTCCAAATGCCTTTGCTCATAATGCTTTTGGTATAACACAGCTATATCAGACCAGGTTTGTCCTTAAACGCGTGACTTGTACTTCAAGGTCCAACTTTGAACGTCGGTATTTAATTGCTGTGTCTCCCTAATTTATCTGCATTTGAATTGTGTTTAACCTCGGAATTCAACTGCTTGCTGCTGCACCTTTTAAAATTGCATTGCATATAAATTGTGACATGAAAACATTCATATTCAGTAGGCTGTACGTGAGAATTGTCTATCGATAGACAAGCCTTACTGTAGGTTGCTTTGTTTGTGTTTGGTGAGTCGGCACTACTAAACTGTTGGATCATGTACAGTATATTCTTGCAGTCTACTGACAAACGTCTGCAAAACTTACTTTCTGCTCACATGGTTTTAGCACAAGACCTGTGCGTTTAGTTCACCATCATATATTCCGAGGGCCAAAAATCCAAATCTGGTGGACTACATAAAGCTGTTAAGGGCAAAGCTGATTTGTCATAGCTTAATTCGTTTTCATTCTCAATCCCTTGGCCGCGCCGAGCGCTATGGCCGAAACCAACTGAACTGTCGCGCAGGGTCCGGGGTTCTGCATCTAGTTTTCATGAGTGGCCAGCCATCAGCCGCTGGTTTTATTCCGATTCAAAAATGACATCGCCAGTGAAGGACGTCGCAATGTCGTAGTCGTAACAGCCAGTCAAAAATGCAAGAGGTTTCACAAAGATTTTTAAGCGCAAGCGAGCCCCTCCAAGCCGTACCAACACAGTACAGACAGTGTATTTATTGTACTTTACAATAATACTCAACTATATTAATAATTTCATATATACATGTGGCGAGAAAACAAAGCATGGTTGCCAAAATGCACGGGTGCAGTCAATAAATGAGGCAATCGAGCCACACACATCTTTATTCTCACTTGTTTCCTCTTTGTTGCCATCCGCTTCTTCCTTGACAATCGCGCCGTATTTTATAGTTCAATTAAAAAAATAATACAGTGCACAAGCAGATCTTGAAAACAGGGTTGCAGTTTTTCCATTTGCAAGCGCTTCAGTAGATGTATGGTGGTAAAGTGGTGAGCCGCCAACTGAATTTTTTTTTTTGCGATGGTCCACTTGAGTCGCATTCGGCCGCGTTGCTCGCTGCTCGTTGGGCCTTCAAGTGATGAAACTTGCATCGTTCTGAGCTTCATCAATGAGTGACAGAGACAGCACAGCACAGCACAGTTTTGAAAAAGTGCTTTGTGGAACCTGTTGCACTTACACATGCATAAAGCACATCGTATCCCGAATACATACACATGCAAGCATAGGCACGCAAAGAAATACCCACAATGCACATCCATAACTATTCAAAGAAGTCGGATTGTTGACGATATGTTTTCTGTTGCAGTAATGGGGTCGATGCAGAAACTGTTTAAACTAAGCTATGTTGATTTGATATTCTTATCATGTCCATCATAGGCTTACCTCATCCAGCCATTTATTCATCTAGTTCCACTTCCTGACTTTCATTAGACGTCGATTAGAGCAATACAATGATCCAAACTGGTGACACTTACAGTTACATACACACGGGCTGAAAAGATGGCCTTTAGTAGGATGAGAGAAATTTGAATCTAAAGTGTCGTCTTCAAGCTATAATGTCACGTTGTGTATGAATTTATTTTGCTACGCTGGCATAATGTGTTGATTAACCACTCTGAAAGATACTGATACCAAGAAATGAAATGCACATTAACAGTAGAGGTCAAATCGGATTCTCTTGTTTTGCTTTAGCCTGGATTTGTAGTGTAAATAAATACAACAAAGTTTGTATGTTTGTTTTTTTTGTAGATGCTTTTTTAAACAATTTGATCAGTTTATGTAATACTTAGCATCGTCGATGTTGTTTGTGTAGCACACCAAAACACAACACAATTAACATTATTGCTTTAATACTAAATTAACTATTAAAAAATATATATATATTTTACTGCACTGGACTGCAAACACACTGAATGCAGCTGTACTTCAGCATTGATAATCTGCATGTACAGTAGCCCATTCAGTAATATTAGAGGATATTGCCTTTTTTTTTTAGAGAGAGCGATAGAAATTAATCTGTGTGTTTTTTTTCTCAGTAGTCTCAATGAAAGACCTTCAGCGAAGGAACCCAAATTTTGATGGAGCATTATTTTTTTCTGAACTGAAAGAGTTGACTCCATGAACAACATTTGAGCTTTTTACACTGTGATGTACCAATTTACAGACCGAATGTTTTGTGTGAGACGGTTCAGCCCACCATGGACTTGGCAAAGGGCCTTTAGTTGAGGAATTTCCACTCCCGTGACCTGCGCTTAAACAGTAAAGGTTTTGTGAGGTATTTGTGGCCGTAGATGTCAGATGTGTGAAGTGTTGCTGTCTCATCCATCTTGTAGAGTGCTACCTAGCCTCTGGAACACTGATAGTCTGGCTCTGAAACCTTAAGCCTGTCTCAGAAAGCTGAGCTGTGTCTCATGCTACTTATATATATATATATATATGTGTGTCTGGCACATAAATGTTATAGAAATCATAGTCATTATGTACAGCTCCCCTCGAAACGCCAAAAGTCTTGTGCACTTTGAACACAATCTTGTTCATTTCTTGAGGCACTCAGCTTTGTTTTACAGCACTATATAGGGGTAAAGTCGGTTGTGTACTGTACATCTGTGCTTTTTGAGGACCAACCAGTCTTGATAGTTAGATTTATGGTAATCAAACTAACAAGAAAAATTAGGAATTAAAAGCACCATTAATCATATTTGATATTGTACTGTTCCCTCCAACTCATCCATGAGACACCTATACGTAAAATATGTGGAGCATGCGTGAAACTAAACTGTGCATTCCATGGTAATTCACAAACTGAGCAAAGGGATAAAAGCGCTTGGATGGGAATAGCAAGTTGTTCATGTGTATGACAATTGACAACTTGTAAAAGTCATAAAGACTAAATGTGATCTTGGCTTTGAGTTGTATCTTTGATACACTTTTATTTTTGTCAGTTTGGTGGATTCTGGTGAAACGTTGATCATTGGTGTTGTGCTACTGGCTATAACAACTTTTAAAAGCAGCACTATAGTGTGCACTCACCTAACCTCGACAGAAATATGTTGGTTGCTACCCTTCAGAATAATGTAAGATCAGTCATTTTAATCTGATGATGATTCTAAGGGCCCATCTCTGAAACTAATGTGATCAGTTTTCACGAGGCTCCAAAATACTTGGTGACACCCCCGATTGTCATCATAACCCATCCCGTGGCGTAATATCGGATAGTTGCGGGTGGTAGGGTTAGTAGCAGCAAAAGTGGTGATGATGATTTGGTTTAAAAAAATGAATAGCCACAGATGGCACTTAGACACTGTTGACTGTCCTGCTCCCCTACTAACTTAGTGGCCCTATCGGTCACGGCCACAGCCAACTATGAGATCTCCGAGAAAAAGGCTGCAGTAATTTCAAGCTATATGCTGACCCAGTAGCAAAAAAAAACAGTAGCAACGTTATCGCTTAAATTTGAAGGAGTGATATTGCAAAGAGGATAATATTTAACATTTGGATTGTACTTTTGGAATCAAAAGCAATCAATATGTGGAGGATATAGTTAATGTTGCAGGTCTGCGAGTTGCACTCTAGGTAATAATAATTACATCACGCCCACCCACCCACATAATCGTTTGTGTCCACTTAGATCATTGGAATTCTACCTTTCCCACTAGGATTTCACTAGCCTTTGCATATAGATAGCACCACCTTTTGATGACTCCTGATGCAATTAAAAAAAAAAACCACATAAAAATCATACTTTACAGGGTGTTGCGGATGTTGACAGATGAACATTGACGTTCATAAACCTGTTACAGCTTCGAATGGTATTATTGTTAAATTAAGAGTGCGAGTAGGGGTGGGCGATCTGGCAAAAATATCAGATCACGATTTTTAAAAAATAAAATCACGATCACGATTTTATCATGATTCTTTTTTTACAGTGTTTTTTTAATACTAATTTGCACATTTCTGACCATTTTCCTCATGTTAAACATATAAAACATATTTAAAATGTGTGTAAAACTAAAAGGAAAAATGACATTTTAAGTCAGCTAAGCTTTCCGAACAGGTTTTAATTTGAATAGTGACAATTTTTATCAAAATGTGCAGTGAATGTAAACATAAAAGGTAACATAATGTAAACATAAAAACACAGCTTGTAACGCAGGTCTAGTACTTTGAAGAGTCTTTTAAAGCCTTCGTTTTCCACTGTTTTAATGGGAATCATGTCTTTAGCAAGGTAATAAGTCACTGCCTCAGTTACTTCTTTACACTGCTTGCTTGTTTTTTTCATATGGAGTGCTCTTGTTAAATGGCTGTGTTACCGTGGGTTGTGTTAGCTTGGAGCTAGCGGATGCCTCCGGCTACCAATGGTCTGATCTCCGTTTGCTTTGGCTGTCGGCGCTGACGTCTGAACCGAGTCTCCGCAAATTTTGCAAACAACTGGTTTGCGCTTTCTCCTCCGCGGAAAAGCAAAACCAAATCGACACTGCGGATGTGGAGTTTCTTTTCGGGACCAACTCTGCTTCGTGGTGACTTTCCGCTATAGCTTCCCGCTATACAAACAAACAGGGAGGCGGGGAGTGTCACGTACGGTGCACTGTGCGTGCTTTGATTGGTTGGTCAGGTATACGCGTCAGTGGCTTTGTGCCGCCATCGAGCTAAACTGTTTAGAATGTGCCATGTAGACGATCAAAACGATCTTTCGGCTTTATTAGATTGTGAACACGTTAAACCGCTTAAAGGTCTAATATCGTCATATCGCCCACCCCTAAGTGCGAGAAAGGAAAACATACTTTTTTCTTTTTGCAGAGTACTAATTTGGTGACTCTGATATTTCAAGAATGTTTTAAAATGTATTAAAGATGTAAGTTTAAGAATTCATCTATGAGGTCTGTTCCTGTTGTGCTCTGGAAGATAGATAAAAAAAAAATGTAAGTCAATGACCCATTGAAAGGGCACCAGATGTGGTGTGCAGTATATGCTTCGAAACAACCATTAAATAATTTGAACCTGGAATCAAAGTAAACTTAAAGTTGTTTCGTGGATATCAGTTGAACTAAGATGTCTACTTGTGGCAGTATTTGGGACAGTACAGTAGGACACACACTGGATAGCCATTTCCCAAAATAGACTGAGTGCAAGCGACCACAGTCTTTTGGCATGTCATTTAAAGTATTGCTCTTCCACCACCCCTTGATGAAAATGCTGACATATCAACCAACACAATTTGGCAAATATTGGCTGGTATTCTCAAAACTCAAAAATATTGTTCCATTTTGGACAAATGTGTACTATTTTGCTCCATCAAAAATGTATATTTACCTGGCATTATCTGATGATTTTAAAAGGAAAGCTAGTATTGGTGATATGCACCACTTACAAAGCATCGCCAGCATTTCAGCACTGAAATGTAGATCTTGAATCCTCATCGCATAAAATAAAATATTACCTTTGTGAGCGGGAAAAAATTCAAACTTGGTAAACTTACTACATACCTTTTTTGGATATGTATGAGTGTAGCATTTTCTTGCGCAAATATGAACTGTACATTCATTGCACGTGTGTGCAACATCCACATTTTAACACAAGAAACTGCTTTTCAGTGCTGCTGAGTGGGCCGACTGTGGTGTGTGCAGTTATTGTGTATGGGACACAACACCTGAGCGAGAGCATGCGGAAAACAACAAAGTAATTGCTGGTTGTTAGAGACATCCATCTTTTTAGCTAGAGCTAATCTTCCCCTCCAATTCTGAATATTTGGTATGAAAGAGATGTTCTTTGTGATTGTCAACCAGTGATGTGAATATTCATCATGAAATAAAAAGATGAAGAAAAAGCGCAGACGTCAACACGATTGTCATTTCTTTGCCGCCGCTTTCTATAAAAATGTTTTCCTGCATCATGCAATATTACATGTGAAATTGCAACTTAAACAATGGAGGGGGCCACATAGGACTGCACACTTCCTAACAAGGACAACATGTGTGGCTATATGTCAGATTTTATTGAACCAATGTACAGAACAGCATCTTAATATCGTTTATTTCTTAAACACATGCAGTATGTAGAAAAGCGCCATTCCTCAAATTAAAAAAAAAAAAAACCACAGACAGTTTTTTTCCCTGTGCAAAGGGCACACTTATACTGTACTTAAAAGAATCCCATTCAAAGATACCACGCAACTGCTGAACGGTGACAACATTAAGTGCAAGGACTTATTTTGTGCATGTTTAAGTGTACAAAAATCAACTCACTCAAAGGTTTTAAAATATTATACTATGAATGTCCTGCATGTCATTAAAAATCCAGAAGCTAATAAACTAGCTCACTTAAGTACCTGCGTGACCTTAGTGTAGTATATAGCAGTTAAGTTCGCTCAGCGGACACTATCTGCTGCGATGGAAGAAACGCTGCAAATGATGTCCTCACATGGAGCAGGGACCTCTCCACCTCATGCACTCTCCACCTCCAAGCGGAAAAAAAAAATCCTCCATCAGACTGAGGAAAGGAGAGCACGGTGGTAGTTGCTCCATTCCATGGACATTTATCAAAAATGTTCCCAGGAATTTCGATATGGTTTTCATGGTATTATAGTCTTCACTAACTTTGGCAACTGAACAGACTATTGTGCATATGATGACATAAACAATGGAATCATGCGGACATGTTTTGGAGAGAAGAACCATTAGACTGATAATCAGCTAATACATTTAGATCAGCAAGATCTGTTTATTTGGAAAATGTTCTAATGTGCTCACTATGCTAACTGTAGGCTACTTGTCCATGTCCATTTGCAAAGATGCACTAAGACACTTGAGACATTTGACAATCAATGAGAAATTGAGGCAAAAGGCAAAGAAATTCTGTTGTGAACTATTGCAAGGTAGTTTGGGGATTTGTTGATGTTATTTTGAGAATGTAATTTCTCTTTCAAGAAATTAGCCAAACCAACGCAGAAAATTGTAATAACGCCATCACGTCACAAAATAATGTACAATGTTAGCCATACATATAACAAATCAAATGTAATCGAGTCAAATGTCATGAGGTTATTGGGTCATACAATTTGGAATTTGACAAAATGTTACCAGAAAAGAAGGCCTCAAAAGTCATACAAAACCTCCAAATGGCCTAACACTAATCAACATTGCGGTATATTTTTGAGTCAGTAACTTTTTAAAAAAAATTTAAACCAAGATTTCCGGTTTGTCATTCTTTCATCAGGGAGGGTATTTGAATTTTAGACCATCTCACATCATATATGTGAGTTTGACTTCTTAATTTTCTGCACTCCATTACTTATCCTTAAATCTCTTCCTGGCATCAAAGATAAGGGTGAACCGTAAGCCTCTCATTAAATGTGCCATTCTCAGCTGTCCACAGCCCTTGTATCATTCACTTATGTGATCGCATGCATGTGCACAAAGGAGGGAGTGAGGCACTGCGAGTGTCTTAAGTTTGAAGTCTACCAGATGAAGATGCTATTGTTAGAATGCTTATTTCCAACGGTCACTTGAGGAGGTGTTGAGTATTGGACCTTGCCTCCATATGTGCTTTACTTCTCTTGTCCTTTATCCCAGAGTCCATTCAGACAATGCATTGGGATCTTAACACTCAAAAGGACTCTTCTGCTGAGGAAAAAGTGCAATGAGCATTGCGCATAATGGAGAAACAACATAAAGGTAAGACATTCCACCAAAACAATTACATATGGAAAAATTTGGTTTAACATTTTCTTATTTATCTTCTCCAATATTATTTTAAGATCACAAAATCTCATTCAATGCATTTTAACACCACTTCATCACGTTAAATTTTAGATTCTTTGTAAGAAAACATTAAGTATTAGACTCATTTTAAGTGTTATCCTTATTCAAACGTGAATATATTTGATTTAAGTCATTATTGACAAGAGGTGGATTATAATCAATGGTTCTGATTTTCTAGTTATCTCTACATATGCTGTGTAGTTTTTGTTGCTGTTAGTGTGTGTCTGTCTGTGCCTTAAAAGGTACTATTGGGGGAACCCGGGACATAGAACTGTTCATCTCTGTCTCGTTTTCATTTTTGCATATTTGAAACATTACTTGAGATCGCAACACTAACCCCACAAAAAATCTCTTTCTTAAAACTTTTAAGACTTTAACCGACTTTAAAAGTAAATTCAGAGATTAATTTCTAAATACATAATACCCCCCCTCCCGCGACCCTTTTGCGGATAAGCGGTATAGATAATGGACGGATGGATAATACCGTACATGTTTGAAGCGAAAATGTGCAAAGATTGAGAACTATGTCATACTCACTTGAGGAGATAAAGCGTCACCATTTTAGTTTTCCTGATTTTTCGGGAAGCTATGTGGCCAGGGCCCTGTGCCTCACTTGGGCACGAGTCACCCCTTGCTCAATATATAAAAACTTGTGCGCCTTCCTTCGCATCAGTGGTTATCTGGTTACTTAGTGTGCCTCTGGTGGCCCAATTCAATTCAATTTATTCACCTGTCTAATATTACTGAAGAAGTCCTGTCGGGCCTTTTTGTCCTGTGTGACTGCGGAGGCAGTTGATGGGTACCGTCTGGCCAAGCAGAACGCAACCTTGGCAGTCGCCGAGGCAAAAACTCGGGTTTGGGAGTAGTTTGTCAAGGCCATGGAGGATAACTTTCAGACGGCTTCGTAGAAATTTTGATCCACCATCCGGCGTCTCAGCTCGGGGGCACTGTCAACACTGTGTATAGTCAGAATGGGGCGCTGCTGACTTCAACTCAGGATATTGTGAGATGGTGTGGAGAATACTTGGAAGACCTCTTCAACCCCACCAACATGTGAAAGAGAGCTTTCCAACCAGGGGTGGATGAGATGCGCCCAAAGTTCCAAAAGGCTCTGGATGGTGTGGGGCTGTCCTTGTAGAGACGTCTCTGCAACATCGCCTGGACATCAGTGACAGTGCCTCTGGATTGGCAGACCGGCGTGGTTGCTCCCCTTTTTAAGAAGGGGGACCGGAGGGTTTATTCCAACTACAGGGGGATCACACTCCTCACTGGTCGATCTTCATGAGGATGAGGAGGAAGAGACCTCAGGTGACGACATTTTAATCATGTGCAACCAAAAGTTGAGTACTTTTTTTATGTATAATATCACTGGTACCATAGTACCAATTGTTAATTATACAGTATTGAAGATGCAAATAAGAATGTTGGTGGAATTGGAATAAACAAGGCAGGGCACAGTGTGAGATGCAGATGACTTTATTCTACTGAATAACACACTTAGGGAATCACCAACAGCCAGGCCACCAGTGACTCAGAGGCAACAAGATGATCCAGGAGCTTCATTCTTCATTCTGTCCTTTCTTCAATGACAGACAATGACAATGTGAGTCTGACAATTTTCTTGGAATTGAAATTAGTCTTTACATTCAATTATACTGTCTAAATTGTCTTATTTAGACATTTCATTTGGTCAAAGATTGTCTATAAAATCGTTTTATCATGAAAGCCAAAAACCAAACAATCGCCTCATGAGGGTAAATAGGGATTAGCCCCACTTAGCGATTGCTGTATTTTCATAAAATTTGGCAGAAATTGAATGTAACAAGACAGAATTCATGATAGTTGTTGTTCTGTCGACAACTGAATGTTTAGGTTTCTTTTAGAGTATACTGCCAAACTGGGTTATAATGACATCCACAATATGCATTTATAACACATGAACAAAATATCACAAACCGACCTTTGGGCCAACATCACGACTCTTGGCACGCAGCTTGTTGACCTGAGACTCAGCAATGTCGGCTCGCTCCTCTGCTTCATCAAGATCATGCTGAATTTTACGGAACTTGACCATGTTGCTGTTGGCTTGTTCCTCCTATACATACCACATTTGTGATTATTAAGTGGCGTTACGATTTTATGAAAACAATCAGTCGTCATTACTTATGGCAGTAATTTCCGTGTAACTTTTTGTGCATTGGGATATTCAAAACTTGACACAACCTTTTTGCATGATGCTTTCACATAGCTATTACTGTTTGAGGGAATAGTCAAATTTCACAGTAGTATATTATGAGTGCTTACAGCCTCCTCAGCAGTCCTCTTGTATGATTTTACTTTTAACTGGAGTTTATCCACCAGGTCTTGCAGACGGGCTACATTCTTATGATCCTCTTCTGTCTGAAATAAATATAAATAAATACATCAAGCCATCTTGTTCATATAAAAATGGGAAACAAATGTAAGCAGTGCTCCACACTTTATAACTGATTTCATCTCACTTGGTAGGTTAGCTCTTTGATGCGTCTCTCATACTTCCGCACTCCCTTGACTGCATCGCTTGACTTTCTTTGTTCAATTTCGACTTCACTTTCAAGCTCTTTGATCTGTTAAGAGGATAACATGAATTCAATTTTTGTTCATTTGGATCGTTAGAAGGTTATATACCGGTACATTTTGGTACAGGGTTACTTTATTTGAATGCTAGATTAAAAAAAGAAAAAAAAGAACTGTCTACACACACCTGTTCAATTGACATTTTTTGGTGGTATTAAAAAAAAAAACGACACCAAGATAAATCATTTCAAAACTTCTTCCACTAGTAATGTCACGTATAACCTGTAAAATACAAGTGGAAAAAAGAAATCTTATTGCGTGAGATAATGTGATTTTTACAACTGTTTAACCAAGATAGCATTTAGCTGCCAACACAACCACCGTTGGCCACCAGACTGACTGACAATGTGTAAACTTTTTGACAGAGGATGAGTGCCCCACCTCTTGTCCGCTAGAGGCAAAGTGAAGTCACTCCCCTCCCCTATACAAACCCAGTGAATAAGCACGGGACAAGTGGCGCGTCGTGATATTTCACATTTGGTCTGAAGAAGTGTATTGGCGGACACACACACACACAAGTCAGGCTGGGCTTGTTTCTGTCAGTCGTCGGCGAAATTTGACCTGGTTAGGGATGATTACAGGGACGGACGAAAATCCACTTCTATCCTTGCTTAGTCCCTCCTTTTTAAAAAACTTCTCGTCCTCAGTCCCCAAAATAGGCATCCGTCCTTGGGGCAGAAACCATCTCTGGTCTTAAGTAAGTACACATTACAACAATCGCTCGTCTTCTTCATATGTCTGGGCTATGGGGTAGGGTGGCAAGACACCTTATCTTACAGAGAAAAAAAAAAGCCTGAAATCTCCCAAATACAAAAACCTGGCATTTGAACAGAGGTCTGTAGACTTCGTATAGCCAATGTATATTTCAGATGTGGCCAGCGTTTACAGTTGCATGAGATTTTGTGGCACTTACCCTGGCCTCCAGCTTCTGCATTTGTTTTTTCCCTCCCTTCATTGCAATTTGTTCCGCTTCATCCAGACGGTGCTGCAGGTCTTTGATGGTTTGCTCCATGTTCTTCTTCATCCGCTCCAGGTGAGCGCTGGTGTCCTGCTCTTTTTTCAGCTCTTCTGCCATCATGGCGGCATCAGTGATGGCCTTTTTGGCCTTCTCCTCAGCGTTTCTGCACTCCTGAACTGCATCTTCAACCTCACTCTGAATTTGGGATATATCAGCTTCCAGTTTTTTCTTCTGGTTTAGCAGGCTGGTGTTCTGATTGAATGGGGAAAAAAACGTTAGAGGACCAACCATAAATTCAGATCACTTTACAATTTCCATTTTGCATTTTTACCTGTGAGTGCAGTAGCTGAACCCTCTCGCTAACGTCCAGCAACTCTTGCTCAGCAAGTTTGCGCCCTCTCTCAGTTTGCTCAAGAGCAGACCGGAATTCTTCCAGCTCAGCCTGAATCAGGTTGTTACGTCTCTCCACAATGGCAATGTTCTCTTTGAGCTCATCATTCGCACGGAGAGACTCATCAAGTTGGAGTTGGGAATCCTTGAAAATTAAAACCCAAATGTTAATGTATATTTTTTTAAAGGTATTTTTTAAAGGTAGCTATGAGGGCTTTTTCTAAAGTCCATTCATACCTTCAGATGAGCATGAACAGATTTGAGTTGTTTCTGAGCCTCAGCTGCCTGCCTGTTGGCCTGACTTAGCTGAATCTCCATTTCGTTGAGGTCTCCCTCCATCTTCTTCTTCAAGCGAAGGGCCTCGTTCCTGCTTCGGGTCTCAGCCTCGAGGGCGCTCTGAAGGTTGTCCACAATCCTCTGCTGGTTTCTCTTTGCTTGATCCAGCTCCTCATCTTTTTCAGCCAGCTTGCGCTCAATTTCAGCCTTCACCTGACTGAACTCAAGCTGGGCTCTGAGAATCTTTCCTTCCTCATGCTCCAATGTGGCCTACAAAGATCAAATAACGTGGTAGTATCGCTGCTTTTGCTTAGTGTATTGATGTCACAGATTGAATCAAATCTAATGGGGTTTTTTTTTTCGACAGCACAACCTACCTCTGCCTCTTCCAGAGCAGTTTGGATATCAGACTTCTCCTGTTCCAACTGCTTTCGTATTTTCTCAAGCTCATGGATGCTCTTTCCACCCTCACTGATTTGCTGAGTGAGGTCAGCTATTTCCTCTGCATTCAAATGAAACATAGTGTAAATTCACCAGGTATATTCTTGTTGATATTATATTGAAATCAATGATTATATTTTGATTTACTGACCTTGTAGGTTCTTGTTTTCTCTCTTCATAGTCTCCAGGTGCTCGAGAGATTCTTCGTAGGAGTTCTTCAGTTTGAAAAGCTCTGTGCTTAAAGTCCTTGCCTCCTTTTGAGAGCTTTCTAACTCAGATTGAGACTCCTCATATTTCTGCTTCCACTCTGCCAAGATCTGAAAGAGAGTCCAAGTTTTAGATATTTTGAATTGAGTTCCAGAAAAAAAGGGTTACTGGCACTCAATATGAAATGATTTCAACCTTGTCAAAGTTTCTTTGCTTCTTGTCCAGAGCAGCAGCAGCAGCGTTTGACCTCTCCACGTCCACCATGAGATCTTCAATTTCATTCTGCAGCCTGTGTTTGGTTTTCTCCAGAGAGGAACATTTAGCATTTACTGCTTCTACAGCTTCCTCGGCATCCTGCAGACGCTGAGCCAGCTTCTTCCTGCATTTTGAGCCATGGTCCTTAGCTTACTGCGATATTGTCAGTGTCGCTGTTGGATATACAGTTGTAGAGTTTACTCACTTAGCATCCTCAAGTTCTTCAGTCCTCTGGATGGCATCAGTTTCATACTTAGTTCTCCACTGAGCCACCTCAGCATTGGCTTTGGACATGCCGCGCTGCAGTTCAGCCTTGGCCTCCTGTTCCTCCTCATACTGCTCTCTGAGCAAGTCGCAGTCGTGGCGAGAAGACTGCACAGCATGGGCTAATGCGTTCTTGGCCTAAAATTAAATACATTGGGCTTTGCCTCATGTTGTGATACGAACACTTATGTATATTATTTTCATCACGAGGATGTTTTTTACCTTGATTTCCTCTTCCAGTTGCCTTTTCAAGTCTTCCATTTGTTGAGTGTAGGATTGTTTTCCTCTGGTGAGTTGTGACACCAGGGAATCCTTTTCCTCGAGCTGCCTTGAAAGTTCACCTTATTTTCATAGCGCAATAATACACGTTTTTGTTAGCACATTTGATATGATGCAAATTTAATTCACCATGCAATACCGTTTTCAGTTTGAAGTTTGGCTTTGTGCATCGTGAGGTCATTGATGGTACGCTGTCCTTCTTCTGCCTTTGTTTTATATTCACTCATCTGGTCTTCCAGGGACCTGCACATTTTCTCCAAATGACTCTGAAATGAAGAAAACACTGATTTATCATAAGAGTATTTTACAGGCGTAAGTGGTAGTAGTCAATACCATAGATCACTCATAACATAACACACTGTACATGTCGCTTTATGTGTCATGTGCTAAGATTACTATCTGGCCTTGAAACCCTGATTAACAGATTTAATGATATGCTGTATTGCAATTTTTTGTCAGTGAAAATTGTGAACCTTGACCTACATGACGATCAGTCACAACCAAAACTAATCAGCTTAGTGATATGTGATCTACTAAATTTAAAAATTGGTTGTAGTTACAGTATCTGTGTTTGACATGTTTGACGCTGACCTTTGACTATGGAAATTATTTACTAGTTTCCAAAATAATGGGCGCCAAATTGTGTGTTCCCTCTTGCGGATTGTGTACACTTTTACTAACAGTGCTGTCTGTTATTAGACAAGTTGTGTTTGCGTGCGTGTGGAATTTTTTTTTCTATCATTGCTGATTTTTTCCCCTCAGATGTTCCAGATATAGCGAGCTGTTGGCTGTCCATCACTTGTTTATTTTAAATCTTTACCAGCATGTGTCTCAATCACGGTTATTGTTGTTTTGCAAAAAGCAGACAACTGCTCTGGAAGACACCAGCACCAATAGTCACAGTGCGCTTAAATGACCCAGATGCATGCAGTTGAAAAGAGTTATGTCACAGGTGACATGGCATGACTCCTTGTCACTGGCTCCAAGACCAGAGACCAGGTGTGTCCTACGGCCCTGGGACCATTTGCAACCCACCATCCATTTTTCAGCGGCCCGCAGTATATACAAAAAAATTAGATTTGACACAACCCGCAAGGTTAGTTAAAAAAAACATAAAAGGGTGGAAATGGGCAGAGTGAGAAGGGAGGGTGTCAGAAAAACAAATGTCACTATCACTAATAAATTGGTTTATTGACGTTATTATCTATATATTTATTTTTATTATAATTTATTATCTATTAATTTTTCTAGATATTAGGGATGTTACAATATTGTCAATATTGTGATATTGCAATATTAAAATTGCCACGATAGATCGTCGTCGTCATGTCACGATATTATAATAGCAGCAAATCTGTTTAAAAGCCCGTTATTTTCCATTTGTGCAGTTTTTACACCCTTTGGTGGTTAGTTTTATTAGTGCAGTTCAATTTAATGCCACCTACAGTATGTTTAAGACCCATGCTCATTGCCAATAGGAGCGCATGACTGTCCAAGCCTATTTTTTAGTGAATGCTGTTATGTACAAAAACAGAATATTGTGATTTTTTTTTTATATGAGCACTTTTTGGGGGTTTTTTTGTTGTTTTTTTTTCAATATAGTGAGCAGTGAGCATTTTATATATTGCCAACCTCCCCACAATATCGTGATGATTATAATACCGTGAGGTACATGATATTATCGTATCGTGACATTTGGATATGAGTGACATCCCTACTAGATATACAAAGAGAACATTTGGCGAACGTTTGGAACTTGAACGAACCAGGCCAAGAACAAAACATTCGCTAACATCGCAAACACTGGCAAACATTAGCCCTTCAGTGGGATACGGGCTGAACTCACTGTACATTATTTGGTTCAATCTTGATCATCACACTTGGGCCACTGCACCTTTTGACATGTGCTACGGCTAAGGCAGGATTTGCGGGAACGTGCATATGCTATGCCACTGGTCTCGCTCTGTTTATTGTTGTTTAGCGCCAAATTTTTCTTTCCTACTCCATCAACCACATGTGCCAAATAAACTTCAATTTCTTTATGTGATGAGAATATGAAGATACAAAATACAAATACAGCTCAGGATTGAATTTTTTTTTCCATGCGATGCACACAATTGCTGTGCGCTGAAAGGGTGAGGGCAGTGCGCAGACACAGACCTGGGTGCATCTGGTTAGAAGATCAGCTTTGGTTGCATTTGCAATTAAATGAGTTTGATGAAATTACGTGTGGAAAGCTGTATGATCCCAAATTATTTAGTATTGCACTGAATGTTAAATGTGCTGATTTGTGAGTAAGAAATTAAAACAATTGTTGCAGACAAACAAAATTACAGTACTGTGCTTACACTTGTAGCATTAGATTACCTTGGACTTTACAATGTGTTCCATATTGGATACGACATCATCCAGTTCCAGTCTGAGTTCGCTCTTCTCCTTCTCCAGTTTCTGCTTGACTCTTTGCAGGTTGTCAATCTGCTCGCCCAGGTCAGCAACACTGTCAGCTTGTTTCTTTCTCAGCGTGGCCGCAGTTGCTTCGTGCTGCAGAGTGGCCTCTTCCAGGTCTCTGCGGAGTTTCTGGAACTCAGCCTCCCTCTTCTTGTTCATTTCAATCTGGGCAGATGTTGCTCCACCAGCCTCCTCCAGCCTCTCACTGATCTCCTCCAGCTCCCTGGCTAAGTCTGCTCTCTGCTTTTCCACCTTGGCTCGGGCAGCTCGCTCTGCCTCCAGCTCTTCCTCCAGCTCCTCGATGCGGGCCTACATTCATATAAGGTCCAATGCAAAACCTGATCATTTCTCTGTACAAGGATGTCCAAAATGTGAGTGTATTGTTCAGCAGAAAACAGATTGTAATGAATACAGCAAATATTAATCAAAAGGCCCATTGTCAATTGGTGACAATGCCAAAAACTGTCCAAAGCCTTTTTTGGGTCCAAAGCCTAACTTTGGATAGGCTGCTATTAATTGTGTTTTTAAACTGACATATTTATGTAATTGACTTTTAATTAGTCGAGGAAATAACATTTTGTAGAATTGTGATAATACCTGCAACTCCTTCAATTTTTTCTGGAGTTGTGTGCTCATGCCTTGCTCATCCTCTATTTTGCCCAAAAGTTGGTTAATTTCAAAATCTTTCCTGTGAATGGACATAAATATAGTTCAGTCAGTGAGAAAGTAATTTAAAACATTTTTTTTTTTTTTTTCAAAACTGGAACCTCTTACTTTTTCAGCCTCTCTTCAAGTTGTTGCTTGTCATTTTCCAGGTCCATAAGACTCTCTTGACATAATTTTAAATCCCCTTCAAGTTTTCGCTTTGCCCTTTCAAGGTCCATTCGTACTTTTTTCTCTTGCTCCAGGGATCCTTCCAGCTGTTGGGGGTCAGACATAATTTTAGTTCTCATTGATTATTGGTTATTTGCTAGTCATCTTGAACCTTACATCATCCACTTGCTGCTCTAGTTTTGACTTGGCCTTGGTCAGAGTGTTGACTTTGTCTTCTTCACTCTGAAGGTCATCCAGCGTTTGCTGATGAGCTTCTTGTAAGGCTTTCTTCTCCTTGGTCAGCTTGGCAATGATTTCATCCAAAGCTCCCATTTCCTCAGTCAGGTTCTTCACCTAATGACAAAAAGTTATATTTTCAGCTCACGAATGACTGTCTTTAGGACTTGGAGTTTATCTGGCTTTCACCTTGTTTTCAGTGGCATGTTTCTCCTTCTCCACTTTCGCAAGAGTTAATTCTAAGTCATCAATGTCCTTCTTCAGCTCAGAGCATTCATCCTCCAATTTACGTTTCTTAGCTGTTAGTTCAGCATTCATCTCCTCCTCATCATCCAGTCGTTCAGTTAACTCTTTGGATTTTGCTTCCATCTGGATTTTGTTTTTAATCAGTCCCTCGCATCTTTCCTCAGCATCACAAAGATTGTCCTGCTCCTGTTATTAACAAATACACATAATGATAAGATAGCAGGCTTGTTTTGGTCTTAACACGACGACTATTTCTGATGGTAGACATACAGCCTGAACTTGAAGTTGCAAGTCATTTTTCTCTTGGAGAAGTGTGACCATTTTCTCTTCCAATTCCTTTTTTCGGGCTTCTGATTTTGCATAAGCCTCTTTTAGTTTGGCAAACTCGTCCTTCATGTTGGCCATTTCCTTCTCGGTCTCTGCTGACTTCAGAAGAGGTTTGATTTTAAAGTACATCTTCATCCAGGGCCAATTCTTGACCCCCATGAAAGCACGGATGTTCCATTGGATAACAAGTAGTGCATCCCTGTTGACAACAGATAGTCATTGATTTTATGTTAGAACTTTGCACAGTACATCCAAATCCCTTCATTCAGATTCTAATAATTATCATTTCCTGGTTCTTCAGCCTATCCCAGCTGAGTTTAGATGAAGGTGGGGTGCACAATAGAGACGTGGTTGACAGTAAATAAGAGGGAATCTACAGATGCCAGTCTGCCATTCACACTTGCATCCACACAGTTGCACTACAAAGTAAAGCATTTAATCGACATTGTACATTATAAATATTTGCTAAATGTCCAATATTTTAAGACATGGCCACTTTAAAAAAATAATGGCCACTTATAATTTTAGTTGTGTTGAGCTATTTCTATTGTTGTTTTGTTGATTAATTGCAAATGACTGTTCTGGTTTTTTGAACAATTGCAAAGAAATATTCTGTACAATTGAGGGTGAATGATTTTGACTGCAACCCTGTGGCCAATTTTAGAGTCTTCAGATAGCCTAGCGTGTATGTTTTTGGACTTTTCATCCAGTACAGCTTTTTATACAGTGGTTGGTGTAACTACAATTGTTTTATCATGAAATATTCTTTTTTTTTTTTTTAACAAGTTTGACTTTGATGTTTTACCTTCGTTCAACAATCTTCTGGAATTCAATTCTCGCCAGAAGACCCCTTGACCGTGCTTGAATGCCAGTGATGATCAGTGCTAATCGGTCATCTCGCATCTCTTCAAGCTGACCCAGCAGTCCAGCTTTGAAGAACACCTGTTGGAGCACATTATTTCATATTTGCAACAATTATATACGAATAATATTCTCATACATAAGGCATGAAATACAGACCTTGGTGTGTCCAAGCTTGTACTGGTTGTGGTCAATATCCAGAGAACCTAACAGTTTCTCTGCAGCCTTCTTGTTGTCAATGAACTGTCCTTCAGGAATTGCGTTGGGGTTCAGAATACGGTATCTTTAATGAAAATGAAACCTTTTTTTTATTTGAAATTATCCAGTTGATTCAGTTAACAAGTGCTACAAATGGGTATTTCACTCATATGCAAACCTCTGTTTAAAATCTCCATATAGGATCCTGTTAGGGAAGCCCTTTCTGCAGATTCTGATGCCTTCCAGCACACCGTTACAGCGCAGCTGGTGCATCACCAGAGGGTTCTCCATGGCTCCAGGAGTCTTAGACTCATTGGGGATGATGCAGCGTACAAAATGGGGGTGAGTCGACCTCAAGTTGGTCATTAGCTTGTTCAGATTCTCCTGCAAGTTTTTGACAAGGTTTTCATCACCTTAGTGGATGTCAAGTCTATGTACCATTTGCTTAGATGTGGAAGGTTAAAGTGGAAAATCAACCCAAACACTTTTTTTTTTCAAGAATATGTTCCCAGCTGGCCCACTACTTGAAACACGGCATTCTGATGAATGTTGCGTTTGTGGAATGAGTTAAGCAGCAAAATCCACCCCTTTTTAGCCATTTCAGGGGGCAGTCACTTTGTCACTTCTGTCGCCTGAAAATGACATCACAACTGCTCAGGGCTCAGGTAACGACTAATCACAGCTCAGCTTCAGAAAACAGGTCAGCCGTGATTGGTCATTACCCGAGCCCTGAGCAGTTAATTGTGATGTCACTTTCAGTCGACAGAAGTGACAAAATGGCCGCCCCCAGAGATGGCTAAAAACGAGTGGATTAATAACTCTTATTCCACAAATGCAATATTTGTCAAAATGACTTGTTTCAACTAGTGGGCTTGTATAGAACAAATTCTTGAAAAAATATGTTTGGGTTGACTTCCACTTTAAGTATTTAGTTTTTGTTTAAATGTACTGAAGGTTTACTGTAGTTTCTGTACTCTGCCAAACTGTGAAACCAATAACTGTAATGAATTTAATGTCTACACAAGATATAGAAGAAGACAACCATCGAATGTGAACTCGACTGGCCACGCTTGTCGGCAGAGCTCTACTGATAATGCCAACCAACAACAGTTCATATCAAACAAACTTCCACATCCGACAGAAAACAGCTACACAGCTGTGTGTCGCTCTTTGTAGCATCCATTAAATAGTAAAATGGAGAATATAGTCTTCTGGGAGTTACTGTTAATGTAGCAGATATTAAAAACATAAGGACCAGCAGAGGTTTGCGGAAAACCAAACACTGTTTAAGTAATTCCATCCCGTTATCCTGAATAAACACACCATTCCAACAAAATTAAGCCAACACTTATTCTTCTCTGAAACGTGATTGCCTTTAAGACATCAACTAAAGAAAAACATTATTTCAATTTCAATTTGCATGTCCCCACTTTCTTTACCTTTCATTGTTGCACTTGTAGACACGGTATTTTCAATTATAAAATATAAAAATGTATCTAAAAACTACAGTTTTGCTTTGCAAATTCGCACTGAATTTTGTACATTTGACCTATATCCGGCCCAGTTATATTTTGCTATCTGGGCACAACCCTTCTTCTCACAAAATTATAAATAAATTGGATGTTACATGATAAAGGATTACTTTTCCTTTCTAAATTAGTTGTACTGTTTTTACCAGGTCCTGGAACTTCAGTGTAGATGCTTTCACAAACAGTGGATTAGTATGGTAATTCTAACTCGTACTGAAGACTACTGTAGTCTTTCGTCTCTTTTCTAAAGTATGTAGAGCGGGAACAGGTTGGTTACCCCAAACTTCGACACAGTGCCTTAGGCATGATAATACAAATGAGTAAGTCAAGATAAATGAAGACTGATGATTAGGCCACTGTCTAAATATCTTGACAATGCCTACACTATTGACGAGCTTTGCAAGTAAATGTATGACTTATAAATGTATGAAAATATCTTTGTAATTTCAAAATGACATTTTTTTGTTTGTTTTATCAAGATACTGTGACAATTTGTATATTAGCAATAAAATAAGCAAAATAATAAATATGAATCGTAAACCATATGACCGATTATTACTACTAGTGTTGAGCACATTTTTTAGCCGACAGGTCCGCTTTTAGGGGAAATAATAGATTCTTACATTCTTACTCTTATATACAGTATTTAATGTTATTTGTGGCATCAACCAATACAAAAAACAGGTCACTGATTTTGTATCATATTGAATAGGTGATCTTTGATTGTACCTTGTCAATGAGAGAATGAATTAACTGCATTGTCTAATGCTGGTCTTTAATGTTCTTATACAATCAGTGAGATTGTAACAGTTGTGAAGTCGCATAAGTCTTCAAATTAAATAGATAAATAAATAAAAAAGGAAATGTCTTACCCTGTGTAAAGCAGACACCGTTTGGAAGGAGGAACCTTTCTTCTTGGCCCCTTTTCCCTTGCCGCCAGACTCTTGAGCTAAATGAACAAAACTGAATTGTAATGCACAATGCACTGGAAGCAAATCAAGTTTAGGAAACACTTGATTTATTCACAATGGATTTTTTTTCCCAAGTTTGACATACCAGAATCAGCTCCTGCATATCCAACAAAAAGGATCGATAATAGTTTGAGGTTAGACTTCTGTAAAAGTCCAACAACAGTCTCATTTAGAGGGTCCTTGTTCTTTACCAGCCAGTTGTTGATATTGTAATCAACAGTTCCGGCATAGTGCACGAGAGAAAAATGAGCCTCCGGTTTTCCTTTGACGATTCTGGGCTTCTGGAAGTTGTTGGATTTCCCCAGATGGTTGTCGTAGAGCTTAGCTTTAAAGGTGGCATCACTGGCTTTGGGGAACATGCACTCCTCTTCAAGGATGGACATGATACCCATGGGCTGAGGAGAACAAAAGATATGTGGAGTAGAATCTACGTTGCTCAAGCATTTTGGAAAATCTGATCAACGACTTACAACTAGTCTCACCTTTTCAATCAAGTCGATACAGGCTTGCAAGTCCATACCGAAATCTATGAAAATCCATTCAATGCCCTCCTTTTTGTACTCTTCCTGCTCCAGCACAAACATGTGATGGTTGAAAAACTGTTGCAGTTTTTCATTGGTGAAGTTGATACACAGCTGCTCGAAGGTGTTGAACTGGAATGGAAAGTGGAAAAGGTTTTCTCATTTTCATCACTATCCGCCTCCTCTGTACATTAAACCAAAATAGGAGCGAAAATATGATTTTACTCCATGAATAATAAGCACAGCTCACATCAAATATCTCAAATCCAGCAATATCCAAAACACCAATGAAGTATTGACGAGGCTGCTTGGTGTCCAGAGACTGGTTAATACGGACCACCATCCACAGGAACATCTTCTCATACACTGACTTGGCCAGTGCACCAATAGCGTAGTAAACCTGGAAAAGAATTGATAAACTTGTAAAACTGACTCCTATCTTTGGCTCAAAAGATACCCCCAAATACTTACTTGGGCAACATTTTGCCCCTTAGTGACCCATTCATTTCCCACTTTAACTCTTGGATGACAGAGACCTTTGATGAGGTCAGCTGAGTTCAGGCCCATTAGATAAGCAACTTTGTCAGCATCTGGAGGGAGAATATTTGCATGCAGGCTGTCTTTATTGTGGCATTGGACATCTTTTGTCAGCATTTCCATTGTTTTTGTTAATGCTTTGATATCCGGTGAAAGCTAAAGAAGGTTTCAAATGTGCATGGTAAAGGGAACTGTGAATACACCTGTACTCATAATCACAGTATATATTACAGTGCACGTACAGTATATGTATTGTGTGTTTACAGTAAGGATTTAACGATAATGGCGATATTAAAATTGCCATGATATCATCGTCATCCTGTAAAGGTTTTAAAAGCAGCTGATCTCCATCAAAAAACAATACTATCACCACTTAGCCACATGATAATAAAATGACTGACCAAGCCTATTTCTTTGTTATTGCTTATGTACAAAAACACTATAATGTGTTTTTTTTTTCTATATCGTGAGAGTTTTTATCATATCGCCAATCATCCGCAATATCGTAATAATTATCGTATTGAGAGGTTCATATCGTGATAATATTATATCGGGACATTTGGATATAATCCCTCTCTAGTAAATGGTATATTTCGAAGGTCTGTAAACGTATAAATGCCAATTCTTTGTTGAATAGGGTTAGGGTTGAAATGAAATGAGACCAAGATGAATAATTTCAGGCTTTTTTTCCACATAAACCAGAACCTATAGTAGATGTAATACCTCTCGGAGAATCTTTGGATTTGACCATAACCCCACATACATTCTTTTCAAATATATACCGGTATGTCAAGGAAATGTGAGCAAATATTGTCAGTACAGCACGTGTCATGCTAACAAATTACTGAATGAATTCTTACCTTCAGTGCCGTCCGCTTCTGCCTGCTCTTCACGCTGCTTCTGCTTAAACTTCATGTTACCGTAGTGCATGATGGCACCGATCATCTTATAAATGCTGTTCTTCTCTTCTTGAGTGAAACCCAACACGTCAAAGGCCTCCTGAAAAATACAACAAGAACAAAAATCAAAACGGTAATAGTTAAATTGTTGGATAGTATATTCTAGTCAGTCGTTAGCTCACATCAGTGGCCATGAGCTCCTCCGAGTCATTGATGGAGGCTACAGTTGTCTCTCCTTGGGAGATGAAGGCGTAGTCGTAGGGGTTGTTGGTGATGAGCAGCATTTCTAAAATAGTATTAAACCAAATTTTTTTTTGTAAGTTTCTTTGGAGAAATATTGATTTTCTAATAATCCCAGCGGTGGTGCTTTAATTTGCTGTTGATTACTTACCAAGAAGTTCAGGTTTCACCTGAGACAAGATTTGGTAGAAAATGTGATAATCCCTCTCAGCTTTGAGCTGGTAGGTCACGCGAGACTTTTCCAGAAGATCTGTTTAATGTATACACGTGGAATATTATGTTGTAGTAAAAAAAACTCTTTTGCCATTTGTTGTCACTACATTTGTAAAAATGCAAGACATCAAAATATATTTGTTAAGCAGTAGCCTACAGTGGATGAATTGTTAGCATTGTTGCTCACAACAAGAAGGTTGTTGCTCAAAACACAAATCTTTTTGAGAGGCGTTTGCAGGTTTTTCCTATTTGGTTACACTCACAGTATGTACAATGTTGTAGGTACCATAAATGAGATTAATTGAATAATTGCCCACAATTTTGTAGTTGAATGGTGACTATTTGGCATGGGATATCTCCTGTTACCCACCAACTCATCCGACGTCCCATCACTTAAATACATCTTGCCTTTCTCAGACTTTTACTCATGTGTTTAAATTGCACCACACAACCCTTGAGAAGATGCATCTTGGAAATTCATGTGTTACTTACAGGTCTCAATATCAGCAGAAGCCAACTTTCCTCGATTGTCAAAATGAATTCTGATGAATTTTCCCTGGGAAGAAAAGCGTGTTGATAATGACGAAATCTATTCCCAATATTGGTAGAAAAACACGCTCAATAAACAAATGTACTCACAAATCTGGAAGAGTTGTCATTTCTGATTGTCTTAGCATTACCAAAGGCCTCCAGAGCAGGGTTAGCCTGTATGATTTGATCCTCCAGGGTACCCTGCACACAAAATGTCTAAATTGAAGTCTTTTGGGCAAGGTGTGCATAGAAATAAAAATGACTGCGAAACCTCAAAAGTCGAACACCGATAAACTCATGTAATTTTTAACTTAATCAAAGTTTTCAAGGAAAAACATGCCTTTTTATTTGTTGTTGATTTTTTTTTTCAGTTTTTGTCAAATCATAACAAAAGAGTACGAGCGATGGCCAAGTGGGAGAAAATTTTAGTTATAATTATACAAGCCCAAAACGGAAAAAATATGGTTAAATTGACAATAACACTACCATAGATTGCAGACCGGAAGGTGAGCTGCATTTTAAATCTTAATGGGCTTACCCTCAAAGAACAAGCAGTCATATTTTATCTACCCGTCACTCATCATCAAAGTTAATTGTGAGGACACAATTTGTTTACTTCTTTTTACTCCTGTATGACAGGTGTTTCCAGAATGTAATAAAGCAAACAAAAAATTGCTTGTTGATTTGCCTTCCGAACGGTAATCCTTCCTCTCTATTTTCCCATCCGTGCCATCACTTATCACTAATATAAAAAAAGATTAAAGTGAAAATCAACCCAAACATATTTTTTTCAAGAATATGTTCTATGCAAGCCCACTAGTTGAAACGTGGCATTCTGATTAATATTGTGTTTGTGGAATATGAGTTAAGCAACAAAATCCACCCGTTTTTTTGTCATCTCAGGGGGCCTGACCTGTTTTCTGAAGCTGAGCCGTGATTGGTCGTTACCCGAGCCCCGAGCAGTTGTGATGTCATTTTCAGTTGACAGAAGTGACAAAGTGGCCGCCCCCTGAGTTGGCTAAACGGGGGTGGATTTTGCTGCTTAACTCATATTTCACAAACGCAATATTAACCAGACTGCTGTCTTTCAACTAGTGGGCCTGCTGGGAACATATTCTTGAAAAAAATATGTTTGGGTTGATTTCAACCTTAAGAACACGTTTTGCTTTTTTTGTTTTATTTTGAAAGTTGTTAACGTTTTTTAAATGTAAATGGTAATGTTCGACCATAGAGGTTCCGCTTTATTCTGAAGTCACCTTCTTCTCAACAGCTTGATCTTTTTTGCCACTTGGAACTGCAGCAATGCTGGCAAAGTACTGAATGACACGCTTGGTGTTGACAGTCTTTCCTGCACCAGATTCTCCTCTGCATGAAAACAATTTAGCGTTTAGCTCAAGAATAACAATAAGTGCTCAAAAATGTGTAATTCAGTCTTTCTCACGTGATAAGAATGGACTGGTTTTCTCTATCTGTAAATCAAATAAAGTGTTTATCAACCATAGGTTTTACAATAGAATTGACTATTTGAAGTGAGTATTTGACTAGATTTTGTACCTGCCAGCATGTACTGGTAGGCGTTGTCAGAGATGGAGAAGATGTGAGGAGGAGCTTCACTCCTCTTCTTTCCTCTGTAGGCAACAACCACCTCTTGGTTGTAGACGGGCAGCCACTTGTAGGGATTGACAGTGACGCAGAACAGCCCGGAGTAGGTCTGCAACAATGAAAAAACAAATCAAAGTTTCAAATTCTGTGTCATCAAAAACACAAGGACCAGCAGAGGTTTGCGGGAAACCGAATGACAGAAAATGACTATGCTTTTCTTACGTAAATCATCCATGCCGCGTAACGCTCTTTGAGGTTAAACAGCACGGCGGGCTCATGAAGGAAAGTGAACATGGCCATGTCTTCAATTTTATCAAACTTCGGCGGGTTCTGAGGATGTACATCACACTCCTTCACTGTCACAGTCTGTCGAAATAAAATGATGGATTCTTAAAAGAAATCAACATGTCAATGTTTGTTAGGGTCTCAATTGAATAACTTTGAACAGTATACCTTTCCAAACTCAGTGTGAACAGTAACTTTGTCACCATCTCGACTAGTGACAGATGCCTTGACGTACTCGACTTCGGGGTCTGGAACGAAGCACTCCTTCTTCATATCAAATTGTCGAGTTTGAGCTTCCAAACGCTCCTTATCTGACTTCCTAAGAAAAGGAGCGGCTGGGCCAAACTCTGCCATTGCTGCATCACCCATTTTGCTTCTTTTTCGTCTTCTTCCTAGAAGAGACAATGTAATGTTTGTACACAAAACCAAGTTACAGTTGCTTTTCACTCTACATTTATCTTAAAACTATGCCAAGTGACACAATATTTGTTATAAATACATCTTTTAACAATATTTACACAGTATTAAACTATTAGTAGTATTAGTCTCGTCCATTATGATCTATACCACACCAATGAATTTCCTCAAGTGCCTATACCTGACAGAAGCAAGTATGTACCAGAAAGAACAGGATTAGAAATGCTCAACAAAAACAGAACAAAAAAAATTAGCGCAGAAAAAAAATAATCTTTATTTTAACATGTTAAGTAAACTTAAATGACATAGTGAATATGTATTGTTGCGCTTACCTTAAACTGTCAACCTCTGTCAAGCGGAATGATGGTTCTGGCAGTGGATGCCAGGTGTCCTCTCCTTTAATAAAGGTTGTTACTCAGCCAAATAAGGTGATGGATATGAGAGAAATGGCATCCCATTTGCATATCAGAAAAAAGACATCCCCTAAATTGGTTAGAGTCGAGTGGTGCTATTTGTTGCTATCACCTTGTCTACAACAGAACAATAAGCAAGATTGGACAGAGATGACAGAGGAAGGGGTGGTAGTAGGTGGGGGGCAGCAGACTACTCGCGATCAAATACAGTAATGTTATAACAACGTATAATAATAGCAGTTAGATTATAGGATGCAAACTGGAAAATCTTACATGTATAATGTTGGCAATGTTGGGTTAGTAGTCTTTAGTTGGTCTATAATCTATTGTTCCAATTACTTAATTGTTATTTTGTGTTACATATCATCATGACTCAGAAAATCTCAATGACAAAACGCAAGAACAATAATGTATGTACTGCATACAAGTTCATTGTGTATATGATCATTTATGTTTGATGATGATGTACAGACGTTGGGCCTGTTCCTATTCTAAATTAAGTATCGCAGGCTTGTAAGCAACCAGACTTATGAGACCCCAAACGCACCGAGATCAACAATAGTCTGTCAAGTGATATGGTGTGAAATACATTTCAAGAGGGAGACTCGAGAGTTGCAGCTGCTGCCTACAAAGAGACAAGACAGGGCCAAGGTCACAGCTGTGGCATCGCTTTATGATCACTCATCACTGTTTACAGTTACTGTAGATCTATACCCTCGGTCCCAGGGCTCATACAGCTTTGATCAAGTGAACTCATTACTTTTTAGTGGATGCTGCTACAGATGAAAGTCAGTTTAAAGGCCCACCGCAACATCTTCCATGCAGTCAATTAAATATAGGTACACTGTACAAATTCAGCATTCTGTTTTCTAAAGACAAGTCCAATCTATTGTATCTTGACCAGTGATACCGGTAATGCATTGCTAAGTAACTCCTCAAAAATAGTGCCCATTTTAAGTAACTAGTAATCTAACACATTGCTATGACCAATATAGTTGTCTGATTAATGTTACTATCGAATCATTTAACATGTTACCTTGTGACTAAACAAAGCTAAGAAATCATGTGTTTAAATATTCAACATCAGGGACTAAAATAGCATTAATGAACTTTTAGCCATTATAGTGACCCACGCCAAGCACATGGCCAAGTTTGTCTCTTTATAGTTTATAACAGATAATGGATTGAAAAATAGAGGCACACTCGCTTCCAGCTTCCGTTTATTTCAACCTTCTGAGACACCATCTGGAAGAAAAATTTAGCGCTAAATATTTAGCGCTTGAAATTTAGCGCGTTTAACATTGAGCCGGTACTACAAAGAAGATATCAAGTTTACACATTTAACCAGAGATGGGCATTCCGTCCCAAGGACGATCCCATTTTGTAGACAGTCAGACGGAGGGCGAGAAGTCTTTTAAATAGGATGGACTAAGCAAGGACAGAGGTGGGTTTTTGTCCATCCCTTTAATCGTCCCGAACCAGGTCAAGTGCCGGCTGACGTGTTTTGTTCTTTTAAAAAGAAAGACCACTGTTCTCTTCTGTGACACCATAGAGTGCTCTTTTTCATGTGCGTTCCCTCCCTGCAGTATTGTTCTCACAGGAATAGTCTGCCCTCTAGTGGACGCCCATTTCACTGACAAGGAAAAAGGTGAAAAGCAATTTTTTTTTTAACCAAATGTTAACATTTAGTACAAACCTCATCCCTTTGCATGTGAAGTATGTCCATGATGGCCATATATATATATATATATATATATATATATATATATATATATATATATATATATATATATATATATATATATATATGGCCATTTTGTCACTTGTATATCTATATATATATATATATATATATATATATATATATATATATATATATATATATATATATATATATATATATATAATATATATATGGCCATTTTGTCACTTGTATTGACTAAAAATAACATCACAGTTGCTCAAGGCTCAGGTAACGACCAATCACGGCTCACCTGTTTTCTGAAACTCTGCCATTTACATACCTGTCAACCCCGGGGTGTACTGAATCTTACGAAAGTTGTAATTTGCCCTTACATTTCTGTACATAATCTTACACAATACAAATTATTTTTGAATGGCTGCTGCCACGTGAACGGAAATCAGCAATGTACGGCGTATGTTTGAAAAGGTGTTTCCACCTGTACAAATTACGCCAAAAGTGTACAACTTGACAGGTATGCATTTAATTCACAGCACAAACTGTATTTCCTTGCCTAGAAACCACTTCAGTGGGGCAATTTCAAACATAAATATAAGTTTCAGTTTAAACTTTGTAGCTACTGTATATTTTTAATGGGTTGTACTGTATGGTCTTTCAACAAAGGTAAATTGATTATTAAAAAAAAGGATAATGTAATGTAATTTTACATTTATTTAGCAAATATCAAAAGTTAAAATCAAACCAGGACTGCATTTTGAAAACAAACAAATAACATTACTAGCATTATAAATATTCAATAGAGTATATTAATTTATTATGCATTTAACCTTTTTGGCTACACGTCACGCCATGAAGTAATTTTTCCAGTTCTGGTCCTGTCACTGCTATTATGGTGTGTAATTTTCTCTGCGGATGTTACACCACTCACCGGACAAAGGAGGGGTGTGGAACAAGCTCGAACTTGTATTGCTTTTCACAGAGGACAAAAACAGCACTTGTCCCAACCATTGCTACAACAACGCACATTTTTTTTTTTCATTTTTGTTTTCCCCCCAGGGAGGTTCTTCCTCTCTGGTTCATCTCGTCAACACAAACACACAAAATGCTCAACACTGCCCCCTGCTGTACAGCATCACATCCTAACACAAACTAGTACTGTACATGTGAAATAAAGGTCATCAACAAATTGCAATATTATCTAAAAGAAAATATACTGTTTCAGGTGCTACAAGCCTCCCCTGCAAAATAAAAGTTGTCCTCAACGTTTGCATAAATTTGCGGTTGTTAGCATGCAGTAGTTCGAACCACAAAAATTGCAATTTAATGCATTAACACACTAGGTTTCACAGCAAACAATGACTCTAACTTCCCTTTTTAAAAAAGTTAAAATGGCATAAATGGGTTCAAATGCATTTCACTGGGTTTCCAACACAAGAGTATATTATGACTGCCTACTGTGACCTAATCACATACTACCCTTCGGAAACACTATCGTGTTTATTAATAGTCAACCTCTGAGCAATTTGTAATAGCAGAACAGCACCCCATTAATGCTTTGACACAAAATTCCAGTCATCTCACCCTAAATTCCTTTTCCCATCGTGAGATCTTATTGAAACTTGTACCCTCGCTGGAACTATACCATTTACATTATTTCAAAGCCATGAGTTAACCTTACTGATAACTAGTCTAAGCAATATAAACATGACGATGACATTTTAACACAATATAATCACAGTTTTTTTTTGTTTTTTTATGTACTCAATTCTCATTGATTCATCTCGTAACTGATGAATAGTAACCACACTGTTCACACTCTACTGATATGGTCATTTTCAATAGTATCCCGCTGGAACAAGATCAGTATAACCCCTTTGCAAACCAGACAGCTGCGGAGGTAACCAAGGCGCACTACATCGCCCACAGACTGGTGCCAGTGTATTAACATACATCGGATTGGTGTGTTGTCTCACTGCACGGTGTAGGTTTGCCGAATGAATCATATGTGAATGTCTCTTTAAGTCGTCTTTATCTCCGCGACCTACATGGCTGGGTGTCAGTAGGCTACGGTACACTTGAGGACTTGAGGTGGGTCTTCAGGCTGAATAGCATGTATGTCATTTTGGATGTCATTTCCAGTTGTGAAGGTTTCATGAGAGTCATTGTCCATAACAATTTGACCTGGAGTCTCCATTCTGAACTCCTCTGCTTCGGCGTTAAGTTCAGAATTTGATTGTGCATAAGGTTTCATGGGAGGGGCAACATTTTGCTCTACAGGTTGGTGATGGTGATGATGGTTCCTCATGCCCTGAGCCCAGAGACATTCCTCTTCATCTGTGCTGTCTGAGTCTGCTGATGTTTCCTCAGATGTTTTGGTGATGCTGTTCTCTTGCTGGCTACGAGGAGTTTGCTTTCTTCCTGTACCTTGAGTTGATTCCTGGAGCAGTTAAGAATTGCATGGTATTAATATGTTACGATGGAGGATTCTGCTTCTCCCTGTGCCACATTCAGGTTTTACCTCATAGACCGGACTGTCTTTCCCCTTTTGAGAGATCACAATGTGTACTCGATTCTCTCAATATGAGCGCAACTTTCCTGGTCCTTCACGTTCTGACATATTTCTCATGAGGACCCTGTCACCTAGTGAAAGCACAGCACTTTTTTCTTTTCTTGTCATAGTATGTTTTCCCTCTTGCTGTAGTCTTTTGGATGGATTTGGACAGAATGTCATCTGCTTCTTTCATTTGTTGTTTTCATTTTTGCACATATTCTAGGTGTGAGTTACATCCTTCCTCCTCATTTATTCCAAAGATCAGGTCGATTGGCAAACAAGGCTTCCGACCAAACAGCAAAAAGAAAAGAGAATATCCGGTGGCTTCACTAGTAGTGCAATTATATGCGTGTACAACTTTGTTTACATAGTCACTCCAATGTGCCTTTTTCTCTTCATCCGAGGTTCGCAGCATTGCCAACAGGGTGCGATTAAACCTTTCAGTTAGATTCCCTTGTGGATGATAGGGTGTTGTTTTTGAGTTTGCTGTACCAGTGTATTTTTGTAGCTGTCTAAATAATTGGTTATCAAACCTGAATCAAACCTTGATCATGAAGTATTTTGGAAGGAAAACCGAATTTGAGAGAAAAATCATTCAAGATTTTTTCCGCTGCCTTTTTCCCAGATTTGTTACGGGTAGGATACGCCTTGGCATATTTTGTGAAGTTGTCGATTATCACCAAAATGTATTCATACCTTCCCTGCTTTTTTTAAGTTGAAGATAGTCTATCGAAATCATTTCGAAAGGAGCTGTTGCAGGTATGTGACACATTGGGGTGTCATTGGGGCTCTGCTTTGCGCATGCGGTTTCTTCTGGATGTTGCAGTTGCAAACTTGGGTTATGAAAAATTCAATATCATTTTGCATACCCGGCCAATAACATCTACGCCTCGCAAGATGAAGTACACGCTCCACCCCCTGGTGTTCCATTTCACAATGAAGGTATGAAGGTTACAATGAAGGTTACAGTGATATTATATCAGGAAAGTAGGACATTTAAGTAGAAGGATGCACTACTGATTTCCTCATCAAGTGAACAACAATGGTGGATACACCATGACAAAAATTTTCAACATCTCAATAACTTGCCCTGTGCCCTTGAGCATCAATTATAGCTTGACAATGACATCTCATGCTGTTCACAAATCGACTTATTATCTGTTGAGGCATGGCATCCCGCTCTTCTTGAAGGGCAGCCCTCAGGTCATTGAGGTTGTGCGGTGCAGAGTTAGGAGCCTCTACACGGCAACTCAGCTGATCCCACGGGTTTTCAGTAGGATTCAGCTCTGGTAAAAGTGCAGGCCATTCTGTTTGAGGTACACTAGCCTCCAACAGCCGTTCCCTGATGATTTGACCTTGATGAATTGGGGGCATGGTCTTCCATGAAATTGAAATTAGGCCTGTGTTGTTCATGTAGGAGCACAATCACTCGATTCCTGATGTTATTTAGGTAGTATGGGCTTGTCATTAAGCGTAGGGCAGTTCTGTAACGTCTGGACACACCTGCCCACACTGTACCACCGCCACCACCAAAAGCTTGTCTGCTGACAAGAGTGGCTGCTGCATAATGCTCTCCTTGACGTCTCCAACATCATTGGCGGCCATCATTTCTGTCAATCGACTTTCATCAGAGAACTGCACTGAGGTCACTGGTCCCTCGTCCAGTGTAAATGCTCCCTGGCCCATGCAAGACGATGACACCTGTGGCAGGTACCCTTGCAGGTCGTCCAGCACACGGATGCAAATGCTTTCGAATGGTCTGACATGACACTTGGGTGCCTCTCCCCCCCCTTAAATATTCCTGGAGTTGAGTGGCATTCATCATCCGTTTTTTCAGAGCATTGTTCACAATGTAGCTGCCATCAGCATGGGATGTGGCCAAAGGACGTTCACTTGTACATCTTTCTGTGACTTTTCCAGTCTTTGGGTATCTCTGTTGTAACCTGCTGATGACACTCTGTGACACTCAAAGCTCAGTGGCCACTTCACTTGCATCACAATGGCAAGGTACTGTTGATCCATTGTTGGGGGTTGTCTTGGTCTCATTATGTCCAAATGTGAACAGCATGATGAGGACGACTGTTTAAACACCTGCTCTAATTGAACCAGGACATTTATTGGTCAATGCAAGGATCATTTATTAGTCGATTCAAGGATCAAACACCTGTTGTGAATTTAGCTGTTAAAGTCAACCCAAACATATATTTTTTTCCAGAATATGTTCTATGCAGGTCAACTAGTCTAAAAACGGCATTCTGGTTAATATTTCATTTGTGGAATATGAGAAATCCACCCGTTTTTCGCTAGCTCAGGGGGCGGCCATTTTGTCACTTCTGTCGACTGAAGATGACATCACAGTTGGTCAGGGCTCAGATAACGACCAATCATGGCTCAGCTTCAGAAAACAAATGAGCAGATAATGACCAATCATGGCTCATCTTCAGAAAACAAGTGAGCTGTGATTGGTCGTTATCTGAACGATGAGCAACTTCAATGTCATCTTCAGTCGACAAAAGTGACAAAATGGCCGCCCCCTGAGATGGCTAAAAACGGGTGGATCTTGCTATATTGCATACACGCAAGAATGTCCGGTTTCAACTAATGGTCCTGCATAGAACATATTCTGGGAAAAAAAATATTTTGGCTTGACTTCCCTCTAAGATCCTTGCTGGAGAACAGCAACTTCTGCAAAAAGAACTGAAATGTTTACTAGTTGGACATGTGCATTCAAAAGCTTAGAGAAGGTCACATTATGTTCACCTGTAAAGGTTTGAATGCATTTTAGGCTTGTCCTGAAATTTCACCCAAAAGTCAAATATCCCAAACTTTTTGTGAGTACAGTAGTGTAATAAAACAAATGCCAATATACAAAAAAAATAAACATACAATTTATCACAGAATAGTATTTAATCCACTATGACCTTTACTACTAGCTTCTATGCAAAAGCAAGCGCATACAGAAAGCCGTTGGCACGGCATTGTTGTCTTCTGTGTTCACTTTAGTACAAAGATAACTTGTTACATTGCTCCTTGCTACCCCTGGGAGTTTGTTCATTTAGAGGGCAGCTTGGGCACACAAGTTGACAGGACATATTTTGATTTCATTGATTCACAGTGACAGGTGACAGCGCCACAGACAACTATGTACAGTGTGTTTAATCCAATGAAATGTTGTCAATCACACCACATACCTTATAAGATTCCCTATCCCCCTTCACATATTCGCTGAGTGAAAGAAGTATTTTATAATCTGAGGCTTGAAAAATTGAGGTTTTCAATCCATGGCTCTGTAAAAACATTTCATGACATAAGGGATTCTTTTGTTCAATATATTGAGCGTTTGAATATTCCTTTTGATTTGGAGGATGAATAATATGCATAATTTTTTTTTAGTTATCTTTATTTATTTCGGCGGCACGCTGGTCGACTGGTTGGCACGTCCGCCTCACAGTTCAGAGGTTGTGGGTTCGATCCCGGCTCCGGCCTCCCTGCGTGGAGTTTGCATGTTCTCCCCGTGCCTGCGTGGGTTTTCTCTGGGTACTCCGGTTTCCTCCCACATTCCAAAAACATGCATGGTAAGTTGATTGGACCCTCTAAATTGCCCCTAGGTGTGATTGTGAGTGCGGATGTTTGTCTTTGTGTGCCCTGCGATTGGCTGGCAACCAATTCAGGATGTCCCCCGCCTACTGCCCGAAGACAGCTGGGATAGGCTCCAGCATGCCCCGCGACCCTTGTGAGGATAAGCGGTATCGATAATGGATGGATGGATTTATTTATTTTTATTTCATTTGTTATTACAATTAGTTATCGTTTTTGATAGGTATTTATTCTCCCCCTTTTTCTCCCCTTCTGGGGAGTTTTACTTAATTTGTTGACAACCATGTGTTTTTTGGGGGGGCGTGGGGACGGGGGCGCGTGTGGGTGTGTGTATGTGTGCGTGGGTGTGTGAGTGTGCGGGTGTGTGGGGGTGCGTGGGTGTGTGTGTGTGTGTGTGGTAATATGGCCTTTTGGTTGGGATGAGGGTGGGTTGGTGGACATACAATTATATCCTTTAAAATATGACTGAATATTCCAAATTCACTATGTTGGGTTTTGTTTGAAAAAAAAAAGTTCAATGAAGAAAGTTGTACAACAAAAAAATTAATAATGGGCAAAAGGACAAATGATGCTGAAAAATGGCAAGTCGGTAGTGAAATTTACACTGAAACTGCGAGCGCGTCTGCTTTCCTTTTCAGCATCATTTTTGCATCTTTGGAGGCCTGGATTTGATAACCTTTGTAATAAAAAATTCAGTGCCCTTGCTTATCAGCCTTAGCCAGTATCCAGACTTTAGCACACCACTGCCTTCCACCAAAGGTTTCATACGCAGCTGTCACTAGTCCTTCTAAGTCTGAGTTTTATAATGAGCACATAAAGGAAGGTGTGAGGCACCTTGCCTCACTTGAGTATGAAACATGAACCCATGAAGCTATTAATAGTATTTGTTCTTTACAATTGTGCAATGTCACTTTCAAGGGGGTGTTGAATTCAGGTGGAGACTC
The DNA here is from genome assembly GCF_054856515.1 of Filicampus tigris. Taxonomy (NCBI): domain Eukaryota; kingdom Metazoa; phylum Chordata; class Actinopteri; order Syngnathiformes; family Syngnathidae; genus Filicampus; species Filicampus tigris. The sequence goes on from NC_141226.1 coordinate 4,908,959, forward strand.
ACTGGAGTTGATCCTTCTTTTGTCTTGTCTTTCCTCCTCACTTGCTTAGCGTGTGGACCTCGGTGTGGACTCAAAATATGTGCCCAGGAAATGCAGACAAGGAGAAGGCAACATGTGGTTAAGGTAATTCAATTAAAAGATCATTTTGTGCTAATGCTAATGTGTAATAGTTGTATGTTATTTCGACCAAAGGTGCACACTTTATCTCAAGTCCATGTGTGTTCCTTTCAGCACTCTTGGAAAGGCGATGGATCGAAAAAGACACACACACAAAAAAAATCATCACTGATTTAAAGGTTAGTCTTTCCAATTTCTTATATCTTACATGTTTTATTCAGCAAACTAGAGGGAAAACCATCACCATACAGTGTTTTAACTCATAGCAACTTTAGAAGTTACTAGGTGCCCTCTGCTGATTGAAGTTTGCAACATCAACAGAATGGCTTCTTTCGATTACCTGTTCAGTGAATACATAAATGAGGGAACATAGAGTGAAACCATAAAAATATTGTTAAATGTAATGCTTAAGTGGTATCAAAATATGGTGTTAGAAGGACAATAATTTTCAGTTTTAATTGTCAGATTCAATATTTATTATAATACTTCTTCATATTAATCATACCTAGGGAGTGTACATTGAAAAAGCAGCCAAATATCAATTAGTAATGCATCTTGTATACATTGTAGTTTATTGTAGTTTTTCATCAATACATTGCTGTAAAATATACTGTAATGTTGTTTTTGTAAACATGTAGGCTTTCAAAAACATTTACATTTATTTCCTTTAAGATATATGTAGTTATCAATACTAGTGATATTAATATTTTTTATTGAAACCTCAAAGTGGCGCTTTAATGCAATGTTTATACGCTATATACTCACACAAAGACCGAAACAAAGTGGCACATTATTGTTAAGTGGAGGGATTTTTTTCCCCCAAATACTTTTACAAATACAAATCTGAAAAAGTGCATGCAAAAGTATTCAGCCTCCCTAAAGTGGGCTACACACTTAAAGACTTCCATTCCATTCTCGCGACCGCTTATCCTCAGAAGGGTCGTAAATGATCCTCCGCTCACACTTAAACTGCTCCTCTGTGTAGTGACCAAATAACCAACCTGTGAAGCTCTCATTGAGTTCAAACAGAATGTCAGTAAGGCAGAAGTAGCCCAATAAATGGCACATGTCAAGGCACATTTTAATTAGAGATGGCTCTATGTGTCCGTTTATGTGTATTTTTGAAGCTGATTTTTAAAAAATCCATCCATCCATCCATTATCTATACCGCCTATCCCAGCTATATTCGGGCAGTAGGCCGGGGACACCCTGAATTGGTTGCCAGCCAATCGCAGGGCACACAAAGACAAACACTCACAATCACACTTAGGGGCAATTTAGAGAGTCCAATCAACATACCATGCATGTTTTTGGAATGTGGGAGAAACCAGAGTACCCGGAGAAAACCCACGCAGGCACGGGGAGAACATGCAAACTCCACACAGGGAGGCCGGGGCCGGAATCGAACCCACGACCTCTGAACTGTGAGGCGGACGTGCTAACCAGTCGTGCCGCCCATTTTAAAAAAATGTCGTTACTTTTTTCTAGCACATCAGCAGGGGCGGGTGGTATGGTTTATGACTGTTGAGGCACTACTCCTCTGGTGTCAGATATAAAAACACAAATCCAAAATAGATTAGTCTTTACTCCAAATTTGAATTTTAGATGTTTGCTTTCAAAGCTTTTAAATTATGTTTCAATCCATTCCACACTGCGCAACATTGTGATATTAAGAAAATAATATATAAGGTTAAGTTTATCAATGTGTTGCTGCTGTTGTGTAGATGTTTTTTAAATATAGAAAGCATGCTTCTTCACTTCATATTATGTTATGAAAGCCCCTTTTATAAAATTACCTCAGTGTCTGGTATCATAACTGCATGTCTGATATTTCTAACAAACCAATCCATGTCAAAATCGGCAAAGAATGCGACAAGTTATGAATTTATTGGACCCAAACACAGTTACCTCAATACAAGTGAATGTAGGGATTCCCAGTTAGAGACGGCAGCTATGTACGTCTGCACGTCCACAAACAGCCGAGGCTTTCTCTAATGGTTATCAACATCTGGGGCTTCTTCTCTGCATTATATCAATGGAACGCAACACCGCTATATGCTGGCAGGGGCTCGATACATACTGGGCTCCAGCGTGCACTTTGAGTCATTTTTCTGGCCCCAAGAGTGACTAAATATGTTATACACATTCATTAAATATATTAGACAGTGACTAGATGTGAGTGCTGGACCAACCACCTGAGGAATGACACACGTCAATAGGATACAGAGAATCAGCAATTTTTTTTTTTTTTTTTAGCCCAGTCTAAAGATGTTGTAATAAAATCTATCTTTTAGAAATGGGCCACTATTTGGCGTCGTGGGGTTGTCTTGACCGGGCTCTTGGATGCCACCTTTGTCCACACTCCCCCACTTAATGACCGCTGCTTTGCTTTAGGGTCCTGATGGTCCAGCTGGCAACCGTGCCCAGCGCCACCTGTGCAGAGCCTGGGTGTTTGGGTTCAAAGCAAACGTGGGCACCACAATACGCATGAAAAAAGGGTTTAGGTGAGGAACAATTAAAAATTGTAATCCACACAAAGACTGGCAATTGCTTCAAGGGATGGCGGATGGACAGTAGTTCTGGGGGGAGTAGAGCAACCAGGTTGGTAAGGTCTCATTTACGGAATCCGGGCTACAGCGAAATGCAAAGAATCAGCTTTAAAGCAGAAGTTAACCTAAACATATTTTTTTCAAGAATATGTTCTATACAAATACATTAGTTGAACATGGCATTCTGATAAAGATTACAAGTGTGGAATAAGAGTTAATTCACCCGTTTTTAGCCATCTGTGGGGGCAGCCAATCACGGCCGGAGCTGAGCCGTAATTGGCCATTACCTGAGCCGTGAGCAGTTGTGATGTAATTTTCAGTCGACAGAAGTGACAAAATGGTCGCCCCCTAAGATGGCTAAAATGGGGTGGATTTTGCTGCTTAAACTCAAATTCCACAAATACAATATTAATCAGAATTCTGTGTTTCAACCAGTCAGCCTGCTGGGAACATCCATACATCCATTATCGAGGCCGCTTATCCTCACAAGGGTCGCGGGGCGTGCTGGAGCCTATCCCAGCTGTCTTCGGGCAGTAGGCGGGGGACACCCTGAATTGGTTGCCAGCCAATCGCAGGGCACACAAAGACAAACATCCGCACTCACAATCACACCTAGGGGCAATTTAGAGAGTCCAATCAACTTACCATGCATGTTTTTGGAATGTGGGAGGACGCAGGCACGGGGAGAACTCCACACAGGGAGGCCGGAGCCGGGATGGAACCCACGACCTCTGAACTGTGAGGCGGACATGCTAACCAGTCGACCACCGTGCCGCCCTGCTGGGAACATATTCTTGAAAAAAAATATTTGTTTTCCCCTTTAAATTTCTATCGATTCCGATATGATAATGTAGGGAAGGAGAAGGAAGTCAATTAACCAGTCGAGTACAGGTGTTTCAAGACTCCAATCTTCTCTCTAGGTCTACTAGGCTCATGGAGCATTTGGCTGTCCAAAGTCAATCAATCCTCTACCATTTGCGGCACAGCCCAGCAGTTGTTCCAGAGCTCTCCCACAACATGTCCCACTGGTGCCTAATTCCGTGTCAGACTGAGCGAGAGGGGTTTAAAAGCACAACTTCAATCACCTGTCCTCCAATCACAGCCCTCAACCCAGGCTGCACACCTGTGTTTGGTTGGGGTTAATCATTGCCTGTGTATCTGTCAATTATGGCCTCAGGCGTGGAATCTAGGAGTGCAGATGAACTCATTAACCAGTTGAGGCTTCAATCTGGTGTCAGGGTTAGGACAGAGTCAACTGGTGACAACTGTTGAATGTCAGCTTGTGCCGTTCATGTGCTAAAACATATATTGGCATATTGGGAATGTAATGAGGAAACAAGGTTTTTTTTTCTCCTCACATGCAGGGGAATGTCAAAGGGGCAGCAGTGCCTCCCTTGTTTACCGTGCCTGCACGTCCCTGCAATCAGGTTTTTGAGATATTTGTATGGATATTTTTATTATTATTATTATTATTATCATGAAAACCTGATGGGCTAGAGGAAAAAACAGGGCTGATTCAGAATCTAATCGAGGAAAGTTTACTTGCATCTCAGAAATTTTTTTAAATGTATTGATCAGTGCAATTAAATGCTCAAAGTCAACACTGAATACAAAAAATGTATTAAAACTTAATTTTTGCCAACAAACATATAAAATGGAAAAGTCAAAATCGTCAGAGTTCAGTCTCTCAAATGTAGTTACCTTCTGATTTCCTTTGTCTGCCATGACAGCAGACACCTTATCTTTGTATTGTAAGAAAAAGAAAAAAAACATTCATGCAATTTAAATTCAAAGCTAGTGAAAAAAATCAAATCGGTCACATCAAAATGACATACCTCCATATATTAACATTAAATCACTGTTTAATAAACATGCACACACACAAAAACATGTCTACAGTGTCCGTAAGTATATATAAAAAGACATTTTCTATATTTTTAAATTGTGCTGACATTATGAGCACAAACCACTACAGTATTAACTGTTTTTATGACTACCAATTCTTTATAAGGGTAAATTCCTTTCTTCCCTCCACTGTGCAGGAAATAAGTACACTGCTAACAGGAGATTGTTGCTAACATGAGGAGCACAGTTGGTGTCGGTGGTGTTCATATTTTTTTTAAATTTTTGTAAGAATGCTTAGAGAAGTATATTTAAGATGGCAACATTGAAACCAAGTCTTGTTTGCTTGCACTGCTGACACACATGCACATCAAAATAAAAGCAGCGCATACTTTTGTTTGACTTCCTAAAGGCTGCAAAGACTGTGGACAGGCCAGATGTGGCCCGCGGGCCTTAGCATCCTTTGTGTACTATATACAGTAAGTCTTTCAAAAAATGTGGAAAAACATCAAAGTAAATTAGTGCGTTTGAAAACCGCAAGATGCGACATGTTTAAGTGAGCTTTGTATTGTTGCCGATGTGGGGGACCAAAAGTGACTCGTGTAAAGTAAAACTAAAATATGAACGAATCAATCAAAAATTTACCAAATCAAGAAATTTCAGGTTTCAGCAAGAAAATGTATAATGTATTTTTGTTACATTCATTTAAATAAATAATTATGTAATTTCTTTTGTTTGACACATAATGTTATACTGTACATTCGTTTGAATTTCTGTAAATAAAAAGACAAGCTCTTTGAGGTGCACACTCCAATTTATTCTACTGAACAAAAACATGCTTATGGAGATACAACGACACAACATCAGGTGTGTCAGAACCAAAGCAGCAGAAAATCCATCTTGTGAGGGTTTTACTCTCTATCAAAACCTTTCTGTGAATACAAGGGAGACAAAATGCTTCATGAATGAGTGTGGTGCAGGTTGATATATGTCTACAATAATTACAGTAATTGTTACATTAAAGTAAAATATTCATGCAGCATTGAAGTGACTGGTTTAAGAACATGTTCAAGCCTGTAATGGTTGCACTGAAATATATTATTATTTGCTGCACTTTAATAATAAATAACATTGTTCTTCTCATTTACAATAATATGTTCCTGTTGTAATTGTGCCAAATCAAATAATGTGCTAAATTCCTGACAACAAGACACTAACCTTTGAGCCGGCATCACGACTCTTGGCACGTAACTTGTTCACTTGAGACTCAGCGATGTCAGCTCTCTCCTCAGCTTCATCCAGCTCATGTTGAATCTTACGGAACCTGGTAAGATTGTTGTTGGCTTGTTCCTCCTTTAAAGGAAGACAACATTACGCTACATACAATATCGCTCATGATTATGTTTGTTTTATTTCAGTCTTTGTGTTTTAAATTTGGTTCAACAGAGTTGATTCTCACCGCCTCCTCAGTAGTTCTCTTGTAGGATTTGACCTTAAGTTGAAGCTTATCCACCAGATCTTGAAGACGCACTAGATTTTTTTTATCTTCTTCAGTCTATGTAGACACGCAGTATTTTTATTTGTATCAAGGTTTATTTGCTTGTCAGTCTTCCAAACTTTGGTTAGTTACCTGGTATGTGAGTTCTTTGATACGCCTTTCATACTTCCGAACGCCCTTGACAGCATCATTGGCCTTTTTCTGTTCACTGTCCACCTCATTTTCAAGTTCCTTTACCTGCAAAATGTAGAGTAATTGGCATGAAACTCAATCACAGCTGACTTTTATGACATTTAACTATGATATACGTACTATGTTAAGGTAAACTGACGTAATCGTTATCAAATTGTATGATACGCTTACCCTGGCCTCCAGCTTCTGCATTTGCTTCTTTCCTCCCTTCATTGCAATTTGTTCCGCTTCATCCAGACGGTGCTGCAGGTCTTTGATGGTTTGCTCCATGTTCTTCTTCATCCGCTCCAGGTGAGCGCTGGTGTCCTGCTCTTTCTTCAGCTCTTCTGCCATCATGGCGGCATCAGTGATGGCCTTCTTGGCCTTCTCTTCAGCATTCCTGCACTCCTGGACAGCATCTTCTACTTCTGTCTGAAGCTGGGAGGTGTCTGCCTCCAGTTTTTTCTTTTGGTTTAGCAGAGCAGTATTCTGATTTGACAAACATGGGAAACGAATTATTTACCACCAAAAAGAAAGGTCGTAGATTTGTAGATGTCAAGTGTTTCTCTCACTTGTGAGTGCAGTAGTTGCACCCTCTCAGTAACGTCCAGTAACTCTTGCTCAGCAAGTTTGCGACTTCTCTCAGTTTGCTCCAGAGTAGCCCTCAGTTCCTCCAGCTCAGCCTGAATGAGGTTGTTACGTCTCTCCACAATGGCAATGTTCTCTTTGAGATCATCATTGGTACGGACAGACTCATCTAGTTGAAGTTGAGTTTCCTTGAAAATTAAATGTTTCTATTAGCTAGCAACCTTTTTTGGGGGAGTAGTGCAGTTTCAGTCCATTCATACCTTCAGATGAGCATGAACAGACTTGAGTTGTTTCTGAGCCTCAGCTGCCTGCCTGTTGGCCTGACTTAGCTGAATCTCCATTTCGTTGAGATCTCCCTCCATCTTCTTCTTCAAGCGAAGGGCCTCGTTCCTGCTTCGGGTCTCAGCCTCGAGGGCGCTCTGAAGGTTGTCCACGATCCTCTGCTGGTTTCTCTTTGCTTGATCCAGCTCCTCATCTTTTTCAGCCAGCTTGCGCTCAATTTCAGCCTTCACTTGACTGAATTCAAGCTGGACTCTGAGAATCTTTCCTTCCTCATGCTCCAATGTGGCCTACAAAGAGGACAAATAAAGCCATGCACTGTAGATTCACTGTTGCTTGATCTGGCACAGGAATTGAGCAACGTGTGGTTCTGGATTAATCTATTTAAAGTGATGAATACTATTAAATTGCTTAATATTACCATTTGACCACACAACCTACCTCTGCCTCTTCCAGAGCACTTTGGATGTCAGACTTCTCCTGTTCCAACTGCTTTCGGATCTTCTCAAGGTCATGGATATTCTTTCCATTCTCACTTATTTGTTCAGTGAGATCGGCTATTTCCTCTTTTCATTGAAATTAAATAAACTGTACATGAAGATTTTCTGAAAATATTTGAAACAATTTGAAGTACAGAGTTGTTATTAACTGACCTTGTAGGTTCTTGTTTTCTCTCTTCATAGTCTCCAGGTGCTCGAGAGATTCTTCGTAGGAGTTTTTCAGTTTGAAAAGCTCTGTGCTCAGAGACCTTGCCTCCTTTTGAGAGCTTTCCAATTCCATTTGAGACTCCTCATACTTCTGTTTCCATTCTGCCAAGACCTGACAGATCATGTTGTTTGTTATTTTATGTTTATGAAATGACACAGATTTGACTAAAATAGCACATATTGCTTTGATACCTTATCAAAGTTTCTTTGCTTCTTGTCTAGGGCAGCAGCAGCAGCATTTGACCTCTCCACATCCACCATGAGGTCTTCGATCTCATTTTGCAGTCTGTGTTTGGTTTTCTCCAGAGAGGAACATTTGGCATTCACTGCTTCCACAGCTTCTTCGGCATCCTGCAGACGCTGGGCCAGCTTCTTCCTGCATTATGATCATTTACTTTTATTCTGCTAGAACACTTGAAACAACTTTTGAAACATATATTTAATTACTTAGCCTCCTCCAGTTCTTCAGTCTTCTGGATGGCATCAGTTTCATACTTAGTTCTCCACTGAGCCACCTCAGAGTTGGCCTTGGACATGCCACGCTGCAGTTCACCTTTGGCCTCTTGCTCCTCCTCATATTGTTCTCTGAGTAGGTCACAGTCATGGCGTGCAGACTGTACTACATGGGCCAATGCGTTCTTGGCCTGAAATTAAATACAATAGGTTGTATTTCATGTTTCAACATTAAGACTTAAGGTCTGATTTACTAAGATCACAAATAGTGGGTACTGGATTATGTGACCCAAATGCACAGAAATGCAGAGTTGAAAGGATTTTTTCCTACGTGATATTGCATGACGACTTCTTGTGACTGGCCTTCGGTCATTCAAAAGCTTCAAAGTTACATTGCTGAATGCAAAGTATGTTCTTTTTGCTTCCGGCAATTCAATAATGTTTACAAGAGCGTGAACGATCTGTTCTGAGCAGTGACGCATTTTTGGAACGTTCAGAGGCAGTATTTAAAGATGCAAAATCAGGCATTGTCTCAGGTTTGATAAATCACATTGCACATGCTTAATTCACTTATTTGCATATACTCCTCCCAGAATGTGCAAAATTAACTGCACTGCAAACTTGAAATCTTCAGTGAATCAGGTTCCTGGAGTACTGTGCTAAAACATTTCCACTACACCACTACCATTGTTGTAGTGATTGTATTTTTCATAACATTCACTATATTAGGCAAATAAATGGTGGGACGAACAAAATTACCAGAATTACAAAAAAAAGTCTTTGTAAATGACTGGCCCATACAGCAGGCCATGGAAGAACGCTTTCATTCTTGGATGAAAGTGCGAATACAGGAGGACATTCATTGTTTCATTTGTTTCTGCCAACAAACGAAGACAAATAAACCAACAGAATCAGAAGTAATACAGAATCCAAATATTGTTTTGTTAACAGTCCAACACCTTCGGCCTTGGTGGATGTTTACACTCATTACGTATGATCATTATCACTCAGTAATCCAATATAAGACTTTTGCACAGTACTAGATCTGTCACTTTTAATCGGAAGGATAAGGGCTACCTTGACCTCCTCTTCAAGTTGTCGTTTAAGGTCTTCAATTTGTTGAGTGTAGGACTGTTTTCCTCTTGTGAGTTGAGACACCAGCGAATCCTTCTCCTCAAGTTGCCTTACAAGTTCACCTAATTGTCAGAGAGGAATAATTTTTGGGGTGCATGCGACATAATGCCAATTATATTAGCATATAATACCATTTTCAGTTTGTAGTTTGGCTTTGTGCATGGTGAAGTCATTAATCGTACGCTGTCCCTCCTCTGCCTTTGATTTATATTCACTCATTTGATCTTCCAGGGACCGGCACGTTTTCTCCAAATGACACTGAAAACAACAGATTCCATGAAAAGAAGATATAAAGGGTGATTCAAAGTGAGCGAAACAACAATGACAAGCCTGTAATATGAATTACCTTTGCCTTAACGATATGTTCCATATTGGATACGACATCATCCAGTTCCAGTCTGAGTTCGCTCTTCTCCTTCTCCAGTTTCTGCTTGACTCTTTGCAGGTTGTCAATCTGCTCGCCCAGGTCAGCAACACTGTCAGCTTGTTTCTTTCTCAGCGTGGCCGCAGTTGCTTCGTGCTGCAGAGTGGCCTCTTCCAGGTCTCTGCGGAGTTTCTGGAACTCAGCCTCCCTCTTCTTGTTCATTTCAATCTGGGCAGATGTTGCTCCACCAGCCTCCTCCAGCCTCTCACTGATCTCCTCCAGCTCCCTGGCTAAGTCTGCTCTCTGCTTTTCCACCTTGGCTCGGGCAGCTCGCTCTGCCTCCAGCTCTTCCTCCAGCTCCTCGATGCGGGCCTACATTCATATAAGGTCCAATGCAAAACCTGATCATTTCTCTGTACAAGGATGTCCCAAACGTTTTAGCTCACAATCCCAAATGTGAGTGTATTGTTCAGCAGAAAACAGATTGTAATGAATACAGCAAATATTAATCAAAAGGCCCATTGTCAATTGGTGACAATGCCAAAAACTGTCCAAAGCCTTTTTTGGGTCCAAAGCCTTACTTTGGATAGGCTGCTATTAATTGTGTTTTTAAACTGACATATTTATGTAATTGACTTTTAATTAGTCGAGGAAATAACATTTTGTAGAATTGTGATAATACCTGCAACTCCTTCAATTTTTTCTGGAGTTGTGTGCTCATGCCTTGCTCATCCTCTATTTTGCCCAAAAGTTGGTTAATTTCAAAATCTTTCCTGTGAATGGACATAAATATAGTTCAGTCAGTGAGAAAGTAATTTAAAACATTTTTTTTTTTTTTTCAAAACTGGAACCTCTTACTTTTTCAGCCTCTCTTCAAGTTGTTGCTTGTCATTTTCCAGGTCCATAAGACTCTCTTGACATAATTTTAAATCCCCTTCAAGTTTTCGCTTTGCCCTTTCAAGGTCCATTCGTACTTTTTTCTCTTGCTCCAGGGATCCTTCCAGCTGTTGGGGGTCAGACATAATTTTAGTTCTCATTGATTATTGGTTATTTGCTAGTCATCTTGAACCTTACATCATCCACTTGCTGCTCTAGTTTTGACTTGGCCTTGGTCAGAGTGTTGACTTTGTCTTCTTCACTCTGAAGGTCATCCAGCGTTTGCTGATGAGCTTCTTGTAAGGCTTTCTTCTCCTTGGTCAGCTTGGCAATGATTTCATCCAAAGCTCCCATTTCCTCAGTCAGGTTCTTCACCTAATGACAAAAAGTTATATTTTCAGCTCACGAATGACTGTCTTTAGGACTTGGAGTTTATCTGGCTTTCACCTTGTTTTCAGTGGCATGTTTCTCCTTCTCCACTTTAGCAAGAGTTAATTCTAAGTCATCAATGTCCTTTTTCAGCTCAGAGGACTCGTCTTCCAATTTTCGCTTCTTGGATGTTAATTCAGCATTCATCTCCTCCTCATCTTCCAGTCTATCTAACAGTTCTTTAATTTTTGCTTCCAGCTGAATCTTGCTTTTGATCAGCCCCTCACATCTTTCTTCAGCATCACAAAGATTATCTTGCTCCTTTTACAAAAAGACACAGAATTGATTGTTATACTGTATACACTTGATTTGAACAATTTGCACATTGAATTCTAAATTTGCTGTATTCCTTATAAGTTTTAAACATACTGCCTGAACTTGGATCTGTAAGTCGTTTTTCTCTTGGAGAAGTGTAACCATTTTCTCTTCCAGTTCTTTTTTCCGAGCTTCTGATTTTGCAAATGCCTCTTTTAATTTGGCAAACTCTTCCTTCATGTTGGCCATTTCCTTCTCAGTCTCTGCTGACTTCAGAAGAGGTTTGATTTTAAAGTACATCTTCATCCAGGGCCAATTCTTGACCCCCATGAAAGCACGGATGTTCCATTGGATAACAAGTAGTGCATCCCTGTGACAATGATTTATTGAGATATTGCTACTATGAAGGGCAATCAAAGATATTTAGTCCTGAATGAGCCATATCATTAACCTGTTTAGATATGCCCATATGGATGGAAAGTTTGTATGTATCTGAATGCATACACATACCTGCGTTCCACAATTTTTTGGAATTCAATTCTTGCCAGAACACCACGTGACCTTGCCTGGATTCGGGTAATTATCAGAGCTAAACGATCATCTCGCATCTCTTCAAGCAGACCAAGGAGCCCTGCTTTGAAGAATACCTAATTTATTTAAAACAACAACAAATGTGTAAGTGTGATATAAAATTCACCCTGAATGTGTCCATTTCTACCAGTATGCCAACGATATCCAATATTGCATGAATGAACGCCAAATGATGTCTGTTAATGAGAGTCTGACTTTCTAACACAGTTGGAATAGTTCTTGTTGTTAATGATGTATATGCCATGAGTAAACTTAAATTCTTACCTTGGTGTGCCCCAGTTTGTACTGGTTATGATCAATGTCCAAAGAGCCTAATAGTTTCTCCGCTGCTTTCTTGTTATCAATGAACTGTCCCTCTGGGATAGAACTTGGGTTTAGAATACGATACCTTTTGAGATGAAAAAAAATGAAAAAGAAATAGAATCCATAAAGTTTAAATTTGCCGATTTAGGGAATATATTTGGGGTGAATGGGTCTGCAAAGAGCATTTATTATAGAATTCATGAGAACAGGTTAAGCCATTGTAGACCCTTTATTTTCTTTTTATCAATACCTCTGTTTAAAATCTCCATATAGGATCCTGTTGGGGAAGCCCTTTCTGCAGATTCTGATGCCTTCCAGCACCCCGTTACAGCGCAGCTGGTGCATCACCAGAGGGTTCTCCATGGCTCCAGGAGTCTTAGTCTCATTGGGGATGATGCAGCGTACAAAGTGGGGATGAGTAGACCTCAAGTTGGTCATCAGCTTGTTCAGATTCTCCTGTGAGTTCAGCACCAAAAACAGACTTGGATCAATTATTATCATTAGAATTTAAAAAATTGCACAAGATTTATTGTAAAATAGATGTAAATTACCCTATGTAAGGCAGATACTGTTTGAAAGGATGAGCCTTTCTTCTTGGTACCTTTACCCTTAGTGGCAGACTCTTGAGGGGAATAAGATGGAGTTATTGATAATTTTAGGGAGATAAAATGATCCAATCCACCTGTATTTGTTCAGCACGTTAAAAGCATGCACAGTGCACCAAAGTGCTGTACAAAACAATAAATACACAACATATAGTGAGGTTAACATAAAACATAATGATGGGTAAATAAATCAATTAAAGAAACACATTTCCGTCATAAAAGGAGCAATCAAATCAATAGGAATAAAAAGAGATGAAACGAAATAATGATAAAACAGAGAAAACCAGTGGCCATTCCCCCTTGCACCAGTGTAATAACAGCAGTCATTGGGAACAAATTTAAACAAACAACAGATGAGAAGCTTGTATTATTCATCCCTCAACTATAATTGGTCGGTTACAAACCTGAGTCAGCTCCAGCATAATTTGCAAAGAGGAAAGCCAGCATCTTAAGTGTCGATTTCTGGTAAAGCCCAACAACAGTCTCATTCAGAGGATCCTTGTTCTTCACCAACCAGTTGTTGATATTGTAGTCAACAGTTCCGGCATAGTGCATCAGGGCAAAATGGGCCTCTGGTTTCCCTTTGACGATTCTGGGCTTCTGGAAATTGTTGGATTTTCCTAGGTGGTTGTCATAGAGCTTTGCTTTAAAGGTTGCATCACTGGCTTTGGGGAACATGCACTCCTCTTCAAGGATGGACATGATGCCCATGGGCTGAGGAGAGCAAAAGATATATGGAGTAGAATCTACATTGCTCAAACATTTTGGAAAATCTGATCAACGACTTAGAACTAGTCTCACCTTTTCAATCAAGTCGATACAGGCTTGCAAGTCCATACCGAAATCTATGAAAGTCCATTCAATGCCCTCCTTCTTGTACTCTTCCTGCTCCAGCACAAACATGTGATGGTTGAAAAACTGTTGCAGTTTTTCATTGGTGAAGTTGATACACAGCTGCTCAAAGGTGTTGAACTGCAAATACATAGGCCACACGTATGATTACCTTAATTTCTCTGAAGCATATTGAAACAAATTCTGATCAATTATTTTAATCATGAGTCACACAAAGGCCCACCACACACAAAGGACGCAGCTGACCATTGCAAAAAAAAATTCGATATTTATCAGGGCTGTCAAAATTAAAGCACTAACTTTGGAGATTCCTTTAAATTTTATAAAAGCGTAAAATAATAATAATAAAAAATAATAATAACTCAGTTTTATTTACTTGCCGTGGCAGCTGATTTCTGCTCACTTTGCAGCCAAACATAGAGGAGAGTCACTGGCCAAAATAATTCGTGCACTTTCAAAGCCAATTTCAAGTAACATATCAGTTGTGTGTCTTTGGCGTATCGTTCAACTTGTATTTTACAGGAAAAGAATTGTATATATAAGCATCAAAGAAAGCTATTCAAACAGTCTTTGATTCAAAATATTCTTCCAAAAATTCCACATTAATTCCAAGTTTTTACCCAAGTAAATATCTGTTACAAACTTTGTAGAAAATTATCGTTGAAAAATGCGTTTAATCGCTATCAATTATGGGAAATGTTGCAATTAATTAGTTTTTTAGAAAAAGGTTTTTTAAGTCATATTTAAGTGACATGAATAGCTGCTATGGTAGAGTTGTCGTAAACTACTTAGGCTTACCAGAATTTCATTATAGTAATTCCAATTTGTAGTGCCTCTTGTGAAAAAAGTGTCTCGGCACTTAAACTGATCAAAACACACAAGAACAAATGACAGACAGCCGATTGATATTTTGCTTAGGATTACTAAATATTACGTCGGAGGGCAAACCCGCTTGATATGTAAAAAATTGTCACACCATTTTCCACTCGGCATGGAAATAGGAGACCTGTGCTAATGTAAAGATTTGTAAATATTACAGCTGGTAAGCAATACTATTCAGAAGTGTGTAACTTTTAGGCTAGGTTCACATTGCAGGTCTTAATGCTCAATTCTGATTTTTTTTTTTAATGTGATTTTTTTTGTGTAAGCGTTCATATTACATTATAAATGCGACCTCGGTCTTGTCTGCTGTATGAACACATGCGTCACCAAAGTGACCCGCATGCGCAGAAGAAGAGACGACGTCACTCCCGACGTTGTGTTTGCGGAAGTAAATGTGGTCCAGCGTGTCATAAATACCGTATTTGGGGAAAATCACGATACGGCACTTTAATATCTCATTTCATAGAGACATCACAAATGATGACGTCACGTCATAGCGTAGAAAAATTAATCGATCCGAGCCGTGGCTGAATTAATATGATATATGGGCAAAAAAATCTGATCTGGGTCGCATTTGCCTGCGGTGTGAACCTAGCCTTAGACAGCCCTATTTCTTTTCTTATAACATGACTTTAAAATGAATGTACATTATTCTATCTCTATACATAAAACATTGCCTCAGTGGCTGTACTTAATAGTTGAGGCCTAATAACTCTCGTGACCCTCTGAACACACATGAATCTAGAAAGACCTTCTATGTTCCTTGTATGCATTTGGTGAGGCATGATTTTCTATTCTTTACGCTGTTGATTCACAAGCACCTATTCGCTATTCAAGGTAGCCAAACAAATCCTTTATTGTGAATCAGTGACTTGAGCCAGTAGCTTTTGAAAGCAATAATTGTAAACACCATTTGGTACCAACGAGAAACCGCTTATGTATATTTATATTCGTTTATTTTGTTTGGCCTATTTTATCAGGTAAGGGCTGTATTAAGTTACGATGTCAATACATTTAAAGGGCACTTCTCACGATATTGCCATACACTCCATCTATTAATAGCGCACTAATTCATGTAATAATACTAGAATCGCCAAAGCCATTGAGGTCAGTGGATTGGGAAAGAAAAATTTGCGCTAAGCAACAGACTCTGAGGCTCCTTTGAGAATCAGACCAAAATATTTTTGTGCACCCCTGAATATATATTAAGGGTTGGGTGAAGGGAGCTACGGTGTAATTTGATAGGAGAAGAACATTTTTTGTTGTTATTTATGATTGGATTATTGTTATTATTACTATTTTGTGTTTTGTGTGTATGTTTCGTTTCATGTACAATTTGTGTAGCGTTGTTGTCTTTATTTCTGTTTTCTTTAATTTTGCCTTGTTTTACCACCATAAAACATGGTAAAACATTGTCAGCATTACAAAAGAGAATCAGTTTTCATTTGACTTACCTTGACAAATAAAGGTTGAATTGAGGGAAAAAAAGAACAATGTATACTGTATTGGTATGACTTGTCGGCGCCACAGCAGACATGTGCCATTTGAGTCTCGCATAAACATGTAAAATCCAGAAAACCCACACTGTGCACCAGTTCAGTCAATTTTTGCATTGTCACACGTGCCGGCGTGCATAACTCACATCAAAGATCTCGAATCCAGCGATATCCAGGACTCCAATAAAGTATTGTCGAGGCTGCTTGGTGTCTAGGGATTGGTTAATCCTCATCACCATCCACAGAAACATTTTCTCATACACTGACTTCGACAGTGCACCAACAGCGTAGTACACCTAAAAGTAAAATAAAACTCAACATGTATTCGGAGTTTATCTTGAAAGCAAGATTAAAAAACACACTTTACCTGGGCAACATTTTGTCCCTTAGTGACCCATTCATTTCCTACTTTAACTCTTGGATGACAGAGACCTTTGATGAGGTCAGCAGAATTCAAGCCCATCAGATAAGCAACTTTGTCAGCATCTGCGTCAGAGAAATTAATGGTCATCATTAAAGTAGCCAGTGCCTCACAATACAGTACTGAACTTGTTTCTTTGTCACTTTGTTGGATTTATATACAGCAGGGGTCACCAACTCCAGTCCTCGAGGGTACCTGTGCTGCATGTTTTCCATCTATCCCTGCTGCATCACACCTGAGTCAGATGATCGAGATCGTTATCAGGCTTCTGAAGACCTTGCTGATGAATTGATCACTTGAATCAGGTGTGTTGCAGCATGGAGAGATGGAAAACGTGCAGGACCAGCACTTGAGGACCAGGGTTGGTGACCCTGTGTATAATGAGGTTAACCTGATATATATATATATATATATATATATATATATATATATATATATATATATATATATATATATATATATATATATATATATATATATATATATATATATATAATAATAATCACCTTCAGTGCCATCTGCCTCTGCCTGCTCTTCTCGCTGCTTTTGCTTAAACCTCATGTTACCATAGTGCATAATGGCCCCTGTTAGCTTATAAATGCTGTTCTTCTCTTCTTGAGTGAAGCCCAACACATCAAATGCATCCTGATGAATGGAAATGAAAAAGAACATGTAAAAATAGGATGTGAGTCTCTTCTCCTTGTGGATTGAATTGTTGGATGTAGAACCAATTGCTAAGATACTGCGAATGAGAAATTCAGCTCACGTCAGTGGCCATGAGCTCCTCCGAGTCATTGATGGAGGCTACAGTTGTCTCTCCTTGGGAGATGAAGGCATAGTCGTAGGGGTTGTTGGTGATGAGCAGCATTTCTAAAATAATATTGCACAGAAACCAAAATATTTATTTGATTACAATGCCTCTATAATAATGTTAAATAGGGGATTATTATTCCCTCTATCGTGTTACTTACCCAGAAGTTCAGGTTTCACCTGAGACAAGATCTGGTAGAAAATGTGATAGTCTCGTTCAGCCTTGAGTTGGTAGGTCACACGAGACTTTTCCAAAAGGTCTAGTAATAATTTGAATGTTGTTGTGACACACTGATGTGATTTGTCTTGATTTTAAAATCATTGTGAATTGTTCCGCTTACAAGTTTCAATGTCAGCAGAAGCCAGCTTTCCTCGGTTGTCAAAATGAATTCTGATGAATTTACCCTACATCGAAAAGAACCACATTAATCTCGTTGTTTCACTTCATTTGAGAAATTAGAGCGCACAACCACTCACAAATCTGGAAGAGTTGTCATTCCGGATGGTCTTGGCATTTCCAAAAGCCTCCAAGGCCGGGTTTGCCTGGATGATTTGATCCTCCAGTGTACCCTGATTGGTTGATTAAATTGCATAGATTCATATCCATAATTGAAGTCAGACAAAATGTTCTTCACGTTTTTCAGATGGTTCATTTGACCTAGTCATGCAACAAATCTGAATAAACAAAAATATAAAACTGTAAGAAACCTTTTTCTCATCAGCTGCATCTTTCTTTCCAGAACTTGGGACTGCAGCAATGCTGGCAAAGTATTGTATTACCCGCTTGGTGTTGACAGTCTTTCCAGCACCCGATTCCCCACTGAATTCAATAGAGACAACATCAGTTCAGTACTATTAAAAAGTGCATTTTCTGGGACTTACGTGATAAGAATGGACTGGTTTTCTCTGTCTGTAAATGAAATAAATCATCTTTCTGTCATTCATGACTTTTACATAAGAATAGAGTGCTTGAAATGACCCGATTTTGTACCTGCCAGCATGTACTGGTAGGCGTTGTCAGAGATGGAGAAGATGTGAGGAGGAGCTTCACTCCTCTTCTTTCCTCTGTAGGCAACAACTACCTCTTGGTTGTAGACTGGCAGCCACTTGTAGGGATTGACAGTGACGCAGAACAGCCCGGAGTAGGTCTGCCACAATGCAAATGAAACAAACTAGCAAATCTTTTCAATTCGGAGACATCAAGGCTGACAGGAAATCGACAATCACAATGATCATCTTACGTAAATCATCCATGCCGCGTAACGCTCTTTGAGGTTAAACAGCACAGCGGGCTCATGAAGGAAAGTGAACATGGCCATGTCTTCAATTTTATCAAACTTTGGCGGGTTCTGAGGGTGCACGTCACAATCCTTCACAGTCACAGTCTGTAGACAAATAATAATACATTCGCATGTAATCCCAAAACCTGTGACGCGTTCTGACTGAAATGGCTTTGAAGAAAGTACCTTTCCAAACTCAGTCTCAGCAGTGACCTTGTCACCATCTCGACTGGTGATAGATGCCTTTACAAACTCAACCTCTTGGTCAGGAACAAAACATTCCTTCTTCATGTCAAATTGACGAGTCTGAGCCTCCAAGCGCTCCCTATCTGACTTTCTCAAATAAGGAGCAGCCGACCCAAACTCTTTCATGGCAGCGTCGCCCATTGTAACCTGTCTAAGATTAATACATCCATATTGTAAATAATACAGAATGTACATTTCATGCAAATTCATTCAATGAATTAGGATCCAAATATGTCAATTTAAAACACAGAAATTACACAGTATAGCTTAAGTAGTAATTGAAAAGCAAATTAATCTAATACTTGTCCCTGGAAGTTTCAGTTACATGTACTGATTTGTGTTCTAAACTTTAGATGCCAATAATATTTCATTAAAAAATATACATGTTAAAAATAAAAATAAATCACCCTTACCTTGGGTGGTTTGCTTTGAGGCAAGAATCCGTTTACAACAGTCCAACCTGATAAATTAAGCCAATCAACTAATGTAATAATAAGCAGAGCAATAGGTGAATAATATTACTAGCATCATATGATTCTTCACTTACCTGTTGGCTAAGTTAAGCAAAGAGGCACGTACCTTACAGCAGTCCTCCCTCCATTAATAAAGGTTGTTTGTCTGCCAAATATGGGATACAATTTTGGATAAAGGTTGCACAATATAAAAAGCTTTCTCTTAATTGGGCGGGATGCTCTGCTCCTATTCGTTGCTTTCATTTTGTGACCAACAAGGGGAGGGTAAGAACTGAGGTGGCAATCACACACCGACTTGACATGATTTCCTGCATAAACAGAAATGAATTCATAGATGACACCACGCATCCTACTTGGCACCATCCAGATTATGATATTGTGTATGTTGATGTGACATTAAAAAAAAAATTCAACCACCCAATCAGGTTTCAGTAATATATACGGTATGTGTGTACAGTACATGCAATTCAAAAAACACACCAAAACTATATCCAAACTCAAGCCATCATGAATACTGTTGTCCCAGTCAAAAATTATCAGCCAAATAAGATTTCTGCATCAGACCTTCTGTTAAATCCGATATATCCCTGGTCAGATACAATGAATGATTTCATGCCTATTTAATTTCTTCATTTTTGTTGAGGTTGTTATCCAATTTGGAGTTAAAAGAAAGAAATAAAGAAAAAACTGTTATATATTTATTCAGCTGAGTACAATCAAAAAGTTTACTGAAGGTCACTCGTGAAGGTGGTAGCAACACATTTGTGACACACTTGCGAGACTGGATTGTTGCAGCTGCTGTCGAGCGAGCCCAAAGGTCATGGACTTACTTCACTCACACAACTGCCGATCGCTGAGAGGTCTACACCCTTTATCTCGCGGTGTCGTCATCGTATTGTTCTTTTTCCTTTGGCCTTGACGACAAAGATAACCGTGTGAAATTCTTGTCTGGATTGTTTCTCCCTGATTCAGAAACGAAACAGCTGTCAGCCCTCATGATGGATGAGGGTTAACAGGTGCAAAGCACTCAGAAAATAGAACTCATCTTATTAAAACTACATATTTATTTGTTTATTTTGTGTGTGGGGGGGATCTGAATCTTTAGCTGATGTATATGCTTACTTTTATATTATACATTCTATAAACACAATACAATATCAACAAATTAATTCCATTCTGAACACATTTTTTTTCTACATCTGGTTGTATGAAGCACTAACTCATTTAAGTACAAAATTCTATTGTTAGAAGATATTATTATAGACTCCTTTGCTTTTGAAGTAAAGTGTGCCATTATGCAGCATACCAATTTGTTAAGAACTAATTTCAATTTGTTTTCAAATTGTTGGCCTCATTCTCAGCTGTCTTAATCCACCTTGGCCGCTGATGTCTCACCTTCGAGCTTCGATTCGCTACCTGCTGCTGTGTCAGCACAAATTTAGACTCCCCCATGTCAAAGTCGTTTGTAGAAGCTGAAAGGTACCAACAAGGATCAAGTCTTAAGCAGGAAGGGAAAAGCTATGATTTAGTTGTGTGCAGGTTTTGTTAAGAATTTAGAAAGATTTCTAGAACAAGTTCTACATAATTCTACTGTGCTTTATGTGCAGACTGGACCTAGCAAGATTAAGATCAACAGGCAGTGGGAGACAAGTCTGATCTTCAGCTTTATCTGATTTCTGACAGGAATAGAACCTCTGCGCCATTTTTCACGGTAGAGTAGTAGTCATATCTTTTGCTTTTTTAGAACTGTATTTGCATACAGTATTTTTTACATTAACACGTGTGTTCATCGTGTAGATATGATTACCGTATTATAGTAGTTTATAATACTGATTTCACCATACGCAACAACCACCACCCTCGACAAGTGCTTGCATGGGTTTCTTCTCCAAATCATGCTTCCGAGGTTCATTGACAACTTTAAATTGCCCATGGGTGTGAATTTGAGTGTGAATGGTTGTTTGTCTTTACTGTATGTGTCCCGCGGTTGACATTTGACTAACGACTAGTCCAAGTAGCTTTGTTTTTAAAATGAAAGTAATAACCCATAGAAGGCACATGCACTAATGCTGCACTACTCATGCGTTTGAATAAAAATAAAAATGTCTTCTTCCAAACCACTTGCCTCAACATGCACCTGATGCTATTTAATATACAGTATGTATAATCAAAACTGTGCAAATACAATAATACATTTAGTGTGCCAATCTTCTATTTCTATTAATTTGAACCTTGCAGATAAATAATAGAGCCCAAAAATAATACAGTAAACTGTCTCAATAACAGTCCAAAGTCAGTATGACCTTCTCAGCGGTAGCTCTAGGTTGCTATGCACCCATCCGAATATCAATAAATATTCTCTCCTTCTTGTACAAATGTTTGTTTAGCACTCAAACATACTTTGTCACGATACTGAATGAAAAAGGTCTTTTTGAACTTTTGACTGATGCTTAATGCCACAGGTACTGTACATATATATTGCAATTGCTTGGAAAGAAAAACAAAACAATGAACATACATTTGATTGCACATTTGCTTTATTCTACAGATACTTTGGAGACAGTAAACTACAGATGAGCCCAAAGTTCTTGCATGGCTGTCTGTGGGTTTCACTCTTCATCTAGTCCTTTCTGTAATGAAGAATAAGCAAATTGGTATGATTGAGTGACAGATAACAAAACTAGTAACACTCAATCATAAATAATATTTTAAAAGCTCTGTAAGAAAAAAAATCTTGGTCAAATGTGTTCTGTTGTAAACAGGAGTGACATGGAGAGGAGAAAAGTATTGGGGCCCATGACTGAAGCGGCCCTAGAAAATCCTTCCATCCATTTTCTAGTTGTCATCATTCGGGTCGCATGTGGGCTGCAGCCTATCCGATCTGACTGGCTTGCCAGCCAGTCGCAGGGTATTACAAACCTTTCACACTCCCATTCGCAGCTATGGACAATTTTAGAGTCTTCAGTTAAACCGAACATTCAGGTTTTTGGAATATAGCCAGGAAGCCAGAGTGCCCACAAGCAATGAAAAACATGCAAACTTCACACAGGAATGCCAAAGCCAAGATCAGAACCCTAAACCTAAAAACTGTGAGGCAGATATGATAACCAACGTGCTGCTCACCCTAGAAAAGAGTATTTCTTGCGGTATTGAAGTGGTGGGTCCAAATCCTTGATAGCACTCCGAATAATATTGCTTGCTCTCTCTTTTGGGATGAGCATTGTAAGACTTCCACGATAAAATGTCATCAAAACAAGGATGCTTTACACTTCGTATTTGAAGTCATGGGAAAAAAAAAAAAAATATATATATATATATATATATATATATATATATATATATTAGTCTTATATATATATATATATGTATATATATATATATATATATATATATATATATATATATGTATATATATATATATATATATATATATATATATATATATATGTATATATATATATATATATATATATATATATATATATATATATAAGACTAATGTTCATTACTTGTCAAGTTTGTCTTTTGAAGCAACATTTACCTTTGCGCCAACATCACGGCTTTTAGCGCGCAGCTTGTTGACCTGAGATTCAGCAATGTCAGCTCTCTCTTCAGCTTCATCTAGCTCGTGCTGCAGTTTGCGGAACTTGGTCAGATGAGTATTGGCCTGTTCTTCCTACAGAATCCATACAGACAACCATATAACACAAAATTATATACAATATATGATAAATGAATTTTGACTTCTTGAGTGTGGTGTTGACTTGTGTTTTTGAAGTTGAATACAACAAAACAAATGACAAATTAGGGTAAATGTAAGGATGTATTTGTTTACACCTGTTAAACTAACTTGTTACGGCTACCTGCACATACACATATGTACACAAAGGCACATTGGAGACTGGTGAGGGCAGAAAAAAACAAAAAGAAAATGGGATCCAGGAAATAGAACTCAAGAAGTGCTGACGTTGATAAGATTTAAATACACTACTTTTCCCCAATTTTCATAGATGAAAAACTTGTTGTGAATTGTACCATCTGGTTCCTTGCTAGAGAAGGTCAAATGAAGTTCACCTTTATAGCTACATTATTTTACTACAGGTATGTTTAAGTCCATTCATCCATCCATTATCTATACCGCTCTAACCTCACGAGGACCGCGGGGGCGCTGGTGCCTATCCCAGCTGACTTTGGGCAGTAGGCGGGGTACTCCCTGAACTGGTTGTCAGAAACATATTTTTTTCAAGAATATGTTCTATACAAATACATTAGTTGAACATGGCATTCTGATAAATATTACAAATGTGGAATAAGAGTTAATCCACCCGTTTTTAGCCATCTCTGAGGGCGGCCAATCACTGCTGACCTGTTTTCTGGGGCCCGAGCCGTGATTGGTCGTTACCTGAGCCGTGAGCAGTTGTGATGTAATTTTCAGTCGACAGCAGTGACAAAATGGTCGCCCCCTAAGATGGCTAAAATGGGGTGGATTTTGCTGCTTAAACTCATATTCCACAAACACAATATTAATCAGAATTCTGTGTTTCAACCAGTCAGCCTGCTGGGAACATCCATCCATCCATCCATTATCGATACTGCTTATCCTCACAAGGGTCGCGGGGCGTGCTGGAGCCTATCCCAGCTGTCTTCGGGCAGTGGGCGGGGGACACCCTGAATTGGTTGCCAGCCAATCGCAGGGCACACAGAGACAAACCAACTTACACATTCACAATCACACCTAGGGGCAATTTAGAGTATTCGATCAACCTACCATGCGTGTTTTTGCAATGTGGGAGGAAACCGGAGTACCTGGAGAAAACCCCCACAGACACGGGGTTAACATGCAAATTCCGCACAGGTAGGCCGGAGCCAGAATTGAACCCACGACCTCTGAACTGTGAGGCGGACATGCTAACCAGGCGCTCACCGTGCTGCCTATGTTTAAGTCAATCTTTAAATATTAAATGAGTTCAGTAAAGAAGTATGGAAAGGGTCAATGAGTGGAGGGTTACTGGCCCACATTTTAAAAAGTACTTACAGCCTCCTCAGAAGCTCTCTTGTACGCTTTGACTTTCAGTTGCAGTTTGTCAACAAGATCCTGGAGACGCACAACATTCTTGCGATCTTCCTCAGTCTGTAAGTATAAGGACTAGGTAAGACACACAAGCTCAGTGGAAATATTCTGTCAACTCCTTAATTTGAACTACATATGATAAACATTGAAAGCTGTGTGTGGCATACCTCAATGATGGAATATATTTTGATATTTAAGACAGTTGACAATGTATAAAGAGGCATCAATGCTAATTGTAATTATATTTATGCTACCTGAAAAAAAAAGAGAAATCCAACCTGATAGGTGAGTTCCTTGATGCGTCTCTCATACTTGCGGATTCCTTTTATTGCTTCGCTGCTCTTCTTTTGCTCAGATTCCACCTCATTTTCTAGCTCCTTCACCTGAAACAAAAAAAAAATCTTTTTAGCCCTTCAACAGGTAACTTGTTGAGTTAAGATGAACAAGCTCTTTGTGTGCTTGTGCAATTTGATTGACTTAAATAGCACCACAAAGTATCTGAAATCCAACAAAAATTCTCTGTGTGTTTTTGATTTTGATAGTATCAAACATACTGTATTTCTCTCCAGGTAACATCAATTTTATAGTAGGTTTAGGCCTCTCACAATTGGCATACTAACCGGATTATCTGTTTTCAAGTTGAAAGTAAAATATGTTGCTTCTTTCATCCATTGGAAAAATCCAACAACCTCCAAAAGCCTAGAATAGTCAAATAGAAACCAGAGGCCAATGTTCCCCTTGGCGCTAGGATTGTTAGTTACAATTTCAATTGTTTATGTCCAATAAATAAATGTCTCCCTCAAACTGTGATGAAACAGCATGAGTCGTTCTTGCTAAATGCAACTTGCTAAATGATCAATTTACAGGGCTGCAGGGATCACATCATCAAATCTGAAACATGAAAGTTGAGCGATGAGCACCTGCACCATCTGGGCCACAACCAGGATGATCATCAGGGATGCCACTGTTAGATTAGCCTTTGAATTGTAGTCTCGGAGTGATTAAATTGCATTTTAAGATTTATTTTTCCACTGACCATTCTCCATGTATGACTTTGGGAGAAATTTCGGAAAGAGTTTTAACTCTTACCCTGGCCTCGAGCTTCTGCACTTGCTTCCTCCCTCCCTTCATTGCAATTTGTTCCGCTTCATCCAGACGGTGCTGCAGGTCTTTGATGGTTTGCTCCATGTTCTTCTTCATACGCTCCAGGTGAGCACTGGTGTCCTGCTCTTTCTTCAGCTCTTCTGCCATCATGGCGGCATCAGTGATGGCCTTCTTGGCCTTCTCTTCAGCGTTCCTGCATTCCTGGACAGCTTCTTCTACTTCATTCTGAAGCTGGGATGCGTCAGCTTCAAGTTTCTTCTTCTGATTAATCAGACCGGTGTTCTGTATATTGTTTTCAGATGTGAGATTTCAAAAAGTTAACAAGTGCTGAGAAAGCCATCTGTTAGCCATTGTGATTACACGGAAACATAAATATTCTCTCACCTGTGAGTGCAGCAGCTGCACCCTCTCGCTAACATCCAGCAACTCTTGCTCAGCAAGTTTGCGACTTCTTTCAGTTTGTTCGAGAGCAGCCCTCAATTCTTCCAGCTCAGCTTGAATGAGGTTGTTACGTCTCTCCACAATGGCAATGTTCTCTTTAAGATCATCGTTGGTTCGGACAGACTCATCCAGTTGAATTTGGCAATCCTTCATGGGATGACATCAATCATAATGACTTTAGTAATCAGCCTATGTTTTGGAAAATGTGTTTCTCCCGGATTACCTTCAGATGTGCATGAACAGATTTGAGTTGCTTCTGAGCCTCAGCTGCCTGCCTGTTGGCTTGGCTCAGCTGAATCTCCATCTCATTGAGGTCTCCTTCCATTTTCTTCTTCAAACGCAGGGCCTCATTCCTGCTTCGACACTCAGCTTCCAGAGAACTCTGCAGGGTTTCGATAGTCCTCTGCATGTTCCTCTTGCACTGCTCCATCTCCTCATCTTTCTCAGCTAGTTTCCGTTCAATGTCAGCTTTGATCTGGCTGAACTCAAGCTGGGCTCTTAGGATCTTGCCCTCCTCATGCTCCAAGGAAGCCTGGCAGACACAAGGATCCACTAAAATCATTAACAATTCACTTTCAGCCGGTAATGTGTTTGTCACGGGTAAAATTTCCTAACCTCTGCTTCCTCTAGAGCAGACTGGATCTCACTCTTCTCCTGTTCCAATTGCTTTCTTAATTTCTCCAGCTCATGAATACTCTTTCCACTCTCCCCGAGTTGCTCAGTGAGATCAGAAATCTCCTCTGTAGAACATCAATCACCATAAGGGATAAAGATGTACTGTGTACACTATCAGTTTAAGTGTTTTAATAAAATGGATTATGTATACAACAGCATCAGAGCATACCTTGTAAGTTCTTGTTTTCTCTTTTCATGGTCTCCAGTTGATCCAGAGACTCTTCATAGGCATTCTTCAACTTGAATAGCTCTGTGCTCAGAGCTCTAGCTTCTTTCTGGGAGCCCTCCAGCTCACACTGGGACTCCTCATACTTCTGTTTCCACTCAGACAAGACCTACCAGGAAAGAAAAAGGCACAATGAGTAGACATGTTAATGAACATACAGCTACATACTTAGCAATATGATCTTGTATAGTGAGCTCCTTCTGATGTACCGATGCTTGGCATCTATTGCCTGGCCATTGAATTCTCTGGTTTCTGGTTTTACAGCCATTGTAGTAGTTTAAATGACTTTATTTGTGGTGTTCATAATTTTCTAAATGTTTTATCCGAGGTCCTTTTTCCCCATGTAAATACTATATTGACCTCAACTACATTTTAATGTTTTGATGGATTGTCTAAGAACTTAACTGTTAATTAACTCCCTTTCCCCCTCATCAAGTCATATGAATCGGCATTGAATCTCTAAATATTGCAATCACACTAATGGGCCTCTGAGTTAGTTAACTCTATCTTAATCCATCGAACTGCCATGTAGACAATGATTGATTAGATTTTGTGGTCTAGAAGTACAAATGTCACATGCATATGAACACGTCACCTTATCAAAGTTTCTTTGTTTCTTGTCCAGAGCCGCAGCAGCAGCATTTGATCTCTCCACATCCACCATGAGGTCTTCGATCTCATTCTGCAGTCTGTGTTTAGTCTTCTCTAGAGAGGAACATTTAGCATTCACTGCTTCCACAGCCTCCTCAGCATCCTGGAGACGCTGAGCCAGCTTCTTCCTTTAAAAACCATCATTTAAACATTTTAATGGTTCCATAGCTGTTGTTTTTTTCACTTAAAACCATTTAATGAATGGCTGCTCATTTTTCCGACATTTTTTTTGTTTGGCTTCCATTTTAGCTGGAACATAACACAACAAAAAGCTGAAATGCCAGACACAGTAAAGTGAAAGCGAAATAATTAAAGTCACATTTTAACCAAGGTAACCAAACTCTTACTTAGCCTCTTCCAGTTCTTCAGTCCTCTGGATGGCATCCGTTTCATACTTGGTCCTCCACTGAGCCACTTCAGAGTTGGCCTTGGACATGCCGCGCTGCAGTTCAGCCTTGGCTTCCTGCTCCTCCTCATACTGCTCTCTGAGCAGGTCACAGTCATGGCGAGAGGACTGCACAGCATGGGCCAATGCGTTCTTGGCCTGTCAGGAAAATATCATATATGTACTTTATATGAAGAACAGTATTTATCTACTGAATTGCAAATATTGAGGCACCTCCCTCAGAGCAGAGCCCTTACTTTGGTCTCCTCCTCCAGTTGTCGTTTGAGGTCTTCAATTTGTTGAGTGTAGGACATTTTTCCTCTGGTGAGTTGCGACACCAGAGACTCCTTCTCCTCAACTTGTCTTGATAGCTCCCCTAACATTTTGGCCACGTATTTTATTAATGTCTGAACATAGTGGTGATGAATGATTTTCGATTCAATCAATACATTACATACCATTTTCAGTTTGAAGCTTTGCTTTCTGCATGTTGAAATCATTGATGCAACGTTGGGCTTCTTCAAACTTGGTCTTGTATTCATTCATTTGATCTTCGACGGTTCTGCACGTCTTCTCAAGAGTTGTCTGAAATTGGAATATTGATGTTAGTACTAAAATACCACAATAAGATAATACGTGAATCAATTTCAAAGGAAAGACAAATGTTCAGCTAACTTTTGTTTTGACAATATGTTCCATGTTGGAAAGGACATCATCCAGTTCCAGTCTGAGTTCGCTCTTCTCCTTCTCCAGTTTCTGCTTGACTCTTTGCAGGTTGTCAATCTGCTCGCCCAGGTCAGCAACACTGTCAGCTTGTTTCTTTCTCAGCGTGGCTGCAGTGGCTTCATGCTGCAAAGTGGCCTCTTCCAGGTCTCTGCGGAGTTTCTGGAACTCAGCCTCCCTCTTCTTGTTCATCTCAATCTGGGCAGATGTTGCTCCACCAGCCTCTTCTAGCCTCTCACTGATCTCTTCGAGCTCCCTGGCCAAGTCTGCTCTCTGCTTTTCCACCTTGGCTCGGGCAGCTCGCTCTGCCTCTAGCTCTTCCTCCAGCTCCTCGATGCGGGCCTGATCAGAAACTACTGGTTAGTTGCTGTTCAGAAAAGTGCAAATTTCAAACCATTACATGAACCATTTGTTACCTGAAGCTCTTTCAATTTCTTTTGAAGCTGAATGGCAATTGCCTGCTCATCCTCGATTCTATTAGTGAGCTGGTTGACTTCAAAGTCCTTCCTGGAATGAACAGTATCGGAAATAATGTTTTCTTTGCCATTGCTTGTTTTTGCCTTGTCTAAATATTCCTTACAAGAATAATTATTATGGTATTTACTTTTTTAGCTGCTCTTCCAGTTGTTGCTTGTCATTCTCCAGATCCATTAGGCTCTCCTGGGTCAACTTTAAGTCTCCCTCCAGCTTCCTCTTTGCTCTCTCAAGATCCATTCGAATCTTCTTCTCTTGTTCAAGGGACCCTTCAAGCTATTAAAAAATATACATTCAAAACGTTTAGCTCCGAGGTGCCTACAGCAGTAAAATACTTTTAGTACTGAAATACATACATCATCCACTTGCTGCTCTAGTTTTGACTTGGCCTTGGTCAGAGTGTTGACTTTGTCTTCTTCACTCTGAAGGTCATCCAGCGTTTGCTGATGAGCTTCTTGTAAGGCTTTCTTCTCCTTGGTCAGTTTGGCAATGACTTCATCTAAAGCTGCCATTTCTTCGACCAGGTTCTTTACCTGGAAATCATCGGGACAATTCATAATTAAGCATAGTACAATTCCTATTGATGAACTTTCTTGTAGGACACAACAATAATCAAACAGTTGTCATACCTTGTTCTCAGTGGCATGCTTCTCCTTCTCCACTTTAGCCAGAGTTAACTCCAGGTCATCAATGTCCTTCTTCAGCTCAGAACACTCATCCTCTAACTTCCTCTTCTTCGCTGTTAACTCAGCATTCATCTCCTCCTCATCCTCCAATCTTTCAGATAACTCTTTGGCTTTTGCTTCCATCTGGATTTTATGTTTGATCAACCCCTCACATCTTTCTTCAGCATCAGCAAGATTATCTTGCTCCTAATTCGAAAACACAACGTTATACAGTTTTATTTATGTAATGATATAACTGATATTAAAAAAGTGCTTGAAAGTGAATAATGTTATCGTTAAACTTACTGCCTGAACTTGGAGCTGCAGGTCATTTTTTTCTTGGAGAAGAGAGACCATTTTTTCCTCCAGTTCCTTCCTGCGAGATTCTGACTTTGCATAAGCTTCTTTCAACTTCAGGAATTCTTCCTTCATGTTGGCCATTTCTTTTTCTGCCTCAGCAGATCTCAAAAGAGGTTTGATCTTGAAGAATAGTTTCATCCAAGGCCAATTCTTAACCCCCATGAAGGCACGAATGTTCCACTGGATTACCAATAATGCATCCCTGTCAAATATCATCCATTGTTTTAATGGCATGTTCAAAAATATGCAGAAATATTAAAACAATTACAGTCGTTTGTCAAAAAAAAGCCATTCTGTAGGCCTAATTCCTCTAACCTCCTCTCAACAATCTTCTGGAATTCAATTCTTGCCAGGAGACCTCTTGATCTTGACTGGATTCCGGTAATGATGAGGGACAAGCGGTCATCCCTCATCTCCTCGAGTTGCCCAAGGAGACCAGCCTTGAAGAACACCTTTGAAAATTGTACATACATGTTATTATCTTCTATCTTTTTGGATCCGCTTGGAAATTAAATTATGCTTCTCAAGGAATTCTTTCTCAAAAATTGCTTGGTGTAATGGTGCTGTAATAACTCACCCTTAATATTACTAAAGTTAAGTATAATCAGAATGCTGTTCATTTTTAGAAAGTGCTCATCAAATAATTATTTTACAACAATATTGTGTTATTACTGCATTAACTCAAGCATTAGATCAATATTAGGCCAAGGAGTTATGTTCCTTTGACCCATTTGTATTACGTGCATAAATTGAGAAATCAAAAAGTATACACTGTAGTACTTTTAGTTTAGATGAGTCCCTTTGTAATTTACCTTTGTGTGTCCAAACTTGTATTGATTGTGGTCGATATCCAAAGACCCAAGGAGTTTTTCTGCACCCTTTTTACTGTCGATAAACTGACCCTCAGGGATAGCAGCAGGATTCAGGATACGATATCTGAAAATGGATGGATCCAACATTTAAAAATAAAAATCTAAATGAATTGAGTATTACATTTTTTGGGGGCAGGGGTTGTTGTGGGAAAATAATTATTTAGATGTGCTACCTCTGTTTGAAATCTCCATAGAGGATCCTATTGGGGAAGCCCTTTCTGCAGATTCTGATGCCTTCCAGCACACCGTTACAGCGCAGCTGGTGCATCACCAGAGGGTTCTCCATGGCTCCAGGAGTCTTAGTCTCATTGGGGATGATGCAGCGTACAAAGTGGGGGTGAGTAGACCTCAAGTTGGTCATCAGCTTGTTCAGATTCTCCTGTGGAGGTAGTGATACGATGTTTACAATAAACCTGTGTGATAACTGTGATAATTTTCTTCAGTGAAAATCAAGTTTCTTCTGCCTATACTGTACTGACCCTATGCAACGCTGACACAGTCTGGAAGGATGAACCCTTCTTCTTGCCTCCTTTGGCCTTTCCACCATCTGTGCGTTAACAAGTTTCAGTACAAATCATATATAGTGACACAAGCAGGGGGGGAAATGCACTGCATGTATTTAGTTCATTCGTACCTGTTGAATCTGCTCCAGCATAATTTGCAAAAAGTAACGACAATAATTTGAGATTCGACTTCTGGTAAAGTCCAACAACAGTCTCATTTAGAGGGTCCTTGTTCTTCACCAGCCAGTTGTTGATATTATAATCAACAGTTCCGGCGTAGTGCATCAGAGCAAAATGGGCTTCTGGTTTTCCTTTGACTATTCTTGGCTTCTGGAAGTTGCTCGATTTTCCTAAGTGGTTGTCGTACAGTTTAGCTTTAAAAGTGGCATCACTGGCTTTAGGGAACATGCACTCCTCTTCAAGGATGGACATGATTCCCATGGGCTGAGGAGAACAAAAGATATGTGGAGTAGAATCTACGTTGCTCAAGCATTTTGGAAAATCTGATCAACGACTTACAACTAGTCTCACCTTTTCAATCAAGTCGATACAGGCTTGCAAGTCCATACCAAAATCTATGAATGTCCATTCAATGCCCTCCTTTTTGTACTCTTCCTGCTCCAGCACAAACATGTGATGGTTGAAAAACTGTTGCAGTTTTTCATTGGTGAAGTTGATACACAACTGTTCAAAGGTGTTGAACTGAAACGCAAAGTGGAAAAACATCTATTTCCTCACCCATGTCTTCATTGTGTGCATAAAACACAAATCAACTGTGATCTTTGTATAAAGCAATACTAGACAAATCTCACATCAAAGATCTCAAATCCAGCAATATCCAGAACTCCAATGAAGTACTGGCGAGGTTGCTTGGTGTCCAGAGATTGGTTAATACGGACCACCATCCACAGAAACATCTTCTCATACACTGACTTAGACAGTGCACCGACCGCATAGTAGACCTAGAACAGAAACAAAAAAGGAATCCACTTATAGTAGTAGTCTCGCTTTGCAGCAACTCATGCAATGGATAAACTATTGTGTGCTGTCCTAATGATACCTACATCTTGATTTTATTTCAATAGGCCATAAAACAGACACACTACTATGTGATATGTGTGCAACAAGGATTATCATGTGTTGCAAAATTAATAACAATCATACCATTTTGTAACATTTACCTGTTGAACATTTTGTCCCTTAGTGACCCACTCATTTCCAACTTTAACTCTTGGATGACAGAGACCTTTGATGAGGTCAGCTGAGTTCATGCCCATCAGGTAAGCAACTTTGTCCGCATCTGAGAAATTATGAGTGTGGGAAAAAAAATCAATACCATTTTTTTTTTCATCTTAATGGACGTGATTTGGTAATCCAGCAAGTCCATTTTACCTTCAGTGCCATCAGCCTCTGCTTGCTCCTCACGCTGCTTGTTCTTGAACTTCATGTTACCATAGTGCATGATGGCACCTATCAGTTTGTAAATGCCATTCTTCTCCTCTTGGGTGAAGCCCAGCACATCAAAGGCATCCTGAGTTCAGTTTACAGACGATATTGTTTAACCAGGAAACATTATGCATCATGATAGAAGTAATTTTTTTGTACACTACACCAGAAAAGAGCACCTGTTCCAACTGCAGTAATAGCACAAAGTTGCAGTAGCATAAAATGAAAATATTTCAAAATGACTTTACTATGAACCTGCCAACCATACATTTTGCAGCACATCTCATATCAAACAAGCAAGATATTTGATTTCCTCACATCAGTGGCCATAAGCTCCTCAGCATCATTGATGGAGGCGACAGTTGTTTCTCCTTGGGAGATGAACGCATAATCATAAGGGTTGTTGGTGATGAGGAGCATCTCTAAAAGAGTAGAACAAAAATGTTACTTGTTGTACCATACACAACAAAATAAGCCTTCGTCAGTGATCTGAATGTCTGCTGTTTTTATTTACCCAAAAGTTCAGGTTTTTTCTGCGAGAGAATCTGATAGAAGATGTGGTAGTCTCTTTCAGCCTTAAGCTGAAAGGTGACACGGGACTTCTCCAACAGATCTAGAGACATATATTGAAAAGAATGGTGGTTAAATAAATATAGCAAATATAAATGCCCGGCTTTTGCCGTAATCAAGTACATGTATGAAATGTGACCAACATGTCTCAATATCAGCTGATGCAAGCTTTCCACTGGCAGCAAAGTGAATTCGGATGAATTTGCCCTGGTTAAAAAATATAATTAAAAATGTCAAAATACAATACAGAGATTGTAAATACTTTTTCAAAAAAATACTTTTTGTATAAGTGAAACTTACAAATCTGGAAGAATTGTCATTTCTGATGGTCTTGGCATTTCCAAAGGCCTCTAAAGCTGGGTTAGCCTGGATGATTTGATCTTCCAAGGTACCCTGAAAACAGCAATTTTAGCAAAAAATGTCGATTTTAAATTACGCAAAATCAGGATCGGCACCTTTTTCTCAGCGCCTGTTTCTTTCTTCCCACTGCCAGCTGCAATGCTGGCAAAATACTGGATGACTCTCTTGGTGTTGACAGTTTTCCCAGCACCAGATTCTCCACTGTGGAAATAAATTGATTTGCTTGGATATAGTCAGACACTGAAAAAGCAGTTAAATTGTTCATAGATCGACTACAGTACTGTGGTAAATATAGGTAGATAAATGTGTAATGACACTGACATTTAATCAAAAATGTTGTCTTTAATCATGTCTTCCAACTGACTAAACCATAACATTGGTAATGATGGGATGAACATGCACAATCATAGGTTAAATTTAGGCATCATTCTGGTAATTATAAACATTACAAAAACAAAAAGGACTAAAATTCAACTCACGTGATGAGAATTGACTGATTTTCTCTATCTGGAAAGGAAATACAAGAGGGACTTAAGAAATGTATGCACAACCTCCATACATCGTAGCCGTCATTTTAATGTGAGCTATAATTACCTGTTAGCATGTACTGGTAGGCGTTGTCAGAGATGGAGAAGATGTGAGGAGGAGCTTCACTCCTCTTCTTTCCTCTGTAGGCAACAACCACCTCTTGGTTGTACACTGGCAGCCACTTGTAGGGATTGACAGTGACACAGAACAGCCCGGAGTAGGTCTGGCAAAGACAGAAAAAAGCAAGGAGATGCTCTGGTATCATTGGCAATTGAACTCTACTTCCTATAATTGTAAGTCGACATCATTGACATCGTTTTAAAAGATCCGAACTCACATAGATCATCCATGCTGCATAACGCTCTTTGAGGTTAAACAGCACAGCG
The DNA here is from genome assembly GCF_054856515.1 of Filicampus tigris. Lineage (NCBI taxonomy): Eukaryota > Metazoa > Chordata > Actinopteri > Syngnathiformes > Syngnathidae > Filicampus > Filicampus tigris. Next base: position 4,943,620 of record NC_141226.1, read on the forward strand.
GGCTCGTGGAGGAAGGTGAACATGGCCATGTCTTCAATTTTATCAAACTTTGGCGGGTTCTGAGGGTGCACGTCACAATCCTTCACAGTCACAGTCTGAACATAAAGAAAATACAATGGTTTTAGTAAATTTGGAATACCATAATCAACAACAGCGTACGATGGCTATCACTGTACAGGTACTTCTGGCTCGTATGGTAGCAGCAACTTGCTCACATTGGTTGGTTTGCAACTTAATGTTGTTAGCCTGTTTTCCTTGTTTGTTTGTTTTTTCATTGTGCGTAGAAGTCATACACATCAACATCAATAGGGTAAGTCACTCCTTGTGTGGAAGCAATTATTAGACTACATTTTCATGAATTTTGAAGATTTTTTTTATTTAAAGTGGAGACTATGTTGAAGTAGAACCAGTAAGCATTAGTGGCACATTAGTGGTATTGTAGTTGTTGAAAATCTGTACAGTACACTTATACTGCATAATATACATATTCACACACAAATATATACTGTATAGCAAATATTATGCATGTGTAGTATAGAATTGGACAACGTTCTGCATTCTCGTCTTGTTTAGTTTCTGGTAAATAGGTTGCTTTCTACACTTCTGACAGTTTGTGGTTAGGAAGCGTCCTGCCAGATCACTGACCTTCCCCTTTGCAGTTTGAGCAGTGACTTTGTCCCCCTCACGGCTGGTGATGGAAGCCTTCACAAACTCCTCATCAGTGTCAGGAACAAAGCATTCTTTCTTCATATCAAATTGACGAGTCTGAGCCTCCAGACGCTCCCTGTCTGATTTCCTCAGGTAGGGGGCCGCTGCCCCAAACTCTTTCATGGCGGCGTCGCCCATTTTTAAGATTGCTTAGCACACAAAGAACGCAAAATATACAGTTCAGCATTCAGCATGTGGTTTTAAAAATATTGGATTAAGATTCAGTCTTACCTTCTAAATCCCTACAGAAAAGACTGAGGTGTTACGGCCCTGGGGGGAGAAATATAACAATGAAAGTGACTTACAGTGAACATGACGACAGCCCAATAGTGAAGCTGATGTCCACATCCCTTACCTTGTGATAGAATGGTGACCTATTGTGGCTTTCACAATCAGTTCCCTTTATAAAGGAAGCCCCTCCGCCATATATGGAGGATTCTTGTTAGGCCCAAGAATGCTATTGTGTCTGGGTGGGGTTGGTCAGTTTGAGGGTAAGTGAAGGAGGGGTTACTGAATGACAGAGAGCAATACAGTATAGAAATCAGCGGGTCAGAGTCTTATCAGTGATGGGGTCTCCTGACGAGGCCATATTAGGAGCTCATTGCAGTGGGGTGATTAATCATAGGTATCCTTAAGCAGCCAGGGAAACACGACTCGATACGTAAATAGACACAGGGAGGAATTCTTTTGTCATCATCCCAACATGCAACTGCTGCTGGGGAACAATGGATGCTGGGTAGAAGACAAGCATCCTCAAGACTTATTATGAATGTGTCTTTTAGATTGGGTTGTTACTTCTCATTTGGGAGAAGTGGACTACATGTATATGTGTAACCGAATGTATTATTATATGTGTATCCTTTGAGCAACAACGTAAGCCACGTAAAGTAACTACTAGGTAGATTTGCAAAAACTGTTATGCTATGAAGGGGTCTCAGTTACCCAGGGGGCTTAAGTGGTGTCTAACATTGTGGTGAGTTATCATAGGAGGGCCACTGCTGCAATATAAGCAGCATGAGATGGTAAGTGGGGAGGTCTAAATAAAGAACGTTGGTTTGTGAGATTATCCAGGCGACGAGTGTGAGGGAGCACAGACAAAAATCTTCAGCAGGAGACATGCCTGAGATTCACAGAAAGGCCGCAATGATGACAAATAACAGTGGGCTGTGCCAGTATGGCAGACTCCAATGTAATGCCAAGGTCACAATAGGGGAGCCATCGACCATTAAAAAGCGGGTCCCTAACAGCCCTGTTGATGTGGCATTGTGTCTTTGAGGACAAAGATAACTGTGTGAAATGCCTTCTAAAAACCTTGCACTGATTGAGGAGAACAGCCACAGAGGCTTTGCCTGCATCAAGGATCAACAGCAGCACATGTTGGCCACACACGCTGCCTGTTTCACATAAATACACTGAGAGTGACAGGTATACGCCATTCCTCTTCACATTTTTGTGCTTCAGTTTAAATGCCACCCTCTTGAGCAGGAGGCGAAACTAGAGAGCTTCAGCGGGCTCTCCTTGAACCATTTCTTTGGTCTTTATTTGCTTTTTTATCTCCTCAAACCTTGAGGACCAGATGCATGGTTCATTTTCACTTGATGTACTTGACTGTGTTTAGGGGCCGAATACACAACATTTCAACATTACAAATAGCAGCATTTTGAAACCTAAAAATGCAAACATTTGACAATTGGTCTGAGAGTTTTAAACTAAAAGTCTGTCTCTGTATGTGCGCTGTGATTGACTAGCGACCAGTCCAGGGTGTAGTCTGCTTTTTGCCTAAAGTCAGCTGGGATAGGGGACACCCCCCCTGTGACCAGGAACAGTGAAATTGTTATAGGAAAATAAATGCATGGATGGATGTCGTTTCTGTCTAAACATACACTCAAAGTGAAAGAAGTTAAGTTAAGGCATAGTATGTCATCTAGCAACAAAGATAGGCCACTACACTGTTGTAGTATATGTGCTATGTCAGACTCTAAATTCTATATTCAATTCGAATGAGGATAGCGTTTTTTTTATCATTTCAAAATTCCGTTTGAATGGTCTTTTGACTTTGTAGGGGGAAAAAAAAACGCTAACAAAAACTTACTTACAATTTGTCGAGCCATTTTTAAACTTGCCTGCATCCTACTATCACAGGAATTGGACAGACAGTCCTAAGCACCAGTGATCATAGTCCCTTTAGAGGTTAAGAGATATAATGAAGGTCAACAACTGCTGACAAGTGCTAAGATTATTTCCATTCGAATAAGCGAGCGGCCCTCTTACTGACAGCCGGCGTCAGGTTGCCAAATGGAAGCGAGAAATTCTTTGCAGCTGCTAAAGACCAAGTGAAGATATGTCTGATCATAGGTCAAACTTCTTCTCATTAAAGTAGACATACACAGCCTTGTTCATGCCATGACACATTTACATGGTCCCCTTACAAACAGGGCAATGCTAAATAGGTGCAGCTCACACCAATACAGGCGTGTACGACAGATATTCAATACAGATCAGCTGCACAATGCTTACTTATCAGAATTCATGTTTCTAATACTTTATATTTCCTCCATACTCTTTATTGTATCTTCGGTTTTGGTGGCTTCCCTCTAAAATGTTTTGTTATTGGTTGACTTTTCACAGTTCAACACTTGTGGTTTTGTACGGAAGGTGCCGAGTTACAGCTGAAAATGTGTATTATTATGAGAATTTTGTTGTTGTTGTTTTTTTACACTATTAAGGCAAGAAAATAAATGCATACAAGATTTTCTTTTTTACGGGAATAAGGGCATAATCATAATCATACTTTGCCACAATGCCATCAAATACCATATGACAGTATCATTGCTATTATATCCTGATATACAGTGGTTCAAGTGTCTACTGGTTCTTCTGTGGTCAGTCTTTGGTGTTCTTCCCTTTGGCCAAGGCTCAGATGTCGCAAAAGTTAATGCTGTTAAACCTTAACGCATATTATTCACCTCTTTACGCAGACGTGTGAATTTCCTTTCATTAGCTCTTAAGACACCTGATTTTCTCATCTGGGAATCAAGGACATGTTTTGTAAGAAGAGAAGACTGAGGGCTCCCAGAATTTCGCACCAAGAGTGTCTGGGGCTTCCCTCTCCTGCCTCCTCCATCAAATTATTTTGCAGGCTCCAGTAGAAATTTTAATGACTTAGACATGACTGCCGTCTCTCAAGAAGAAAGAGGGGGAAAAACACTCCAGACTAACATAGTTTAGTCTTTTCAAAAATTATATAAGAAGAGAAATATTGCCCCATATAAATCATGACAACTGTTTAACTTGTTAGTAAAAGACACTCAACATTTTTTTCATTTAATCATAGTATGATTATTAGGGGTAAATGTGGAAAGAGGAAAGCACGTAACCAATTGAACACACAAATTGTTTCGCTGAAATCCGCCATCACAGCCATTTGGAGAAACGGGCAGACTTTAGCAGGGATTCACTGAGCAGCTGCTCGGGATTATATGTGCCTTATTGTTGACCTTGAGGCCCTCGCAGACGGGATTTCATTAACTCTATTTTAAGACCAGGAGATTTGTGCTTCCCCTTACTCAGGCGTCCTGACACTGAAAACTGAATGAGTGCTGTGTTTTTCCATTCAGGTCTTATTAAATGCAACAAAAAACGATCCAACATTTAGACCCTTCTGAAGCAAAAGCTAATGCCCATATTATCCAGAATGCGATTTCTCATTTGTGAGGTGAGAGGCGCAAGATGACCAATGACTACACATGCCTAGATTGTCTACATGTTAAAATAGAAATTATGTCCTGAGTTGCACAACTTATTGTATTAACAATTACATTGGGTCTTTTTCTTTTTTTACCTTGTAGCCAAAATCATCATCAAATTTCTCAGAGTATTTTTATTTTTTGGGGCGAGCTAACTAACCCCTGCATTTTGTGGATGAGGCATATTAAATCTTCATCAGTGTTTTTTGTTTTTTTTAAGAATTAGGGGAGTTGATTATTATTATTGTTGTTTTGCAATGTATTTCAACGGCCGTAAATTATATGCAGATTTCATACCTGTCTACCCCAGCCAATTGCTCCCTATACAAATGATAGCAATTCCCCTTAAGCTATAATAAACCTTACAAACACAACGCGGCACCTATTTACTCACAGCAGGACAGACTATGTAGAATAAGTACAAAGATAATTTGTGTAAACAAGTTTATTTTATTTACCAAATAACATTGTCGTGGTCCACTGATAGTGTAGTGGTACACACGCCTGAGTTGTGTGCGGGCAGCGTGGGATCGATTCCCGCTCAGTGACAGTGTCTATGTGTGCCCTGCGACTGGCTGGCGACCAGTTCGGGGTGTAGTCTGCCTTCGCCCATTGACGGCTGGAATAGGCTCCAGCAATTCCCCGCGACCCTGTATAGGATAAGCGGTTTGGAAGATGACATGACATGACATTGTCGTTTGCTACCAGTGACAGAGACGATCCGGATTAGAGCAGAAATTGGCAAGACGAGATCGGTCTAACAAAAAACGATTGAAAAAAGAAATAATAATTCTCGTACGAAAATTGTTATACGGCGTACACAATTTGAAATGATCAAAAAACATAAAATATGGGGGAAACGTATAAGTTGACAGGTATGATATTTTCACTTTTCCCTATCACCCGCGGATAACAATCAGTGTACTGCTGGCTTTAACAGTGACTAAACGCCACTGAATGACAGAACACTCAGATCATGCATGCAAGATATGCAAACCTCAGCAGAGGTAGACACCCACTGAGGAGATGAAATTCCAGATGGATGCTTTTTTTGGGGTACCAAAAAGTAGACATGTGGGGAAAAGATAAGTTCTGGTGGCCATGCTTGAAACACTGCGATGTGCAAAATCTTTAAAGGGGAAGTCAACGCAAACATTTTTTTTCAAGAATATGTTCTATGCAAGCCCATTAGTTGAAACAGCTCATTCAGATAAATATTGCGTTTGTGGAATAAGGGTTAATAAGGACCAATCACAGCTCAGATTCAGAAAACATGTCAGCCGTGATTGGTCGTTGTGAGCAGTTGTGATGTCATTTTCAGTCGACAGAAGACAAAATGGCCGCCCCCGGAGATGGCTAAAAACGAGTGCATTTTGCTGCTTAACTTATATTTCACGAACGCAGCATTACCGGTAATCAGAATGCCGTATTTCAACTAGTGGGCCCGCTGGGAACATATTCTTGAAAAAAATATGTTTGGGGTGACTTCCGCTCTAACATGTTGACCAATACTAAATATTCAAAAGAAAATAGATGAACAGTAAACCTCATATATGGCAAGAAAATGACAAATACAAGAGTGGTGCAATGCTTGATGAGCTTTTATTAGACACTACAGGTAGTGAATTGTGAGAGTTGAGGGGGTCTACTTCACACAGCAAGCAAAAGGTTTTTCTGAAGACTCCAAATTCACTCCTCCTCAAAGCCTTTCTGTTGCACCTGGGAAAGTTAGAGATGGGGGCACAAAAGAAACAGCTTTTTAGGTCTTCACATTAGTGTCGCTTTAGTACCAATATATTGAACACTTGGCTAAAAGCATCTGAGGTGCTGAAATAGCCGGCGTCTACAGGTAGTAACGACTCAATTTCAAAGCAGCATGGAAATTAAATGCGGCCAAGAGTGTGCAGCAAGTGTGAAGGTCAAGTAGTGTGTCTGCTGCAAGGTGCATCATGCTCCAACCTTGGTGCCAGCATCACGGCTCTTGGCACGCAGCTTGTTGACCTGAGACTCAGCAATGTCAGCACGCTCTTCAGCCTCATCCAGTTCGTGCTGCAGCTTCCGGAACTTTCCCAGATGAACATTAGCCTGTTCCTCCTGTTTTAAATAGGACATTCATGGGCTGGTGGTGGGGAAAGAAGAACATGTTTGCTTCAAATGTATTCACACATACAGCCTCCTCAGTGGTTCTCTTGTAGGATTTAACTTTCAGTTGCAGCTTGTCTACCAAATCTTGGAGACGGGCAAGATTTTTGCGGTCTTCCTCAGTCTGTCAAAATCAGAGCAAAGTTTACGTAATTTAGAAAGAGTGTGACCCAGTGGTAAAGAGAAGTACCTTAAGCATCAAATCTGATAGGTGAGTTCCTTGATACGACGTTCATATTTCCGCACGCCCTTCACGGCTTCACTGCTCCTCTTCTGTTCCATTTCCACCTCACTCTCCAGCTCTTTCACCTAATCAAGAACAAACTCTTAAAAAAGAACATTTGAACATACGAAAACAAATTTGAAGACAACTTAGTTTCAATAACTTATGTATAATTTATTGCCGATAAGACAAATGGTAGGGATTGATTACAACAAGAGTCAAAGAGCCCCCAAAAAGTGCCTGCGTGATGAGCAACAAAATAAATAGTGTTCTAAAGAAAATTGGCCTTCCGTGGTCTATTATCCTCACCCAAATGACCTAACATTTTAAAACCAAGCCATACTCGTATGTTAAAATAAATTAGTTTAATGTAAACCTTATGTTTAACGTTTGTTTTTTTTATGACAATTTACATATATTTTCATCGCCATCGAGCAAGAGTGTTCTATCTACATCGAACAAGAGTGTTCGATGGTATTATCGTACAGATATTTGTAATTCAGTTGTGCCAGTCAAAAAGAACATTTTAGAAATCCATCACTATGAGGTCCAGTCAAAATGTAATGAGCCTTGTTCAAAAAAACGTGATTGAACATATCCACTTCCTGTCAGCCATTTTGGAAATGACGTCATCATTGGATGGCCATCAAAGCAAAGAGTTGTGATGGAATTTGTTGTTTTGGACGGGGAACCAACAATAAACATTTTCAAAAGTTTCAAACCCACCCAGCACAAACCAAAAAGGTATCGGTGTCTAGTTTGACAGACAGTACCTACAAGGCCATTTGATTAGTCATATTTCTTTAATTCACATCAATTCAAGATATCTACAAATCCCTTAAATCATGTTTTAAATAAGACACAATGACAGTGTAAATAGCTTTAACTGGATTAATGACTCTTCTACTTTATCTGAAAGATGCCACTTTCTTGAACTAATGACAAGAAGCCAAGAGACGCTATTCTTCTCTGACGCACAACTAGTATCTTCGGAGGCGCTGTGAGTCCTGTCTGCCACCATGTAGTGAACGCTGGTATTACAACTTTAAAACCTTGCAGCTACAATATTTTACTCAGATAATGAGCACCAAAATTAAAATGGTCCTTAAAATCTCATCCTCAAACCTAAATGTAGGCAATAGTGACCCAAGTAACACAAATCAGAAAATTTCTTAAACTTACCCTGGCCTCCAGCTTCTGCATTTGCTTCTTCCCTCCCTTCATTGCAATTTGTTCCGCTTCATCCAGACGGTGCTGCAGATCTTTGATGGTTTGCTCCATGTTCTTCTTCATCCGCTCCAGGTGAGCGCTGGTGTCCTGCTCTTTCTTCAGCTCTTCTGCCATCATGGCGGCATCAGTGATGGCCTTTTTGGCCTTCTCCTCAGCATTCCTGCACTCCTGGACAGCATCTTCTACTTCTGTCTGAAGCTGGGAGGTGTCTGCCTCCAGTTTTTTCTTTTGGTTTAGCAGAGCAGTGTTCTAAATATTAGAAGACATTTTATATTAGTAGTATACAAAGCACTTGATGCACAGTTTTAGAGGTTTTGTGTCCAACCATGTGTGTTTGTGCTGTGCAATAATAATGGTCTCTTACCTGTGAGTGCAGTAGCTGCACCCTCTCAGTAACATCCAGCAACTCCTGCTCAGCGAGTTTGCGACTCCTTTCAGTTTGCTCAAGAGCAGCTCTCAGTTCCTCCAGCTCAGCCTGCATGAGGTTGTTTCGTCTCTCCACGATTGCAATGTTTTCTTTAAGATCATCATTGGCACGGACAGAATCATCCAGCTGAAGTTGGCAATCCTTAATATGATGACATCAACCATGTGAATGTTTGTAATCTGTCTGTAATCGACAATATCTATAGTATATTTTTAGTAGAGTACCTTCAGATGTGCATGAACAGATTTGAGTTGCTTCTGAGCCTCGGCTGCCTGCCTGTTGGCTTGACTTAGCTGAATCTCCATCTCGTTGAGGTCTCCTTCCATTTTCTTCTTCAAACGAAGGGCCTCGTTCCTGCTTCGACACTCAGCTTCCAGAGAACTCTGCAGGGTGTCGATGGTCCTCTGCAGGTTCCTCTTGCACTGCTCCATCTCCTCTTCTTTCTCAGCTAGTTTCCGTTCAATGTCAGCTTTGATCTGGCTGAACTCAAGCTGGGCTCTTAGGATCTTACCCTCCTCATGCTCCAAGGAGGCCTGTGAAAGATGCCAAATTGGTGAATCATTTGTACAGTTGTATAACGGTTGTTAACACCACAAACAAAGTAAAGTTTAGATGATCTTGTACCTCGGCTTCCTCAAGACCAGACTGAATTTCACCCTTTTCTTGCTCCAGCTGTTTACGGACTTTCTCCAACTCATGAATAGCCTTTCCTCCCTCACTAAGTTGCTCTGTGAGGTCAGAGATCTCCTCTATTGTTGGGAAATATTTACCATTAGTTGGTTATTTAATCATGTAATTAAATACCATCCGTGCCAGGTAAATTCCCTTATATTACCCTGTAAATTCTTGTTCTCTCTCTTGACTGTTTCTAGTTGATCAAGGGACTCTTCGTAGGAATTCTTTAACTTGAAGAGCTCAGTGCTCAAACTTCGAGCTTCTTTCTGGGAGCCCTCCAGCTCACACTGAGATTCTTCATACTTTTGTTTCCACTCAGACAAGACCTGAAAATTAAGATGTAAAGCAGAAGTTCAAGAATTGCAATCTATACATACTGTTGCAAGAAAAAGTATTTGAACCCTTCCCTTTGGAATTACCTGGATTCATGCACAAATTGCTTATAAAATATGATTTGATCTTCATAGTTTAAGCAGGGTGTGTTTCTATTGATGTGACTTTGGTCATATTTTGTGACCTTGGGCTAAATTGTATACAAATCTAAAGGGTTCACATACTTTTCCTTGCAAGTATTTACATCTACTCATCATAATTTAATCCCACCATTGGATGGGCCCTAAAGAGCAGAATAAAAAAGATAATGAGATGATATTGTAATATTGCAACATTAAAATTGCCACACAATCGTCATCGTCATGTCATGATATCAAAAGCTGCATATCTCTGTTAAAAAACATTACTTTTTGCCTGGTTCAGCCGAATACAGCATTGTGCCCTACACAGACCATTATACTTTGCTCCACTGAGCCAGTATGAACACGTGTCAATGGAAGAACTGGCCAAGACTATTTCTTTGTCATTGCTGTTAATATGTCCAAACATACAATATTGTGGTTGTTTTCCAATAATGTGAGCTTTTGTTTTTACAATATCGTAAGTTTTTATAAAATATCGTGATTTTTTTTTATATCACCAACCTCCCCACAATATCATGATAATTATCGTACCGTGAGGTTCATATCGTGATAATATCGTATCGGAATGTTTGGATATCATTACAATCCTAGATGATGGGGGGGAGGAAATATTGACCTTGTCAAAGTTTCTTTGCTTTTTGTCCAGTGCAGCAGCAGCAGCATTTGATCTCTCCACATCCACCATGAGGTCTTCGATCTCATTTTGCAGTCTGTGTTTTGTTTTCTCCAGAGAAGAACATTTAGCATTGACCGCTTCCACAGCCTCCTCAGCATCCTGAAGACGCTGAGCCAGCTTCTTCCTGGATATTCAAGTTGTCAACAACTGAGCACGCTTTGTGTTATAATTTTCAAATGATAAAAAAGTACTCACACACTTGTAGAAGCACAGACTGCTAATAGGAGGAGTACTGATTCAACTTCTTTACTTCAGTAAAAGTAATTAAAAAAAGAAAGAAAAAAGCAAAGACGCTCAAATGTACAAAATGTACCTAAGTACAAAAAAAAATTGAAATTAATTTCTATTGTCAATTATTTGGCCTGATGAAAAGATGACATGATTGATTGCTGTTTTGTCTGGTGGCTGCAGGACTTAGTAGCGGCTGCACTGCTAATGATAGGCTGGCAGCCTGTGCAAACCTCTCTCGCATTATTATGCTTTCCAAATCATCACTTGGTGCTACTTTTTCAAATGATTCAACAGGATAGTGTAGTGGTACACACGCCTGAGTTGTGTGTGGGCAGCGTGGGATCGATTCCCGCTCAGTGACAGTGTCTGTGTGCCCTGCAACTGGCTGGCGACCAGTTCGGGGTGTAGTCTGCCTTCGCCCATTGACGGCTGGGATAGGCTCCAGCAATTCCCCGCGACCCTATATAGGATAAGCGGTTTGGAAGATGACATGACAACAGGATTGTTCTGTTGCCTGATATTGAGGACTTACCTTGCACAACAGCATCATGTACTCCACGTCACTTTGGAGATACTGACACACAAGCAACAGTAAGGAATAAACTTAGCTGCCCGATCGGTCAATGTTTACTTCTTGTTTCTTTTACTCTCTGATTACGTCGACAACTTGCAAACCAAAGTAGAGATTACTAGCTTGCTAGATACTGATTGGTGATCGCTCGCTAATGCTCACAGCTCACAGCTGGTCAACAAAATATCACAATTCTTGATCATGTAATCACTGAGCTCTATTGGCCTTTGGACGATGATCAACAGAGATGTGTGGGGTTTTTTTTGCTATCGCGGCAACACATCATCAGTAGGGTAAAACTAACCTGTCTCTCGATGGTCTAATCCCAGCTCACATTCCCTGTTTTATGGGCTGATGTATATGCTCCACAAAAATAAAAGTGTGGAATATGAGTTAAGCACCAAAATTCACCCCTTTTAGCCATCTCAGGGGGCGGCCATTTTGTCACTTCTGTCGACCTTGAAACAGGTCAGCCTTGATTGATCGTTACCTGAGCCCTGAGCAGTTGTGATGTCATTTTCAGTCAACAGAAGTGACAAAATGGCCGCCCCTAGAGATGGCTAAAAACGGGTGGATTAACTCTTATTCCACAAACGCAATATTTATCAGAATGACTTGTTTCAACTAGTGGGCTTACATAGAACATATTCATGAAAAAAATATGTTTGGGTGGACTTCCTCTTTAAGTACAATAACAAAGTATTCATACTTCATTACTTCCCTCCAACGCTGATCTTAATACTGTACTTTTCATTATCTGAAGAGACAAGAATTCATTCAGTCATTTTTGATCATCAATAATCAATGTGACAGGAAGACACATTGCCGGCAGTTTTTTTTTTGTTTTTTTTTGTATATGTGGCATGTTTTAATTGAGTTCAAGTGATGTATATCGTATATTGAACTTACTTCGCCTCTTCCAGTTCTTCAGTCCTCTGGATGGCATCAGTTTCATACTTGGTCCTCCACTGAGCCACTTCAGAGTTGGCTTTGGACATGCCACGCTGCAGTTCAGCCTTGGCTTCCTGCTCCTCCTCATACTGCTCTCTGAGCAGGTCACAGTCATGGCGAGAGGACTGCACAGCATGGGCCAATGCGTTCTTGGCCTGAATGAATAGACAATTTCAAAGTGTGTTTTTGGACACACAGAGTGACATTATTTAAATGTTGCACAGTATATTCTTACCTTTATTTCTTCCTCCAGTTGTCGCTTCAGATCTTCAAGTTGCTGGTTATAGGAATTCTTTCCTCTTGTCAGCTGGGAAATGAGAGCTTCTTTCTCCTCTAGCTGTCTGAAATACTCATCTAAAAAGGTTTTATGCATTTCTTAATTCTGAATTCAACAATTTTCATCTCTTTCTCTGTAGTTCTACTGACCGTTCTCAGCTTGAAGCTTTGCTTTCTGTGTGCTAAAGTCATTCAGGGATCTTTGCTGTTCATCACACTTATTCCTGTATTCATTCATTTGATCCTCCAAAGTTCTGTTTGTCTTCTCCAAATAAACCTGTAAGAAGAATGTACCACAGTAGCACAGGCCACAATCATTGTCACTGTTCATTTAGTGGAAAAAAAATTAATTGACGTAACATGATTTACCTTCGATTTCACAAAATGTTCCATATTGGATACGACATCATCCAGTTCCAGTCTGAGCTCGCTCTTCTCCTTCTCCAGTTTCTGCTTGACTCTTTGCAGGTTGTCAATCTGCTCGCCCAGGTCAGCAACACTGTCAGCTTGTTTCTTTCTCAGCGTGGCCGCAGTTGCTTCGTGCTGCAGAGTGGCCTCTTCCAGGTCTCTGCGGAGTTTCTGGAACTCAGCCTCCCTCTTCTTGTTCATTTCAATCTGGGCAGATGTTGCTCCACCAGCCTCCTCCAGCCTCTCACTGATCTCCTCCAGCTCCCTGGCCAAGTCTGCTCTCTGCTTTTCCACCTTGGCTCGGGCAGCTCGCTCTGCCTCCAGCTCTTCCTCCAGCTCCTCCACACGAGCCTGTTGGTTAAAACAGTGAAATATTTAACGGTAAATTTCAATCATTATTTTTTACGTCTAGTTGTGCAGTGGGGCGGTGGCCGACTGGTTAGCAAGTCCGCCTCACAGTTCAGAGGTCGTAGGTTCGATCCCGGCCCCGGCCTCCCTGTGTGGAGTTTGCATGTTCTCCCCTTGCCTGCGTGGGTTTTCTCCGGGTACTCCGGTTTCCTCCCACATTCCAAAAACATGCATGGTAAGTTGATTAAACAATATAAATTGCCCCTGGGTGTGATTGTGAGTGCGGATGTTTGTCTTTGTGTGCCCTGCGATTGGCTGGCAACCAGTTCAGGGTGTCCCCCGCCTACTGCCCGAAGACAGCTGGGATAGGCTCCAGCACGCCTGCGACCCTTGTGAGGAGAAGCGGTATAGATAATGGATGGATGGATAGTTGTGCAGTTTTTACCTGAAGCTCTTTCAGCTTCTTCTGTAGCTGCATTATCACGGCTTGCTCATCTTCAATTTTCCCATTCAGCTGACTAATTTCAAAGTCTTTCCTGAAACATAAAGAACGATTATTAAGGTTCACTATGAGTTACATTGATGATCAGGCAATGGCCCAATGGATTTCTACTTTTTCAAACGGTCATCCAGCTGCTGTTTATCATTTTCTAGGTCCATGAGAGTTTCTTGGGTCAACTTTAAGTCTCCCTCTAGCTTCCGCTTTGCTCTCTCAAGGTCCATTCGAACCTTCTTCTCTTGTTCAAGAGACCCTTCGAGCTTGAAAAAAAACCCACGAAAGTAACATAATGATATCTGCAGTATAATAATGGAAATTTACAAAATTTGAAAATACATACATCATCCACTTGCTGCTCTAGTTTTGACTTGGCCTTGGTCAGAGTGTTGACTTTGTCTTCTTCACTCTGAAGGTCATCCAACGTTTGCTGATGAGCTTCTTGTAAGGCTTTCTTCTCTTTGGTCAGTTTGGCAATGATTTCCTCCAAAGCCGCCATTTCTTCGACCAGGTTCTTCACCTGAAATGTGAGAAATCAAAAATATGAATTCAAACTTGCCGTGTTGTGTGCACTTTTGGTTTGGATTCAATTTCAACTATAACACCTAAGCACAAGTTAAAAGTGTCCCCCCCCCCCCCGCCCCCCGCAGTTATGGAGCAGATCCAGGACCGAGAAAACAAACAATAGGAGTGGAAAACAAATTAATAAACAAACAAACAGAGCATACCTTGTTCTCAGTGGCATGCTTCTCTTTCTCCACTTTTGCCAGAGTTAATTCCAAGTCGTCAATATCCTTTTTCAGCTCAGAACACTCGTCCTCCAGCTTCCTCTTCTTTGCTGTTAATTCAGCATTCATCTCCTCCTCATCCTCCAGCCGTTCAGTTAACTCTTTGGCTTTTGCTTCCATCTGGATTTTATTTTTAATCAGCCCCTCGCATCTTTCCTCTGCATCACAAAGATTATCTTGTTCCTGCCGAATGATAATTGTTATCAACAACAACCTTCAGGAATGGTTAAAGTGTAAATCAACCCAAACACATGTTTTCAAGAATATCTTCTATGCAAGGCCACAAGTTGAAACAAGGCATTCTGATAAATATTGCGTTTGTGGAATAAGAGTTAATCCCCTCGTTCTATGCCATCTCAGGGGGCGGCCATTTTGTCACTTAATGACTGAAAATGACATCACAACTGCTCAGGGCTCAGGTAACGACCAATCACAGCTCATCTTAAGAAAACAGGCAGCCGTGATTGGTTGTTACCTGAGCAACTGTGATGTCATTTTCATTCGACAGAAATGACAATAATGGCCGCTCCCTGATATGGCTAAAAATGGGTGGATTAACATTTATCAGAATGCCTTGTTTCAACGAGTGGGCTTGCATAGAACATATTCTTGAAAAGAATTATTGGCTTCCCCCATAATATGTTATGTTTGCTGCACTAACTGCTTGAACTTGAAGCTGCAGGTCATTCTTCTCTTGGAGAAGAGAAACCATTTTCTCCTCCAATTCCTTTCTTCGTGCTTCAGACTTTGCATAAGCTTCTTTCAACTTCAGGAATTCTTCCTTCATGTTGGCCATTTCCTTTTCTGCTTCAGCAGATCTTAAAAGTGGTTTTATCTTGAAGAACAGCTTCATCCAGGGCCAATTTTTGACCCCCATGAATGAACGGATATTCCACTGGATCACTAACAGAGCATCTCTGAATTTAAATAGAAATGTCAATGTTAATGTTGATGTAACCATGTTAATAATACTATATAAAACAAAACACTGTAATATTTTATATTATTATGGATGGATGGATACAAATGATTACATTGTACAGTATATTGTGCAAATCTGAAAGAGAAACTACCTGCGCTCCACCATCTTCTGATACTCAATTCGAGACAAAAGACCACGAGATCTAGCTTGAATGGCAGTGATGATTTTGGAGAGACGCTCATCTCTCATTTCCTCAAGTAGACCCAACAGTCCAGCTTTAAAGAACACCTGTCAATGTCAGAGTGTGCATTCATTTTATTTCCACCTGATCTATAGAAATATTGTTGAAAGATTCTTAAGAACCAGAAGAACAAAAAGTAGTACCTTAGTATGCCCAAACTTGTACTGGTTGTGATCAATATCCAGTGAAGCAAGGAGCTTTTCAGCCCCCTTCCTGCTGTCAATGAACTGTCCCTCAGGGATGGCAGCAGGATTCAAAATGCGATACCTTTTGAGATTAAATTAGGTCCATTTTAGTCATAAGTATTCGATCATAAGCAAAGCATTTTCTGTAATTTTACCACATTTTGTAAGCAATTATTAATATAATCAGTAAGTGGGGGGTGGGGGCACACAACAATTTTTCACCAAAGGAAACCTTATCCCACTAGATATCCTCTGTTGTAAAATATGATGTACTAGTGTCTAGGTACAATCAAGTCAGGTTTTTCAACAGAAATAATGGGTTCCAGTGAGCAAGTGCTCATCTTAGCCTAAATGTACAATTAGCTTAAAAACATTATCCTACTAAAACATTTCCATCCATTTTAGATACCCCTTGTCCTCATTATAGGGAGCAAGTGAGCTGGACTCTCAGTTGACTTTGGGGAATAGGCGTGGCACACTGTACACTGGTCACCAGCAAATCACAGGCAACCAGACACACAAGCCTTCATGCTCACATTCACAGCAAAGGACAATTTTTAGGTTTCAATAAACCCAACAAGCATGTTTTGGGAATGTGAGAGGAAGCTGCAGTACAGGTGTTCTGAAATTTCTTCCTACCCATCGAGATGTCCTACCAATACCCAGTGCTCTTGAGCACCAATGCGCACAACGCCGATAAGTGTTTTCATGGGAATTTTTTAACTTTTTGTCCTCCCTGCTATATGTTCGGTTAAAAGCGGTGAGCACTTGTTATTTTCATTTTTATTGAGTCTTATCTGACTTTTTCATTGCCTCAAAAATATTTTTATTGTGTGATTTCCTTCATAGCTTTTAAGCATTGTTTGTTTTCTTGTAGTAGCTTTTGAGCATAGTGTTGATCTGTTGACTACATTAATCATGCAGTGTATGTACACTACACTCAGTTGTCAGCACGTGGTATCTGCTTTCACCTCCCTGAAGTATTTTCTTAAATGATTTTTTTTAGTTGTACCTACCAGTCTGCATCAAAACCAAAACAAGCTGCAAGCGCACGGTAGTATTTTGGCTGTCAAACTTCGGTAGGAAGTTTCGCAGAGGGTAGCACATTTTGGCAGAACAGGCTGTCTAATCAGCCATCGGTAGAAAGTTTTGACGGGGTAGGACAATTTGTCAGAACATCGGGAATAAACCCACGGAAGCTTGGGGAGAACATGCAAACTCCACAAGGGAAGGCTAGATCACAGATATGAATTGTGAAGTGGATGTTCTACCCACCGCACTGCAGTAAAAAATACATTTGCATTTTTGGCAGGGATGTGAGGTCAGGACAGTGTCGCCCCCTGCTTCCCATTCTTCGCATGTGAAGATTAAACCAAAAAAATGGTATAGTTACATTGAAATTATGTTCTATTTTAGTTCTATGGTCCATGCTTTACATTGATGTTCTTTTCAAACAGTAATTATCAACTATTTCATCATTAAAATAGCTGAATTTGCATTTCCTGTTAAAATGTGTGGGCACGTCACGCCGCTAGCGACTCAGGCAGTTGGCGCGTACACTCACAGAAGAGGCTGTTTGTCTTTCTGCCGCCAATAAACATGTTTTATCACACATTTAATGTACAAGCGGATGTTCAACCGTTTGTCTACTATATTACACGAATGTGTATGCCATATTTAGTCTTTCTGATCAGTTACAAAACCGACTGAAAGTGTACAGTTGCAGAAAGAAAGTACATTGTTGTTGCGCTCCATTGGTGCAATGCATACTGTAGAACAAATCCATAGACGTACATAACCACTAAAGAAAGCCTCGTTGAAG
The DNA here is from genome assembly GCF_054856515.1 of Filicampus tigris. Taxonomy (NCBI): domain Eukaryota; kingdom Metazoa; phylum Chordata; class Actinopteri; order Syngnathiformes; family Syngnathidae; genus Filicampus; species Filicampus tigris. The sequence continues at coordinate 4,961,162 of NC_141226.1, forward strand.
ACGTGAAAAATTAGCAGCCATCTTGAACTGACAGTCCACGGCACTCGCTTCCATTCACTTGTATTGAGGTAACCATATTTGGCCTCAAGATATTTATCATAACTGGTTAAATTCTTTACCGATTTTGACACGCATTGGTTTGTTTGACGCATCAGACATGTAGTTATGATACCAGACACCTAGTTAATTTTATAATTGGGGCTTTCATAACATAAAGAACATAAAGGGAAGACCAAATACTTTTTTTATTTTTAAAAAGAGAGATCTGCAAATACAACAACAAACTTGACCTTTTACTATCACATTGTGGAATTGATTTAAACAATTAACATCTTTGAAAACATGTGTCACGTGTCATCTTCCAAACCACTTATCCTGTACAGGGTCACGGGGACGTGCTGGAGCCTATCCCAGCTGACAATGGGCGAAAGGCAGACTACACACCGAACTGGTCGCCAGCCAGTCGCAGGGCACACACACAGAGACACCGTCACTGAGCGGGAAGCCATCCCACGCTGCCCGCACACAACTCAGGCGTGTGTACCACCACACCATCAGTGACCCGCTTTGAAAACAAATAATTTAAAATTTCTCATTTGAAACATGTTTCAATGGAGGTCAAAATTGAAATATAGGCTGGTCTTCTGTTTTGGGTTCATATTGTTTATCTTTACTCCAGAGGAGTCGTGCCTCACCAGTCATGAACCTCACCGCATCAATGCATTTTGGCCCATGTTCAAATCTCAAAGATTGAAACACGAACTATAGACCTGAACCTGCATAAGCCTCTTATATTGTTTAATCAGTGTGCGGATGTAGTTTATTTCCCTAGCATCATGCATTGTCAGAATTGTTTATGTAAGTGCAACACTGCCTGCTTTTGACTACTCGATAGTAAGAAATCAATATATTCTGATCAAACACAGTTTACCAAAAATAATCTTGCAGTTATCATCTGGATTATTTTAGGTCTAATCTAGGCCATACCTATTTTCCAACTCAATGTTCAGAGTTAAGATTAAAATGTGAATCCATGTTTACATATTGTATGTGTGTACCTCTGTTTGAAATCCCCATAGAGGATCCTATTTGGGAAGCCCTTTCTGCAGATTCTGATGCCTTCCAGCACACCGTTACAGCGCAGCTGGTGCATCACCAGAGGGTTCTCCATGGCTCCAGGAGTCTTACTCTCATTGGGGATGATGCAGCGTACAAAGTGAGGATGAGTAGACCTCAAGTTGGTCATCAGCTTGTTCAGATTCTCCTATTAACGTGCAGGAATTCGTTATGGCTTCTAGCAAAAAGTATTGTTCATGTAAATCATTATTAAAGACCAAAGTAATCTGAAAAATACCCTATGAAGGGCAGAAACAGTCTGGAAAGATGAACCCTTTCTCTTCTTCTCCTTCTTGCCTTCACCAGTTTCAGTCATAGCTGTTCAGGGCAAATTATGATATTATAAAATATATATGTCTATCTAATTGGATAAATTCACAAATCTACTCACTCATACCTGAATCTGCTCCAGCATAATTTGCAAAGAGTATCGACAATAGTTTGAGATTAGACTTCTGGTAAAGTCCAACAACAGTCTCATTTAGAGGATCCTTGTTCTTCACTAGCCAGTTGTTGATATTGTAGTCAACAGTTCCAGCATAGTGCATCAGGGCAAAATGGGCCTCTGGTTTCCCTTTGACGATTCTGGGCTTCTGGAAATTGTTGGATTTTCCTAGGTGGTTGTCGTAGAGTTTAGCTTTAAAGGTTGCATCACTGGCTTTGGGGAACATGCACTCCTCTTCAAGGATGGACATGATGCCCATGGGCTGAGGAAAACAAAAGATGGGATGTAGTGAAACCTTGGTTTGCTTTTTACAAAATCTGATTCACTTGTTATGACCAGTTTCTCACCTTTTCAATCAGATCAATACAGGCCTGCAAGTCCATACCAAAGTCTATGAAGGTCCATTCAATGCCTTCCTTCTTGTATTCTTCTTGCTCCAGCACAAACATGTGATGGTTGAAAAACTGTTGCAGTTTTTCATTGGTGAAGTTGATACACAGCTGCTCAAATGTGTTGAACTATAATACAAAGTGAATAACCAGTTGTTTATTGGAAACTTTGCACTTGTACACCTCCCCTCCAAACGTATTAGAACGTTGAGGTCGATTTCTTTATTTTTGCTTAAGAAAATATTCAGGATTGACATCAAAAGATGAATCACACAATCAATATATAGGCCTGTATTCCCATGCATTCAGATCTGGATTTGATGTGCAGCACACTGCCAAAATAACAGATGAGTTAGTTAGTTTAGATAAGACCTAAACTCTTAAGAGCATTACTTTTACCTACGAAAGAGGAGACTGACTAGAGAAACTCCTCAAAGCAAACAACAACCAAAATAGGCAGCGTTAAAAGCCTGGAAAAGAATCACAAAAGAAAAATCGTTCAATTTTCTCAGATGTATATGATGAAATTAAAGTTTAAATCTTAATACTTTGATGTCAGATCCCAATGTTTTCAACTGCAGCAAAAATAAAGGAACTGCCCTCACATTCTTGGAGTAAAAGTACAGAAAGCCATATTAAAGACTCAAATATCCTTTTTGCTCATAAAAAACTTGACAGAGCTCACATCAAAGATCTCAAATCCAGCAATGTCCAAAACACCAATGAAGTATTGGCGAGGCTGCTTGGTCTCCAATGACTGGTTGATTCTGATTACCATCCACAGAAACATCTTCTCATAAACAGCCTTGGATAGAGCTCCAACAGCGTAGTACACCTTCAAGACAGCGAGAATAAACACCAACTGGCCACAACGTTTTGATAACTTGCACAATCTAATGAGAACCACAATGAGCTCTATTACCAAACCAGCCCCCCCAAAAAAAACAATGTATACCTTTTTCCTTTGATAAAGAAAATGTTGATTTTCTTCATTTCTCACCTGGGCAACATTTTGTCCCTTAGTGACCCACTCATTTCCCACTTTAACTCTTGGATGACAGAGACCTTTGATGAGGTCCGCAGAGTTCAAGCCCATCAGATAAGCTGCTTTGTCAGCATCTGAAGACGAACATCAAATTAAGTTCAACGTCCAATTTGTGCGAGATTAAAATGACTTGACACAGGATTGCTCTTACCTTCGGTGCCATCGGCCTCTGCCTGTTCCTCACGCTGCTTCTGCTTAAATTTCATGTTACCATAGTGCATTATGGCACCTGTCAGCTTGTACACAGAGTTCTTTTCCTCTTGTGTGAAGCCCAGCACATCAAATGCACTCTGTCAAAGAGAATACTGCATAACTATTTTAATGGAGAGATCACTTCTCCGATGTTAGTTCGATAATCAAATAATAACATCCTTGAAAAAAAAATAGAAGCCTGACATCTGTTGCCATCAGTTCGTCTGCATCATCAATGGAGGCCACTTGTGTTTCCCCCTGAGAGATGAAGGCGTAGTCATAAGGATTGTTTGTGATCAACAGCATCTCTGAATGAGGAGAGGGAGACAAGGGCACAAGGATAAGATAGTTGGAAACCAGAGTGCATTAAAGAAAGCAAACACATGTTTATTGTTCACACAAAACTGACCCAGAATTTCTGGCTTCTTGTTGGACAGAATCTGGTAAAAGATGTGGTAATCTCGCTCAGCCTTAAGCTGGAAGGTGACTCGAGATTTTTCCAGAAGGTCTAACAAGTGGAAAAGGAAGATAATGATGCCTTTGGTCAAATCGGCATTATTAAGAGGTAGCACCTGGGTTAAATAAATGTGTTAGCGGGGTTTTTCTTCTTACATGTTTCAATATCAGCCGAAGCCAACTTTCCTCTGGTATCAAAGTGAATTCGGATGAATTTCCCCTGGTGGATGGAGGTGGTACACATGAAGACATTTTGATATCTAATAGGATATTACTATTTATCGTTACAACAAAAAATACACACAACAACAACTTACAAATCTAGAGGAGTTGTCATTCCTAATGGTTTTGGCATTTCCAAAAGCCTCCAGAGCAGGGTTAGCCTGGATGATTTGATCCTCCAGGGTCCCCTGTTGCAAAAGAATATTGGGTATGCCGAAAAAAGAGACGTTCTATCTATCGAATAACACTGGATGTAAAAAGTCTACACCCCCCTGTTCAAACGGAAGTAAGAAACAAATAAACATCTGAATTCATGTCGTAACAAGTGTGCATACACTCTTTCTACCTGAGGATGTTGCTGTGCAACCCCAATTAAGCTCCCTTTGTTGTAGTCTATCTATCTAGCTAGCTAACTAGCTAGCTAGATGGATAGATAGGTGGCTAAAAGCACCCTTTAAGCCTGAGACAACTGGAGCCGTTTGCTCATGAAGAGTGGGTCAAAATAACTACCAAGAGGTGCAGAAGTCACACTGAATGTTATTAAAAATCTTTGATTGCAGTGATTGCCTCAAAAGGTTGTGTAACAAAATATTAACTTCATATATTCATTTGGCAATCTTCATCTTTTATGTCCAGGCCTGTTTCATGAGTTTGATTTTGAAAAGATTTATGTTGAACCACAATTCAAAAGAAACACCTGATTTTGATTGGTGAATTTTCAGTTTCATTTTATATTGCTCGTATTTATTATTTTCTTTCATAATCAGAGGCGTATCAAGGGGCGTTGTCCACGTGTATAGACTGTATAATAGATAGTTTATTCAATTTGTTGTCAAGTTTCCTCCTGCGGCTCCAACGTCCACGGATGTTGGCCATGGTCGTGCAAATCTTACATTTCTGAATTATAAGCGCAATTTCAATCACAGGAGCATCAAGATGCTTGGAGGTGGTCTTGTAGTCTTTACCTTTAACATGCTTGTCTATAATTTTGTTTCGAATCTCTAAGAGTACCCTCTTCTTTGCTTTGTCTGGTCCATGTTTATCCATGTTTAATGTGTTCACACAGCATATCACTAAACAGATCAGTGATAACTTGTCACCCTTTAAATAGGCCGACAGACTGATTGCAAGTTTAAAGACACCTGTGATGCTAATCAGATGTCCTTATGGTCTAATTATTTGTAATCTTTTCTAGGGATACTATTATTTTTGTGCAGGCCTGCTTCAGTTTTTTTTTTTTTTTTTTTAAGAATTCTGTTGTACCACAATTCAAATTTTCATTGGTTAATTTTCATTGCATTTTTATCATTACTATTATTATTATTTTTCTTTCATTAACACAGGGGTACCAATCATCTTGACCATGTGTGTAATACCTACAGTGGACTTCTCTCGGCTGACACTGCATCGTCTTATGTGATATTTGAATAGTACCTTGTTAATAAAGTATGTGTCTATTTAGTAAATGTTGGCTGGGGAACAAACATCTCAAGCTGTTGTCATATCATCATTTGCGTACCTTGTCTTTGGCATTGGGATCTTTCTTAATGCTTCCAGCCGCAATACTTGCGAAATACTGAATGACTCGCTTTGTATTAACAGTCTTTCCTGCACCAGATTCTCCGCTGTAATTACAAAGTCAGCTGTCAGTATAACACACATATCTTCGAAACTCACCATCCACATTACAGTATTGGGAATACATGCACAATCTTATGAGATGAAATACTAAGAATAATGCTCGGTTTCAACTGACTAGTAATGGATTTTCAGGAGGTAGTTATTCAACAATATGTGTTCTATTGTGAGTGTAGTGCAGTGTTCACACTAACTCATTCAGTGCCAAGGACATATTTATTTGTCTTTTCACAGTCCAGGCATTCAATCCCAGAAATGTATCTATATTTTTTTCCAAAGTTTTTCAAACGTTAGGGTAAAAGAGTGTCTGACAATGTCTGGCAGTGAATGTGTTAAGTAAAAAATAAATAGATAAATAATGATAATAATAAATAAAACAATATATTTTCTAATGTTCTGCCCCTGTCATGTAGCTAGGTGACTAAAGTACTATTAGAAGCAGAAGTGGAGTGCAAATTATTGACCAACTATAAATACACTGTTACATGAATACCTTTCGCAAGGTGTCAATCAGAACTGAGCATTTTAAGTGCAGATGTTTTGGTATAGCTCCTGCCTTAACAAAAATTACTGAAATAATGTTGAGGTCAACATGGCGATACATAGTTTGATTAAATTAAATACTTACGTGATCAAAATTGACTGATTTTCACGATCTACAAAACAAGTTTTCGGAAAAAAAGTCAAGCTGTTAGTATTGCAATTTGGCCAAACTATGTTCTTGCATAAGATTTGTTGACAGTTGGTACCTGCCAGCATGTACTGGTAAGCATTGTCAGAGATGGAGAAGATATGAGGAGGAGCTTCACTCCTCTTCTTTCCCCTGTAGGCAACAACCACTTCTTGGTTGTACACTGGCAGCCACTTGTAGGGATTGACAGTGACGCAGAACAGCCCGGAGTAGGTCTAGGGAAGAAAAGAAAAATCAAACACAATGGAAATAAGTTCTTTTATTAGGGGCAGAGCCAGAACGTGGCTAATGGGTGGGCCTGGAAAAATCAGGGTGGGCCTGAATATTTTTCCTCACTGAGCATAATCCTCCTGTCCCGACACATCGTATATTCAAATAAAATGGCAAATTCAATAATATGAAGTTCAGATCAGCCTGAGACAACAACAATTATGCCATTCTTAATATTCAATACAATAAAAAACATGAAACATAAAAAACATGAAACACAAATTCAAAAATAATTTCATAATAAATTACAACATTTTTAAAGTATATATATTTTTTCATGATTCTCATTGCACACCCTGGCCCACCCATGGCTCCGCCCCTGCTTTTACTGCTCTCTTTCTGCAATACATTTATCTCAAATTCCCTGTGAAGTGTTCTGTCCTCATAATATTACTTTATTTTGCCATTGGCAAGTTGTACTTGTTTGTTTATACTGTGGTTTTACTTACATAGATCATCCATGCTGCATAACGCTCTTTGAGGTTAAACAGCACAGCGGGCTCATGGAGGAAAGTCAACATCGCCATGTCCTCAATCTTGTCAAATTTTGGAGGATTCTGTTGTAGAACCTGGGAGTCTTTGACAGTCACCGTCTATGGAACATGGATGCAATATTACCGTTTGAAATGTGTTCAATGAATTGGTATTTTTAAAATCAAGCTTATCATTTTACGGTAAAAATCATATTTGTAGTATGGCTGCCATGGTTTTCAAACGGCTGCTCACTCCTAAATGTGGAGAATAGTACTTACTTTGCTCTATGACAAGGATACACTCAGAAATGTTATCTTTAAAGTGTGACTTTAATTACCGGTAGGCTTTTTTGGTGTTTTTCGGGCCACTGAAGAATATATTGGGAAACCAGAGAGGCGAAACATCTAAGCATGTTGGGTAATTCATGTTTATGTATTTTAATGAATCACCTTCTCACCAAAAACGTACTTTGCTTCTAATCCTTCTTTTCGTCAATGTTGAAAAAAATCAATTTGAATAGCCATTAATCCCACAATGTACTTTAGGTTGGTGTTGGTATCTAAAAGTGAATTGACCACTGACCTTTCCATTTTGCGTCTGCACAGTGACACTGTCCCCATCTCGACTTGTGATGGAAGCCTTCACAAACTCTTCCACCGTATCAGGGACGAAACATTCCTTCTTTATGTCAAAGGGACGAGTGGAAGCCTCCATACGCTCCTTCTCCGACTTGCGCAGGTATGGGGCGGCTGTCCCGTACACAGACATCTCTGCATCCCCCATGGTTGCACTGGAGAGAAGAAGGACATCATTGATGGGGATTTAAAAAAAAATAATAATAATCCTTCACACACGATTTCATTTTTTTTAATACATATATTCTAATCACAAATCAGATGGGAAAAATACATGGACAATCATAATTGCTTTCATAATTTGGAATAATCATTTTGAGAATCATTTAGATTTAGAGTATAATTTACCAGTGCGTTCGACTCAGAGGAGGCCAGAAGAAGACTTGAGTATAAAAAGCCCTTCAGCTAAAAAGCGAGGAAAGAGAATAGTTAGCAGGTCTAAATTCATTGTTTGTTTCATTCCCCGGCAAGATAATATACTTAAACCAGTTGCAACAGATTCTAAATTATATCTGTTCATTATTTTGTAACAAAAAGACATATCGGAGAAAAAGTGTGCTATAGATGAAGTACTGAAAACTGAGCAGACTTACAAGATCCAGGTGAGGAGGAAGCAGCTGTGCAACCTGCAGGGATCAAATTTATAAACCCTGATAACCCTGCCTTAATAGGCCACCACCCTAACTTTCAAACACACACACACGCGCACGTGCACATGCACACCCACATTCTCACTTAGTGTGTCTGTTCTCGCAGGAATCTTCAAAGGCATTTCCATCCTCTCTTAGCCTCACTTGGAAAAATGATTTCGCAGAACAGTTGACAGACAAACGTGGTCAAAACAAAGATAGTGGAGAGTCTGTGCTTAAGATGACTCACATATGAGTTATGCGGAGAACTTTCTCTGGCGCCGTTCCCAAAAAGTCACATTATTTGGGCATGAGGGGTCCACACAAACAGGCAGGGAGGGCAGCCAAACATGATGAAAGCCGTAGAGAGCCATGTCACAAGTGATGAAAGTGATGGAGAGACGTTTGTGCCTGTGTGTGCATGTATACAGTCAAAATTTCCTGACCCTGTGATCAGAATCGGACCCGATTACGTCATTTTTTCCAGCTGATCGAAATCAGAGGTAAAGGATTGATTTTTTTTTAAAAATTGGATAAATGGGGATAAATGAGACCTGGAGCCTCCTAGGAACTGAGCCTAAACCGATGGCCCGAAGGCAAAAGCTGAACCTCATTTTGGAATGCACGATTAGGACTTTTCAAAATGCCATTCGTAACAAATAGCAAGTCTGCTGTGCAAAATCGTAAGTGAGCTGACCCCAAAGCCATGAAACACTTTTGGAATGAATTAAAGGAGAAGTCTTGTCTGAGCTACAGCAGAAATGTTTTGCAATATCTCATCTGTCTCATCTTCTTCCAGGAGGCACCGAAAGTGGGAGAAAAGTGATGGAGATTCTAGAGCCATTGAAGTGGTGCAGCCCCAAATACATTTTTTTTTTCCCCCACCGGCCCCCAATTCCCTCACGGCGGCCTTATTTCTCATCAGTGAGGAAGGATGTGATGCTAAATGTTAGTACTACAAATCCTCCATGCAGGATAAGAGCATGTTTTTCTTCTTCAGTGCTTCCAAGAGCGAGGTGTTACATAGTGCTGTGTTGTCGTGTGTTAATTGACTTGCTGATCACCTCGCTTTGACAGCACTGCGACAGACTTGAGAGGTTGGCCCAATCAGAAACGGTCACACGCCCGTTTATTGTACGCTCAGTGCGGGCATTGTGCCGTGTTGCTGTTTGCATTGGTCACTGCTGACAGTTCTTCTGTCATCAACTGTGTGGCCCCTCACACTGATGAAACAAATATAACTCATGGACATACTTGAAAGGAATGAATCTTGAATGATGCACCTTTTCATTTGTGCCGCTGTCGGATGCCGTACATGCACACTCAGCTGTTCAAGAGCAGCTGAAAGGCAATCAAGCTCATTCGTGCAGCTGTACTACTCAAGTGATCTCACCTTTTAAGCAAAAATTCAATTTCTAGCTTGGTCATTTATCTACGAGTTCACTTGTGTGTTCATGCATGTTCGTGTTGTTCAGTAAAACTAATTTAAAAAATCCAATGTCCTACTATTTACATTTTGTTTATGTTACCCTACAAAATACATTGGCAAAAGACTGTATGATATTATATAAGCTCTAGGAATACAAAAATTAAATTTGCTATGATCAATATTTTGTACATTCAGACCAAATATTACGTGTGCAGAATTTTTTGGACAATTTCTCAATTAATCAATATTCAATTGATCCTTAAGGAAAGTGTATAGTTGTTCAAGAGCATCAGGGATAAAAGGTAAGGTTCTGAAAGGTAAAAATAAAAATAGTGAGTAGTTTCCATTCAAATTGTGAACAACTTTGTTCAGTCTTTTGCCACTTCCTTTTTGTTTCTTGTTCTTCATTATAGATAGAGGAAAAACAATGGACAACATTTCTGTTTACAGGAAGCCTTTTGAAAATACATATTTTACAATATTATGTTTGTGTTGGGAATGTGATGCTTCATTAGCGTTTGAGAACCTTACTGTATGTTGCAAATATTATTACTCCCCTTTCACGCAAATAATACAAATCTACATAAATTATATACAGTACATAAGATGAATGACAGGTACTAGAATATAAACAATAGAATGAAACTCCTTGATGATATGCTTTGTTGACAATTAACAAATGTGCAGTGAAAAACAATTATACCATGTTGCTGTACAGTTTGCAAACTTCAAATGGGAAAGTGTTTATTGTGTTCATTTTTGTGATTGTTGAGGAAGGCAAAAAACAGATCTTATCCCAGTAATATAGCATGTCTGCCTCACAGTTCAACAATTCGGATTCTGGCCTTTCCTGTTTGGAGTATGTATGTTTTCCCTACGCCTGTATGGGTTTTTTGTGGGTACTCTGGTTTCTTCCCACATTCCAAAAACAGATATTCAAGACTTTTTAATGCCATTAGAAATTAAACTTACGACCAACTTCCCAATGTTTTTAATGTCCCATGTTGCTCGAAGTTGCTATAATACATACACTAAATGACATGCATCTCAGTCCCAACTAAAACCACATAATTGTTCTGTTGGATTCGTCATTGTGAATCTGTGATGTTACCTCGAGTAATTTGGTAAATAATTTTTTTGTTAAATGTAAATTTATTTTAAGATTATTTTGAGACTATTTACAATCGTAAAATCGTAGTTATTCTGTGTTAATATTTTTTTAAGAATTTTGAAAGACTAGATTTGTGTATTTAATGGCTTTTAAGACTGTTAAGGATCCACGAGAACCCATCCATGGTGTTAATGTGAGTGTGAAGGGTTGTTTGTGAGGTCTTGTCATTGGTTGGCAACCAGTGACAAGTTATCCACCTCCTGACCAAATTCAAAAGAGGTCAGCCGTGATTGGTTGTTACCTGAGCAGTTGTGATGTCATTTTCAGTCGACAGAAGTCACAAAATGGCCCTCGGAGATGACTAAAAATGGGTGGATTAACTCTTATTCCACAAACGCAATATTTATCAGAATGCCTTATTTCAACTAGTGGGCTCGCATAGAACATATTCTTGAAAATAAGATGTTTGGGGTGACTTCCACTTTAAGTCCCTTCTTAGAATATTGAGAGACCTATACTACAAGCAGCCACGTGGGGGCACTCAAGAACCTCTAGGAAAGTAGGAAACGGGAGAAGGTTTACAAATATTTTATTTATTCATAAAATTAAGTCATCACACTAGGACACGGGTGCACAAGTCTGGTCCTCAACAGCCCCTATCCAGCCTGTTTTATGTGTATGCTTATTCCAACATACCTGATTCAAATCATCAGGATCGTTATCAGGCTTTTTTGCAAAGCTTACTGATGATCTGATTATTTGAATCAGGTGTGTTGAAATAGGGCGGTTGTCGGCAACCCACCGCTCCGGAGCCACATACGGCTCTTTCGTCCTCATATTGTGGCTCTGCGTGGCTTGGCAAAATAAATTATAAGTACACGGTTAAAGTGAATGTTATTTGTCTCAAAAACATGTATCATGTCTTCTTATTTAGTCAACATTTTTAACTTCTTTCTTCAGACCTTGTGCAATTTCGGTGATCAGTTTGACAGCACTTGACGTGTTAGCAGGCGCAGCCGGCCGGCGACACCGGCGTGCTTGGAAAGCCCAGCGACACCAAAACTGCACAATATCTGAACAAGGTATTTTATTTGTGTTTGTTCGTTTGTTTGATTGTAGTTGTAAATTGTAAGATTATTTCGATCTTGAAATATTACAATAAAATTATATATCGTCACTGTCGGCCGGAAAACTCGGAAGTCCATATAATTTTTTTTCCCCCACAAATCGATTCTAATGGTGCGCCCCTACTTCGTTTTGTATGCAATTCTAGCCAATTTAAAGCAGTGAAAATAGCAAAAACTCAAATAAAGCACGATTTCATGGCGGAAGTGTGCGCGACACAATGTCCTCCGTCTGCATATTTACATATTGTATCGAGTGTAAATTTGTAACTTTAGCAAACTAGAGTAGAAGCTCAAAATGCAATGCCTTGAAGGTCAGAAAATGGAAAAACCTTACTGGGAACAATGTGCCTTCAAATTCTCACAAAACTTCAGAGGTTAAACCACATTTGTACATGATGTCGTACAGTAAATCCAGCGGCAGGCTTTAGCACAACGTGTCTAAGGGTTGGGTTTTTTTTTTTTGTTTTTGTTTTTTTTTGTGTTTTAGCATTTTCTTTGGAGGAACAGTGGCACGTCCGCCTCACAGTGCAGAGGTCGTGGGTTCGAATCCGGCCTTCCTGTGTGGAGTTTGCATGTTCTCCCCGTACCTGTGTGGGTTTTCTCCGGGTACTCTGGTTTCCTCCCACATTCAAAAAACATGCATGGTAGGTTGATTGGACACTTTAAATTGCCCCTAGGCGAGATTGTGAATGTGAATGTTTGTTTGTCTATGTGTGCCCTGCGATTGGCTGGCAATCAGTTCGGGGTGTACCCCGCCTACTGCCCGATGACGGCTGGGATAGGCTCCAGCATGCCCCCCGACCCTTGTGAGGATAAGCGGTTTGGATAATGGATGGATGGATGGAGCATTTTCTTTGACTTTGTGTGATGTCACTGCAGAAATGAAGACAAAGTAAATATGTGATGATGACTAACCAAAAATGTGTTATTGTTATGATTCGTCAAATGTGACATGTCGACATCTATAATAAAGGACTATTATTCCTAGGGTGAGGACCAAACGCATGGCGAGGCTGCATTCAGCCATTTTGGTCCTCAACTTTGAAATAGCCTGCCAGAGGAAGTCAGGTCCGCAGAGACTTTTGATATTTTTAAGAGGAAGTTCAAGACCCACCTTTTTACTTTGGCTTTTAAATAATTGCTCTTAGTCTCTTACTATTCTTATCCGATTTTATTGTTTTCAATATTTGCTCCAGTGTTTCCTCAAGGGGGGCCTCCGCGTCATTCCTCTCACCGTAGAGGAGCTCGCCTTGGGTACTTTTTCCTCATATGTTTTTTCTGTGTCATGCCATGTCTCTTTTTCTGGTTATATGTGTGTGCGTGAGTGCAAGTGTGCTTGTGGATATCTGCCTTTGTGTATATTGTGGGGGGGGGGGGGAAGGCGGGAGCAGGTTTTCCTTTTTATGTTGCATTTTGATGTTTTTAGTGTACAGCACTTTGAGTGGCATTTTTTGTGTGAAAAGTGCTGTATAGATAAAATTTGATTTGACTACACCTACTGCAAATTCAGCTGTTAAGTGTTGATGAACTTCACCTCCTATGCACACGCAGTAATCTCCATCTGCATCTTCCTCATTGTGTCTGTCATGAGTCATTAGTAGGGATGTCACGATATCCAAATATCACGATACGAAAATATCACGATATGAACCTCACGATGGGATAATTATCACGATATTGAGGGGAGGTTGACGATATATTAAAAGCTCAAGATACTGTATAAAAGCTCACCATATTGTAAAAAACAAAAAAAAGAGATATAAACAAAGCATCATAATATTCTTTTTTTTTACATAATAACAGCTTCCGCGAACACATAGATGACCTACAATGATCGAACACCTAATATTGATGCACTTACTGTTCTTCCTAATGCACACACAACACACATTGTGAATCGGGTCAATTTCTGGAGAAACTCAAATGTGTTATGTTCCCCTTATCTGGTGATTAGCGTGGGTCTTAAAAGTCTATCCATCCATTATAGGAGGCAAAAAATGGTCTCAAATTAAACTGCACTAATAAACTAACCACCAGAGGGTGATGGAACTGCACTAATGGAAAACAACTTGGGCTTTTAAACAGATTTGCTCCTATTAATATCGTGCCATTTCGACGACGATATATTGTGGCAATTTTGATATCGCAATATCACGATATTGCACTTTTTTTTATTGTTACACTTGTATGACAATTTAAGAATGTTCAAATGTTTTTTATATCCCTGAGTGCACGAGCATTTAATAACGTTTTAAGATGGCACTAGTTTGGCTCTGGTCATTTCAGTTCCCGTTTTATGTAACTTCTGAATGAATAAAATGTGAGCTCAACCTGCACCCAAAAATAAATTGTCTTCAACCTTTGATGTTCCACTGTGCAAAGCTCTTTTCTCTGACCTTGATAGTGAGGACTGACTCCAAACAAAACAGCACTGGTATCTGCTTTGTTCATTTAGTTTATTTTTGGTTTTGAGCATTTGTACACATTATTAGTACAGCACAACTGATTGATATTTATAAACCTTTGATTTCATTGATGACCACACTGTTCCGCAGCATAGACACAATGCAGACTCTCACTGTGTGTATTTGAGAGAGTTCACTTATCAATGTCATTTACACCTGATAGCAGCGGGGCACATATGAAGTCACTCCTCCGGTAGTTGAGCTAAACCATGCACAGGCAGTCATGGGCAGTGCAAACAACAGGTGACTGACAGAACTGGCAACTATCCTCATGTTGTTACACACACACACGTACACACAAGAGTGACGTGCGGTGAGTTTCATGACTTGTGAGGCACTACTCTGGAGTCAGATATATATTTTTAAAAAAAAGAATAGGGTTCTTTTATTATAACCTTATTCAGGTGTTTCAGTTTTGACCTTCATTGAAACGTTTCAAATAAGGTCAGACGTTTTGGGGGAATATGTTTTCAAAGCTTTTAATTATGTTTCAATCACTGTCACACTGTTCAACAACATTATAGCAAGAAATAAAATGTTAATATGAGGTTAATATGAGGTCAAGTTTAATTTTTATACATTTATATATATATGTATTTATTTTTATTATTTTATTTTAATCATTGCCTGGCGGCACGGTGGTCGACTGGTTAGCACGTCCGCCTCACAGTTCAGAGGTCGTGGGTTCGATCCCGGCTCCGGCCTCCCTGTGTGGAGTTTGCATGTTCTCCCCGTGCCTGCGTGGGTTTTCTCCGGGCACTCCGGTTTCCTCCCACATTCCAAAAACATGCATGGTAAGTTGATTGGACTGTCTAAATTGCCCCTAGGTGTGATTGTGAGTGCGGATGTTTGTCTCTGTGTGCCCTGCGATTGGCTGGCAACCAGTTCAGGGTGTCCCCCGCCTACTGCCCAAAGACAGCTGGGATAGGCTCCAGCATGCCCCGCGACCCTTGTGAGGAGAAGCGGTACAGATAATGGATGGATGGATAATCATTGCCTCGCCCACCCGGGCAGTATCTCCTTCAAACTCTTGTCCTCTACCAGAGGCCTGGGAGCTTTGAGGGTTCTGCGCATGATCTTAGCTGTTCCCAGTATTGCACTCTTCTGCACGGAGATGTCAGATGTTGTTCCTGGTATCTGCCGGAGCCATCCATCCAGCTTGGGGGTAACTGTGGCACCACTGTTACCTTTAGCCTCCACATTTTCTCTACATACATACACATATACATGTGTACTGTGTATCTGAAATCATATAGACTGCGCTTATACCATGTTCTTGTTTTTTTTTCCAATATTGGACTTTTGACGACAGGCATGTAGCCTACTGTCATTGTACTGTACTATATGATTAGATGGGAAGCCAGGGCAATTTGATCTGAAAACTCTTGAGTTCCAACTTGCAATCAATACTTCCATGTAGTCGTTTTTCATGACACATATTTTGGCTCTATCTTATGGAACATATTTACCAGCAGGACAAGGCAGGGCCAATTTTGATTCAGCAGCCAGCTGCTGTTTTGTCAGTCAGTGCATTGGGTGGATTAGAAGTGAGATTAGAGTGATGACAGTTACTGTGACCACACCGCCACACAGGACCTTTAATAGATCTGAAGTGTCAGGGCCTGCACATGTGCCTGAGGGTCCCTATTTAAATAACAAATGAACAAAGGATTAAAGGTGGGTAACTAATAAAATGTAACGACTTAAATTCGAAGTGCACGACAGTGCCTCGGAGAGACCACACATCGCAAGCCTATCTCCAATTTCTTCAGCAGAGTACAACCAAAATCAATCAATCAATCAATCAATCAATCAAGTTTTATTTATATAGCACTTTTCATACAAACAAATGCAACTCAAAGTGCTGTGCAATAAAGACCTCCAAAATACAACATAAAAGACCCGCTCCTTCCCTCCCTCCTAACATACACAAATACACATGCACATACACAAAATGGAAGATGAATGGATGTTTTGGAAAAATTATCTGCAAGTTCTACATATACTCAATTTTTTTTTATTTCCGCCTAAGCAATTTGCAGCAATTGCGTTTATATTATTGTGATATGATCACAAACCCTAATATAGAAGAATGACTTTAGTGATTGTTTATTTTACTCTCTGTGCCAGTTAAACCTATCTTCATCCATCCATTAGTTGTGGGTCGGGGACGGCGTACACTCTGGACTGATCATCTGTCAATCACAGGGCTGACAGATGAAGAGAGACAACCATTCACACCCATGGGCAACTTAGTCTTCAATAAACATAGCATGCATTTTTGGACAATGGAAGAAAGCTGGAGAGGCCCAAAAAGAGCCCACTCAATGATGTAAACCAAGTCCGAGTTGAACTCATTCAAACCTGTAAGGTAACGGTGCCAAATAACCACCATCCACCCGCCTTCTCCATGACATTGCTCTTGGGGCATGCACATCCCTCACCAATTTCAGTAAATATGGCATTATGTCATACTTGGATGTCCATGTACGTGACCATGCGGGCAGTCAATTGTCTGGAAAAATAATTGGAAAAAGGTTAAAAACCCGGTTTAAAAAAAGAGTAGTGGTCACATTATAAAAACAAGCAAAGAAACAGTAATTGCCAAGTAAAAAGAAGAAGAAATTCCCCCAAATAATATCTGGATGGGGGGAAAAAAGTTCATTATCTTATTTAAGCATTAAATAAGATAATGAACTTTTTTTTTTTTTTCAAGAATTCATTTTCTACTCTAAAAGCATGTTCTACTCTAAAAGCATGTTATCAGACCACAGGTGCACTTGTTGCATAAAATAAAAAGCCCAGTTGAGTCATTTCGTGTTTGAGAAAGACTTAACCCAAAAACGCACAGCAGCATTCAAGAAAACTATCGGATATAAAAAAAGTGCCCACATTCGCTGCCTACAACTCTACTAAAGCTAACGCCATGCGTTTAATTTATAGATAATAATAAATAATATAATACCACAGCGTACCTGTTTACAACGCTAACTGTTGCATTTGTGCACGTGTGGCAAAGAGCACGTGCTTGCACTTTCTGCCAATGAGAGCACGTTTTGGTACAAGGAGTTGCCCACAGACACCCTAGAAAACATTTATTTATTGAGCGGCATAATGTGCCCCCCGCGCTGACCTAATGCAACCCCAGTTAGATGCAGTCCGACTTCAACACTGGGGTGGTCTGACTTTGAAGTGAATAAGTTTTACCATGTGTCAACAGTGAGGTAGGCAGAAGAGAATCTCTCACACTGCATGTCAAATCTGAACGAAGATGGACTGCCACAGCAGAAGATGGACTGCCACAGCAGAAGAGTCCACAAGGGGGCACTCCTGACCAGGGCTGTCGTGGGACTCATTTTCTGGCATTTCAAGGGTCAGAACGGCCCACTTTCGTTTACGTTTTAATGAAAATATACAATTACACACTATTAGTGTATCAATATAAAATAGATTCCCATTCCCTCCAACAATATTCATATTTCATTTATGCATTTGAACAAGTCTGAGGACATAGTTAAATTGGCAAAAGGACAACAAGGGACCAATAGCCAAGTATGGGAAAGACATTTTAAGACAAGTTTAGAAAACGTAAAGTCAGCAAGATTAAGGCAGCTAACACATCACTTCCTGTTAGCGTTCTTATTTTGAAACCTATTCACACCACTTCCTGTGCACTGCTTAGCCGACTGACGCTAACTTTAAGGCAGCACCAGTAATGGCAGGAGGTAGTGATGAGTTGATGATACCTCAAAAAGTGTATTACACAAACTGCGTTGACACTATATTGATACTGTATTGGTCACTCAATTGTGACCTCTTCTGTAGAGCTAAAATGATTGCAGTTAAACAAAATGAAAATAAGATGGAAAATCTTGCATCCTGAAAACCCAACATTAGTCTGGGTAATAGTATTAAATCTTTATTCGGTTGCTAGTGTTTTACTGAAAACATGATCCCATCCCTGTATAATTTAATTTGCTCCACTTGTTTCCTGTGTAAAGTTGTTGATAAGAAGGGTTCAAAATCTTCTTCTTTGTGTAAAGGCTCAAATGAGTTGGCAACTTGGCATGTAAGATCTAGCAAATTTGTCTGTTGTAAAAGAGAGATAACATGTATAATTCATGGGATTTTGTTAACCAAAGTCCATTTCACCCTGATATGTAGTAAACATTTTGTTGGGGGCCGTTACAGATGACGATCAGGCCAGTACTTGACTGATTGTATCTCTTTTTTGCTTGGCGTTTGGCCGTAATCCTCCTGCCTGATGTCAATGAATGACGAGGAAAATTGTAAAGCCAGACTGGTTTGTACTACTGAGGTGCTCCAGTGAACTCCCCAAAATTCCCATACAGTGATAACTCTCCGCAACACTGCAAAATATGTTCAACTATGACGTGTTTTTTTGTTTTTTTGGCATATGCATGTGAAACTTTGTAAAACTCTTTGGGCAGAATTATGTAGATACACAAAATATCTGTTCGAATATGACGTGTTTTTTGGGGGGGCCGGATTAGATGGATAGACGGATCAAAATTTAGCTGTAGTTGGTCGTAGTTTGTAGTATGAAACGCTAAAGGAAGCCCGTTGAAAATGATAGGCGGACCGGCCCATAGGCGGGTACCATTTTTTCCACGGATGGGTGGATTTTTCATCTATTGAATCTTTTTTTGAAGTTGTTTGTACGGTAACAATAATTGGGCCCCCATGCATTTCATGTGCCCGCCCAAGACGAGGTCTGGTGATGGGTCTGGCGTTTGCATGTTCTCCCCGTGCTTGAGAAGGATTTCGCTGGGTATTTGGGTTTCCGCCACATTCCAAAAACATGCATGTCAGGTTAATTGAAAACACAAAATTGTCCGTAGGTGTGGATGTGCACTCTAAAAACAGTTGGGTTATTTCATCAACCCAATTTTTTAATTTTTTAATATTTCTTATAAATCAACCCAATTGTTGGTTCAAATTAACTATATATTGGGTTATATGCCAGGAGTGTTTTTATGTTGAGTTAAAAATCAACCTTACAGGCCCATACACAGGTGCCAGATGTACACTTGAATTAAGTATGACTGGCGGCCATGACAGCCACCGACATACTGTTCATGTCTACACACGCAGCATTGTGGTCAAGTCAACAACACTTTTGACATTTGGATTTCTTCATTTATCACACTGTTTTGGTAAGTACTTTACACATTGTAATCTTTTGAAAACGAGTTGCTTGTAACTGAGTGTGTGTGTGCTGGACAGGACGAGTGCTGGAATCGTAAAAAAAAAAAAAAAAAGGCATTAGTCTGCTGCCATTGTAGGATGTGACACTTCACAAGAACTGTGCGTTCTCCAAATAATGTTCCATATTAACTTTATGTGTTTACTGTAATCCACAGGAACATTTCTATGATTACCAGAGTTGTTCTGGTTACCTTGCTTGGAGATTGAAAAAAGTTGAGCGCAACTCTCCTCAAGAGATCAATATATCTCAACACACTTTTCAAGATGGACCCACAACTCATCATAGCCTGTGTGAAAGTGTGAGGCAGTTGTCTGGTGATGACCGCAAGGAAGCAATGCATGGTTTAATAAAGAACTGAAATCAATTGTATACCATTTTACAAACCCTTGTGAGGATAAGCGGTACAGATAATGGATACCATTTTACAAATACATATCTATCTCATGCACTGATTTGCATTTCCCGGCTGACAGCCAATCGGAGTGATTGTCACTGACACCACTTTGCAGCCTGCCGTTGGTGTCTTATTCATTCAATTCATATAGCACCATGACACAAAATATATGACTTTGCCGTAATTCGAAACACTACTTTTTCATTTAGATTTGTTCTCACTTCCACCATGAATGTGCTGAACTAAATTCTGGACACGTATGCATTCTACTTTATGAAACCATGACTGAGGACTGCACAACAAACAATGGCCCTGCCATGTTAATATAAGCGTATTACAGAGTAGGGTGAGATGAAATTTGGCTGTCTTGTGACCACGTTATACGCATGAGGACCGATTAGTGGGCTGGACTAAAATGCACTTCCTTGCTTGCTTAATCAAGTCAATTTTTTCAAACGTATCACCTCTATAAATGGGTGTCTGACCATTCCAGCCCCAGGAGGGAGTGCCCAGCTCTGACCAAATGTACATCATCCACTACTGTTATTGTTGCTGAAATTATGTCAATGTCAGGAGTGATGTACCTGAGATAAATGCCCATGTTTTAAAACTTTCACTTGTTGTTATTAATACATTTTTGGGGAAGGGGCAGTATCCTTAGCCTTATAAATAAAATTAATAAATAGATAAATAGTGGAATAACCCAATTATTTGCATTGTTTTGAGCCAATTTGTTGTGTTCATTTAACCCTTGAAGTTGGATCAAAACTGAATAACCCATTTTTTGGGTTCAAATTGACCCAAGTCCTTTTTTAACACAACAATTGGATCAAATTTAACCTAAAAATAGTTCTTTTTGACCCAACTGTTTTTAGAGTGTGAATGGTTGTTCCTGCGATTGCCTGGTGACCAGTTCAGGGTGTAACCTGCCGCCGCCCAAATTCAGCTGGAAAAGGCTTAAATCATAATGATTTAAGCAAAATAAGATATGATAAATAGTTAGGATAATAACAATAATATTAATAATAATAAGGATAAAAAAGTTAGATTGAGATGGTTTCTTTTAGCAATTGATGATTTCTGGATGCAGTCCTTTAAAATTGGAACTCATAGTTGAGCAAAATTCTTAAAATATGCTATAATATTCATCCCATTTTGCCCACCCGCACACAAGGAGAAGCAGATGGACTGGCACAGCTGTTGAGCTTCAGCCTGGATTCAGTGTAAAGGTTAGTGCTATTAATACACACACAAACACACACTTCATTTTAATAGATATACATAATTCGTATGACATGTTTAATATTCATAGCTTCATGTGTTCTTTCTTCTTATACTTGGACGTCAGATAAATCCTACATACAATCAGGTTACTTTGTTTGACCTTTCTGTGATTTTCAACCGATTTGACATCCCCAGGTCCAGATGATGTTCTGTATTATTGTTTCCATGTGCATCGAGGTTGGGGATGTCGGTCCTTGAACTGTCGAATTGGAGTTTGCTGCAGTCTCTGTGGAGGGATTTGGGTCAGCCATAACGCAGCAAGTGACTCATGGGAAATTGTTGTACAAAGTCAAAGAAGATGGACAGCGGCTCATGTTTCTCCCGCAGTCCAAACTGCTCACAGACACTCTGTACCGCCGTGAGACAGACCTTCTCACCGCGACTTAAGAATTTCACGGCCGGATTTAACAGCATGCGCATATTTGGAGCCCGAAATGCCACAAACCAGTTGGCTCGTTCGAATTACCCCGCACAGAGGCAGCTAACTGAATCACAGCAGCTTCGAATCTGTAGGATCTGGATTTGTTGTCTATCGTTGCAGTAAGGAATCATAGCTTAGTCTTTATTCAATTAGGATTGTAGGTTAACTAATTTTACGATGCAAATGTTTTGTCTGACATCAAGGGAATTGTAGCCGGGATTAAAATCTCACGTGACGGTGCATGCTGAACAGGACTGTGAAGGACTTTATTCCAGACAGCAAAAGGCAATTTCTTGTGTCCCAGTGAGTGGCTTGGTAGTAGAGATGATCCTCAAAACAGTGCTGGTGATCCTGACCGACTTAGCCGCTCACCTGCTGGGAAACACTTCGTTCCGTCAACACTTCCACCTTGTGTTGGCTGCCACGGTGATGTTTGGCCCAGTGCTGAGCCTTTGGGTGTCCCAGCACAGCGTCTTTGCCAAGAGAAGCCACTTCCTTTACAGGTGAGGCTGCTCCCTGTCTCCCAGTGGTGAGCGTGTCACTAAACGTCCGTCATCATTATTTTTAATGCGCTTCTTTCATCTCTAAATTAGATTTCATCACAGCTATTTTAGGCCCGTCAGTATAAAACAACTGTTTACATTGGTAACCGCACATAAATGTATTCATTCAAAAAGGATATGGACCACTTTCCACAAAAAAGTATATACATTCTAATACTCTTACTGCTCCTCCTAATGCTTCTCGTCCCCAAACTGCTCCTTGTCTTTATTTTTCTAATTGGCGGGGAAAATCGCTTTCGTGTGCGGCAATTATTCCATCTGTGTTTCAAAGTTACCGGCAGTTGTCAGTCCGCCTGCGAAAATGGGAGTCCATCAGTGATGGGCTGAAGGACTTTTCATCAGTACTGACGGACAGGTGTAAATTCCCACCTCTGCCTTAAGATTGGGTTATACTTGACGCGTGGATGATTCGCACAGAAATGCGACGTGTGGAATCCCGTCCAAGAACACTTTTCCACCATCCATACTCTGTGCAGTTAACCGATATTCTCCCATACTATAGGTGGCAGTGAATAGCGTGTATGGCATACAAACAATACAAACAACACTTAACTGCAAGAGAAGTGGAGAACCCTGTTGTTGTCCTACAACTTCTACAACATGGCGACTCTAATCGATCTTAAAAACCTTTTTAAAAAAAATTAAAATCCACTGATTGTTTTCACATGGACATGGTATTAAGCGGAAGTCAACCCAAACATATTTTTTTTCAAGGCGTTTCAAGGCGTTTGTGGAATATAAATTAAGCAGAAAAATGCACTCGTTTTTAGCAATCTCTGGGGGCGGCCATTTTGGCCTCTGTTGACTGAAAATGACATCACAACTGCTCACAATGACCAATCAGCGCTGATCTGTTTTCTGAATCTGAGCCGTGATTGGCCGTTAAGAGCAGTTGTGATGTCATTTTCAGTCGACAGAAGACAAAATGGCCGCCCCCAGAGATGGCTAAAAACGAGTGGATTAACACTTATTCCACAAACGCAATATTTATCAGAATGCCTTGTTTCAACTACTGGGTTTGCCCAGAATATATTCTTGAAAAAAAAAAATGCGTTGACTTCCACTTTAAGCCTACATATGTTTGTAACCGGTCTTCTGCCAGTAAAAGCTCTTCCGCCATTTTCTTCCGCGTGGGCCGCCTGCGTGGTTTAGAAATGTCTTCAATCACGCGGTGTGAAAAGTTTTGCCAATGCTACGCCTCGCGGAGGGGCGCGGTTGTTGAAATGACATCACGGAGCGGTGCGGACCTCGCGGATGTGTCAAGCATAAACCAAGCCTCAGTCTGATGCTTCAAGAATGCTGTGATCCCGCAACTTTACGACATCAAAACAAGCGCCTTTGTATTGTATTGTATTTCCACTCTTAACTTGTTAGCAGGATTACAAAAATATTAATTCGTCGGAACACAGGTGTACACCATAGACTGGTCACCAACCATATAGATAAACATTCACATCTATGGAAAATTTAGAGTCTTCACTTAACATGCATGATTTTGGAATGTGCGAGGAAGCAGGAGTACCGGGGGGAAAAAGACACACAAGCCCATGCCACCCAGAAACGCCGAAGCTTCCGAATCTCAGAATTGTGAGGCAGAGGTACTAACCAGTAGTCCAGGTAGAGACTGTCAAAAATGATCTTGGTTACTGATTTTTTTTTTTTCCAGGATGTTTCTGCGATCTGGTTGGGGATGGACGTGCATCTTCGTCGGCTCCTTTGTCTTCCTTTTGTCCTTCTCCTCCCGCCGGTCCCTCTCACTGTCACTCCGTCACCTCTCCCGGCTTGGAGCGGCTGGGGGACTGTGGTTCGTCTTCTGCAAACTTCTCGACATTCTCGAAAATGCTACAGGAAGCTGCTACGAGTCCCTACCGGGCAGCCCGGAGATCGACGACAGTCAGCCTCTCTTGCTGTTGCGAGAAGGTGCGAGCAAGGCAGAATGCCTCAAAGCCGGGATGCTTTGGCGAGGATATGAGGTTTCAGAGGATGTTTTCCTCCTGTGTCTCTGCTGCCTGCTGCTCGCGGAAGAAACAGCAGTGTTTGGTCCTTACCTGAGCCTGGGTGGGTTTTCGGACGCCCCGCTTAGGATCCTCTTCCTGTTCTGTGTTCTCCTGCTCAGCCTCTGGCTCTTCCTGCTCCTCTGTCTCCTCGCCTACTTCCCCCAGTTCCCCACACAGCTGTTAGGAGGGGCTCTTGGTTGTTTGAGTTGGAGGGGATTGTATCAAGGGTGGTACTGTCAGGGTCCCTGCTGGTACTGCCCTGGGAGACCTGGACTTGGACTGCTCAAAAACCAAGACTGATGTTGAACACAGAGATCTGAGTAATTGCACAAGTACAAGCTCAGGTGATAGAGGATTGTGGGTTCCATCCTAGGGTCGCCAGAGTTAACCACCCATGAGTTGCTCCTGGTGGTACTTTAGCAGTGTGTTGTTAATTTTTCATTAACCATTGTGGGTGAAAGAAAGCGTTTGAGTATCTTCAAGGTAGAAAAACAAATAAGTAAAGCTCATTTACCACACTGCTACAACTAATCAAGACTTTAATGCTAAATTGGGTGGTTTCTGAATAATTCTACACTATTGTCAGTCAGAAAATGGATTACAGAAACATGTTGGTGCATTGCTGCCACTTCTGTTCTGAAATGACGAAGATGAATAAAAGAGTACAGTAATCCCTCATTTATCGTGGTTAATTGGGAACAGAACCCCCCACAATAGGTGAAAAACCACAAAGTAATGGTTGACTTATTATTAATTTATAATTCTTTTAAAGTTTTATTTTGGGGTGATTTACATCTCTGTTGCCATTGCGAACCCCCTGACATGGTTCCCACCCTTCTAAATTCTTGTTATACAACCAATTTAACCATAAAAATGCAAAATGATGAATAAATATCAAGCTGCAGGCTGTGAGAGGAACGTGAGCTTCAACTGTGGCAGCGGGCGATTACGACGGAACGTTCGCTAATAACTACGTTAAAGTCTTAATTTTTAGCATAATATTGACTTACCGTAACTGGAATGCCGTGGTGTAGGGCTGCTCGATTAAGCGATTTTGAAACGAAACCGAATTTTCTGGATAAAACGATGTTAAAACGGTCAAATCGATTTTATTTTATTTTAGGTGTATCTAAGCCACCGTAGTTTCCTCTGCATTTCCGCTTCCTCCCACGAGCGCGCAGTCCGGAAAAACTACAACAACACCGGCGCTACCGGTTATTCTGCTATTTGCTCAGGCAAGTGAGCGTTTGGTTTATAAATCGGGCAAAAATAGATCTGTAGTGTAGTGTGTGCCCCGCATATACAATACAACCCGTGAGCAAGTAACTCAACGTCTGAAAGGTGTCCCTTTTTTCTCCTCTACAACGGACCGCTGGCCAGCCGGTGCATACGTACTTTTAAGCTTGACAGTGCATTGTATTATTAAGTGACAATTTTGCACTAATAAGTAAGACCTGGAAGGGCTGAAAGGCTAGTCACTAGCTGGTTGTCAAAATGACTTGCTGACAGACTGTTTGGTTTACAGAATTGTCTACTTTCTCTCATGTTGATGATTTCGTTTCAGATGGTATATGCACTTTCTTCTTTCATTATTGGTTTGATTAAGAACAGATCTGAAATCTATTGTGTAAGTAAAATGCTAAATTGATTGCCATTTTAGTTCAAAGAAAGAAAAATTAAGATTAAATAAAAGACATTCAAAATATTTCATTTTCCATTATTTTTTATTTTACAAAGAAATCGGAATCGTAAAATCGAGTTTGAGAGAAAATCAGGATTTTTTTGTTGGGCGAAATCGAACAGCCCTACTGGGGTGCATTTTATCCAAAGATACAATCCTGGTGTAATGCACTTTTAAATGCTTGTCGTCGTCATTGTGCAAAGCGAACGTGACATTACTTCTTACTATAATTCTTCTTCGTTGCCTCCTTCTTTTAAAATGAAAAAAGAAGCACGGAGATAATCATGGCTTAATCAACTTTCTCTTTGCACAATAACATGAACAAGGTCCTTTGGATAAAATGGAATGAAGGATTCCAGTTAAGGTAAGTTGTTTCAAGACAAACTTAAGACAAAATTCACAAATATTTTAACATTTTATTTGCTGATGTTTCGTTGTCCTTGTGTTGAGCACGTCGTGCTTGCCGGGTGACTGAGCACGTTCCGCTCACAATCTCTGAACACAGCTGTTTACTACCCTCTTATACAGCTTGCCCCTGACTAACTGATCGGCACATTTGAATAACGCTATAAGTTTCCGAACAGACCGTTGTTCAACAGTGCTGCTCGTTTGTTAGAGTGGACGAGACTAGCGAGAGGCTGCGATCATGCGCAGCCAATCAGCTCACGGGATAAATCCACTTGTGCTCTTGTTGGGCGATCTTGTGTCGGGAACCAATCACGCGCCTTTTATGAGTGCCCGCGGGTATTTACAAAGCCTCCAAGTCAACTCATCTCTTTGAAACATTTTTGAAAAGGCGCGATGCAACGAGGCCGCGAAACTCGAACTGCGAAGTGGCAAGGAATTACTGTAATTGAAAAACTCAATTTCAGCTGCACGATCGACAACGAAAATATGAGTATTACAATGAAAATTTCAGGCTGTTGGTCCACCATTAGGGAGTTAGAAGTGAATTACTTTGGTAGAGAGCAACCTTCATGTGAAATGTTACACGAGATGTGAAAACTCTTGAGACTTCAGCTCTAAATGTGACTGCTGTTTTTTTTTTTGTTTTGTTTTTTTAATGATGCCACCCCAGAATGATAGCAGTGGGCAATATAATACAGTTCATTAAGTATTAAGTATACATTTTAAAGCAATGATGGCTTAAGGATGAAAGCTTACTTAAGCCTGGAACAAAATCATTGTTATGGAATATGGACACAGATGTACTGTAACTACACTAGGCACGAGTGAAAAATGATCTACTTCAAGGTTGATTTTGTTCCATTTCTTATATTTTATATCATAGTGCAGGTGTAAGAAATTGTCCAGTGTGAGTTAATAAAATGTCCTCTGCAAAGTAGTTATGTCAGGGAAAAAAGGTTGTTGAATATGTCAAATGTTTGAAATAAATCACAATCTTGTACACTTCGCATCAATAGTTGATGTGTCCTTACTTGCTGCGACTGAGGGCCGTTTTCCCAGAAAATTAAAATACACTTTGAGACAAAAACTTTTGTTCTGTGTGTTTCAGATCGCACAACTAAAATAAATTATTGATGCTGAATGCCCAAATTTCCTTTGGGTCTCTGTCACTATTAAGATCATTTAAATTGGGAATATTAATTATTATTGCTCTCCTTCCCTGATTTTATCTAACAATTTTGACAAAAAATCAAAACAAAACATCTGTTGCACTACTTTAAATGATCAGTTCTGGAGACCCTTTTGAAAGTGTTTTTTATTGATCAAACAGCTTCAGAAAAGATATATTTCTTCTGTATATACAAAATACTCATCCCAATCAACAGTTAAAGATGCTGCTGTGACATCCATCGTTAGAAGCAGAAATTGACAGCGCTATGAAGTATTTGATACTCCAAAGGTGTTGCAGTCACAGAGCAACCCTGCTTAAAATCACACTATCCACTATCCACCTTCCCGAGGTTGAATGATTACCTCATTTTAAGGGTTACCTTAAAGTTCCTTCATGAAAACCTGAACCAAGAAAGAATAATCCAATGTATGCACAAACAAAGTTAGTACCATCCTGGAGTGAACATCCAAGAATCAATGGGATCATTTTGCATTTTCTGCAGTGACCTTTGACATGAATCAACACAACTTCAGTTGTACTTGGGTGTTCGGTGTGCACTGCTACAACGAATGTGAACATCAAGGCGACCTCAGTACTGTTCTCAAACTACCCACGCACACTGTTGCATGAGGGGTAATGTCTCTCCTTATTGTGAGACTCTGAATATTACCAACATGGTAAACAATAAAATAAAAGTATACTTGTACTATTTGATGATGACACTTCAGAGCTGTATGTAGTGGGTCAGGGTTTGGACAGGCAAAGACAAGTAGAGAGATCCTCAACACCAATTAGGAGAGATTGTGAGTCACGTTAGGGGAGGAAATCAAGGACTAATTGAATTCATCAAGAAAGTAACGGTATAACAGAATCAAAGGAGTCCAGTGGCTCCCAGTGACAGTCCATCAAGGCATCAAAGAGCTCCTCACTGCGCTGCATAAAATCTGTGTTCCACTGGTCAACATCACATTCTTGGAATGGCACTGTAAATGTAAAAAAAAAAAAAAAAGCATCACTGCAGGGCGCAATGGAACTAAAGGTACTTTCTGTCAATACTAAATGTTACCCCTAACAACAAACACATTGACACTGTCCAATAACAACCACTAATGGCACACTACTATTTCTTCTGAATTAGCAAAGTAAAAAATACAAAACACCCCTCCATGAGCCATCACCTTACTGTGGTGTCACAATGATCCTAGAATCTATATCGAAGCCTCGCCGCGAAAAATAGACAAAAAGCGGACTACAGACGAAAGACGGATTAAATATATGGGATTCCGACTATGCTTAGTCCGTCTATTTTAAAATTGTTCCCGTCATTCATCAACCGTTAGCCAAACGGGCGGATAGACGGACCCGCCCGTCACATAGACGTAATGCCCAGCTCCGCAAATATCTAGTTGTGATTCACAGGAAAGTGAAAACTCAAGCATCTGAAGTTCATGCAGGAAATGTTTATACAGTTATAGATTGGTAAAGAAAAAAAAAACAGCTTAATTTTTTACCCACTCTTATTTTAAACACAACTAATCAGTAAGAGATTAGTGGTTGCAATCAGACAACAACAATAATGTTTCAGGGGTTCATCTTAACGGGCCAACTATTACATTGCACAGTAAAAGTGAGAGACTAAAGTGTTTGTTACCTTCTGCATTATCCTCACCATCTCCAGTCTCTTCTTGACTCTGCTGGGAACCAATGAACATTATGAACATTATTATAGGTACAAAACTCAAAGAGCAATTACGTCATTTGTAAGGTAGCTTCAACCGCATTTGACCGTGGCTTGAAGTCCTTGAAATAAACAAAACGAAACTCAGCCTAAACCAGTGGCTCGGTTCTCAAAGTGCGGTACAAATACCACTTGAGGTACACAGGCTCCCTCTAGTGGTATTCAAAAGAATCACTGAATGACATGTTCAAACAACAACAAACAACATAGTATTATAGAGTGTCTTGAAAAAAATGTAAAGTTACACCATCCGTTACTAGGACCAAACCGACTGATATTGGCTTTTACTTCTGCAAAAATCAGCTAATGTTTTGTCGATTTTTTTATTTTTAGACATTAACACATGTAACGACCAATCATGGCTCACCTGTTTTCTGAACCCTGAGCAACGTTGATGTCATCTTCAGTCGATAGAAGTGACAAAATGGCCACCCCCCGAGCTAGCTAAAAATGGGTGGATTTCTCATATTCCACAAATGCAATATTAATCAGGATGCCGTGTTTAGACTAGTGGGCCTGCATAGAACATAATCTGGAAAAAAATATGTTTGGGTTGACTTCCACTTTAAAGGGCAATACATTTAGGGCTGCACAATATTGGAGAAACATGCAATATGTGATATGGATGTTGGCTGTAGTGATATCGATATTATTGCGATATTTAACATGTACCTAAAGAAATTACATTTTTATAATCTATTGAAAGGAGTACATGTTTGTTCATGCAACAAACTAAGCAAGCTCAATGTGTTTTTATCATATTAATTGGAATTTCCCTAGATAATGTCGACCTATTGGGTGGGGATGCACATATAAGTTTGTATCTGACTGGTCAAATTCAGATAAAAGCATACAATTCCGTAAGAAAATTATTGCATGTCGTTGCGATATGCATATTATCAATATTTTTTCAATACAATGTGCAGCCCTGAATATAATAACATTGATTCATTTATGTAAGTACATTTTAAGAAACCACAAAAAAATCTGCTATATATTTGATTTGAAGCATGTCCGCCTCACAGTGCAAATGTTGTGGGTTCGAATCTGGCCCCACACTTCCTGTGTGGAGTCTCGTCACTCTAAATTGTCCCTAGGTATGATTGTGTGTGTGTGTGTGTGAATGTTTGTTTGTCAGTGTGTGCCCTGAGATTGGCTGGCATCCAATTCAAGGTGTGTACCCCGCCTACTGCCCGAAGTCAGCTGGGATAGGCTCCAGCACCTCCGCGCCCCTTGTGAGGATAAGACGCCGTGCACTTGTGACGCAGCTTCGGCGGCAGGAGGGGTTTCGTGCTGTGCACACACATTTTTTTATTTGTGCTTCTTCTGCGCGGCTAACGAGGAATCAAAACTTGGCACCGACATTCTAAAATATGAATCATTCTGGTCATGCATTTTGAACGTCTGACAGACCACACCCTAATGCTACGTTCACACCAAACGCGAATGAAGCGTTCCGAGTCGCTTGATTCGCTCGCGTTTGACCGTGGGAAATTTGAATCTTGAATACTGCAGCCGCTCATCCGCTCAGAGCGGAGAGGGGAGGGGCTTCGCTTGGTAGTAGACGACGACAGCATTTTTCAACATCACAATCAAATGGCCGACACACTATGCAAATGCTAACAATATTGCTGTCTTGGTAAAGTTTTTTTAAATTTATTTATTTTTTTGCTGTCTTGGTAAAGCTCAAGAACTGTAAAAAAAAAAAAAAAAAAAAGCTGCCGAGTGAACAGGACGCTGTTTGGCTGTGTGACGTAGTATCCACGATGCTGATTGGCTGCCGCAGTATCCCCGATGCTGATTGGCTGCCGCGAGGTGGAGTGGCGAAAAAAGTTGACTTGATTAATACGCGACGAATGGACGGATTTTCAGGGCTTCGCACCGCATCCCACCGCTCCAAACGCATCATTCGCACCGCCCGGCGCGCAACCGCGCCCGCCCGCGTGAACGACATTGACTCCAATACAAATGCGCCGCCAGAAACGCATCAATCGCGTTTGGTGTGAACGTAGCATAACAATTTCGTCCAGTCCAGTTTCGTCAATGAAAACTCATATACATCACGTCATATTTTAGTCACCAAACAGCCATGTTTAGCACGGCATCGTCAAGGAAAAAAGGGGCGTTCACAAAGTGTTGTTTTCATATCTGTAATCTGTATCTGTGCATTTACATATCTGTAAAGAAACACTATACAAATACTTAGATGGCTTTTCATTTAACCCATTAAGGACAGGAGCGCATAACCGCATTCCTACCACTAGAGCCGGGAGGGCTGTTGTGTCTTTCTACCCTTAAAGCCGAGAGAGCGTACACGTCATTTTCTTTTTATTATTTAATTATCGGTCTCTTAACAAATAAAATGCACCAGAATATACACGTGACGGTGTTGTAAGCCCATGGAGGACGTTACAGAATTCTTGCGAGTCATCGCGGGAGCTCTTAAATGAGTAACGGCAGTGATAAGCGTCGCGCTTGTGGACTTTGAACCAGCAGAACCGAAAGGGATATATAGTTAAGATATATGTTTATAGACAATGACAATATCGACGTCTTTGTAACAGAATAGAGGATGGTAATTACCACTGGATTTTTTTTTTACATTAAAAATCATCAATACATCTCCGATTGAAACAGTAAAGATTAATAAACTCGGGCGTGTGTGCAAGCCACAAGTCTCAAATTCTTTTGGAATTATGTTTCTGTCTCCTACAGTGGCTGAGATATTAATTATTTTGTAGGTGTTGAATTTCTGGGAAAACTTAGGTTTTCAAGGATAATTCCAAAGACGACCTTAGGTTTTGGGGAGCTGTTGAGCCAGGCGCTTTAGGCCTTAATGGATTAAGCAGCAGTGTCACTCCATCTCACATACCTGCACATCTCCTGTCGCATCAGAAGACGGGGGCGGCAACCCCGTGGGAGGTGGCGGCACCATGTGACTGGGTGGTGGGTATCCATACGGGCCATAGTTGTAGTTGTAGCCACTGTTGTAGCCGCCGTTGTATCCGGTATTGTAGCCACTGTTGTAGCCACCGTTGTTGTAGCTGCTGTACTGATCGTAGCTGCCCCATGGAGAGTAGTAACCTTGACCCCCACCACTGGGGTTCCCAAAATAACTCGACTGGGTGTAGGTAGTCGGGTAATTCTGACTCGGGGCCACCCAGGTGGTTGTCTTCTGGCTACAGAACAAATGAATAAAATATAATGTAAGTTAATTATAGAGTGACAATTCAGAATCAAATGTTTCACGGTGTATATCAAAATAGGCCTGTGTATCAAATTTCATTTTTTGCTGAGGGCCACATCGTAGTTATGGCTTCCATCCGAGGGCCGCTCTGACTGTGAACCAAAATAAATGTATGATCGCCTCATATTACAAATACAGTGGTTTTGAAATCAGTGGCCAGTAAAAATGCTTCAATTATTATTACATTTATTTTAAAAAGGGGATTGGTAACAAAAAATGCTTGCATTCTCTCAATGTTTTTAAAAGTGATGACAATTTGCAAATTGGGTATTTTAGCAAGAAACAAAGACGATGTACATTATTTGCTTTCGTTGGCCATATAAAATTATGTGGCGGGCCGGTGCGTGGGTTTTTGTCCGAGTATTATGACTACCTCCTTCATACCAAAAACACTGATGTTAGGTTCATTGAAAACTAAATTGTCTAAAAGTGTGCAAGTGAGTTTGAATGGTTGTTTGTCTACAATGTACCCTGCAATTGGCTGACTACCAAGCCAGGCAGTCGCCCAAAGTCAGCTAGGATAGGCTTCAGATCACCCGCGCCCCTAATTTGAAGAAGTGCTATAGAAAATGAATGGATGGATGGTAGTCCAAAAAAGCACCAGCATCAATCAACAAGGGGTGAATGTAACGAGACAAAAAAAAATTGTAAACAACTGATGATGCTGCACAAATTGTGCAATCAAATTCAAAGCAGCAAGACTTGAGCATCTTAACCTGACACGTCAACAGTTCTAAAAGGATCAATCAATCAATCAAATGTCTTTTTATAGCACTTTTCATACAAGAAAAATGCAACTCTAAGTTCTGTCCAATAAAAATGTCCAAAACACAACATAAAAGGAAGACCCGTTCCCGCCCTCCCTCCTAACAAACCCAAAGACATACTGTGTATCCACCAGTACATCAGCACTCGCACATACACACACACCCACACAACCTGATAAACTGTGTTAAAAAAGACATGACAAGGCAGAGAGAGACCATATGAAGAAAGGGTACCCAAGGGGGACTCATTCACGCTGTGGAGAATGACAGCCCACGGGCCACGGGGAGTGCCACCATCACAGAGATTAGCCCAGATCAGATAAAGTCAGCGTGTTTTGTTGTTATATAGTGTTTAAGTATTTTTTTTTCAGATGTGTGTGAATTGCCTGCCCGACTATTCTTGCTTCTGTTCACATTCATGTCTGCCATTTTATGGAGACGCACTTTATTAAACTCCAATGAGGGAAATTAAATTTACAGTGCTGTAATTCTGTTCAGTCTCATTGCCTTATGTAATTATGGACATAGATATTACTGGACTTTTTCTAATGTTGTGGACTTCTGTTCTTGTGTGCTGCTACTGTTCACTTTGCTGCTAATATGAGGCATGTTTTTCTTGTTGTCATAGGAAGGTGGCAACAAGGTGGATATTGTGCAGAAACATTTTATATCCAAGTACTTTATAGTAACTACAGGAATTATGTCATATCAAATTGTTGTTGTTATATCAACTTCTCGTGACGAGTTATATGAAATCATGTGACAACAAAAGCACAAACCAGCTCTTTAAATGTCAAATGATGATGATGATGTGAGTATCTTACGCCTTTGCCACAGCAAGACTGAGTCGGAGTGCCTTTCCCCCAAGGACCATGCCCTGGCATTCCTCGATTGCCTTCTTCTGCTCATTTTCATCTCCAAACTTGACAAAGCCATAACCTCTGCAAGCAAAACAACAGTCAGACCTCCTCTCCATGAATGTGTATATTTCATACTTTTTATTGAAAAGCAACGTATATTGAGAACAGTATATAGATGGGTATTATTATGGTAGAACTGAAACTTGTGGTTTTACTTTTAACATGAAGTAGCATCACTTCAATTGTGAGTTGCTCTTGCTTAGCCTATATGGGGAAAACAATAGTTTTAGCATAAGATGACAAGAAAACATTTCTTCAGGCTTCTAGTGAAAATGGATGTAGCAAGTGATCAAGGTCCCTTGTGTTGTTATCCAGAAGCTACTAGACAACAGAAACAAAAAATGTTGTAAATTACTATGTAAGCTTTGTTACAATACTGATCAATGATATCAAAATACACCAGTGATTCTCAAAGTGCGGTACACGTACCGGCTCTCTCTAGCGGTATGTGTAATGGTCATTGAATATTGTCACACTCACAACACAGCAGTTGTGCTGTTCATAAGCTTTGAAATTTTTGATTTTCTGGGAAGCCTTAAAGTTTACAAATAGAGTGTGATTTATGATTGGCAGAGTCAAGGAACAGGGAGAGAGAAAGCAGAGAGAGTGAACAAGAAAGTGTGTTCAGACACATAGGCTGACGATTGTGGCGAATAAGAGTTCCGTACTATCGGTAGTTTAATCTTGTTTTGGCATTTTTACAACCGACACTAATCATTTGTTTTGAAATCGTTTCCTGACAGCTTGCTACTCGTCCTGGTTACCTCGTTCAAGCTAAGGCAGCGCTAAATATAAAGGTGTGGCTACTGTCGGAGCGCCCCGTTACCATTGCAAGCACGAGCTGCTGATTCTGTCATAATGCGATCGGAAATTAATGCGAGCAGAGGGTGCTCTTCCTGTTTGAACACACACACACTTAAAGTGGGTTAGGGCATCAGAGTGATTATCTGAACACAATTTGGATTTTTTTTGTTCAATCCAATCTTTTTATGTAGTACTCGTTCACATTGCAAAAGTAAAAGTGACTTCTAATGTGGACGCATTGCCTCCGTGATGTGATGCATGCGCACAAAGAATGACGTCGAGTGACGCATCCAAAAAAAAAAAAAAAAAAAAAAGATGTATCGTGTTGCAATGCTTGTGGAAGCAAATATGGTCCTATGTGAAGGGGCTCATTCTTTTATCATCTCATATCCCCACAGTAGCGAGGTGGGAGGAGGTAGAAAGAGGGAGCTCAGACAACGCTCCTCGATCCTAAAGAGGACATCTACTAAAGATCATGTCAAGTCATTGCCGCTTAACTTAACCGTGTGCATGGCTGAATTACTACTATCACAACAAAAGTTCACTTTATGCTTCATGTTTTGAGTAAGATTAAATTAAAAGTCAAATGTTAAGACAGGAAATGTGCCTCAAAGAACCTTGCAGTGTCACGGACCATGTCAATAGTCTCCTGAGCACTCTCTCACACCCACGCAGAGCGCATACTGGCCCTTTGATAGCGTACTGGTTGGATGCGTGCGGATGAGCGTTCATACTGCAGACGCATCGCATACATAACGGATATATGAAGAGGCCAGGGTCGGATTTGAAAGAATGATTTGTACTGTTCACACTGCATGTAAAAAAACAAAAACAGATGTGTCGCATAGGGGCAAAAAAAAAAAAAATCTGAATTGAGCTACACTGTGTACATAGCCA
The DNA here is from genome assembly GCF_054856515.1 of Filicampus tigris. Classification (NCBI taxonomy): domain Eukaryota; kingdom Metazoa; phylum Chordata; class Actinopteri; order Syngnathiformes; family Syngnathidae; genus Filicampus; species Filicampus tigris. The sequence goes on from NC_141226.1 coordinate 4,997,018, forward strand.
TTAGCCAATGAGATGGTTTGTCAACAAATTATCGCGCAAACAGTAAAAATGAAATGTGGATATTGCCCCATCTATTACAATCCATCTTCCACATACAGGAAGATGAAACTTTCAATTTAGAATAATTTTCATTAAGACTTTAAGTGGAAGTCAAGCGAAAAATCTTCTTTACATTAATATGTTCTATGCGGCACCACTACTCTAAACATGTTAGTCTGATTAATATCGCATTTGTAAAATACGAATGGATCAGCAAAATCCACCCGTTTTTATTCATCTCAGGAGGTGGCCATTTTACCACTTGCTGTCGATTGCAGGTGCAATGAATGGTCGTTACCTGACCCATGAGCAACTGTGATGTCACTTTCTGTGGATAGCAAATGGAAAAATGGCCACCTCTTGAGATTATGAACATGAGTGGATTTGGCTGCTTAATTCATATTCCACAAACACAATATTAATAATCAGAATGCTGTCTTTGGACTAGTGGGGGTGCACAGAACATATTATTGTGAAGAAAATGTTGGACTTGTCTTCTCTTTAAGCAGCAGTTTACATCAGAACATCTCTCTAGAGTACCCTGACACGACTAAGCAATTTCACTCTCTTATCCGTACACAATGACACAAACACGTGTTCAGACGGCCCTGACATGTTCAGTGACATATATTTACTTTTGAGAGATGTACTAAGGATTCTGAGAAAGAAAATGACGATTGCAAAAGAACCATAATGTTTTGCTATTTGTACGGATTGTTTTGAGAAATGCATTTGCTGTTTTGCAAACTTCAATTGTGATCTGAGAAATATACCAAAACGACTGAAGAAAAACTAATGTTGGTCATCATGGTGGTACTTGGAGAGCTAATTATTTTTGGGGTGGTACTTGGTGTAAAACGTTTGAGAACCACTGGTATACAACATATCCAAGTATATAGTTCATCCGAATGGAGCAGCTGTTGGGTCCCACTGTGAGCTGATGTACCTGGAGTAGCCATATTGGTCGGTGACTACTTTGGCTCCCTTGCAGGAGGGAAAGCTATTAAAGACTTGGTGGAGCTGGTTGTCATTCACTTCAGAGGACAAGTCACCAACAAACACTGAGAACTCTGGCCTTGGAGAAGAAGAAGAAGAAACAGAATCAAGTACTCTTATTTGTTATGTAATGTGCTACATTACAGTATAATTAATGACCACAATGTCAAAATGTGTCACAATGTGAAAAAGTGTTTGCCCCCTTCCTGATTCCTTACTTTTTTGCAGGTTTGTTACACTTAAATGTTTCCCATTACCAAACAAATTTAATTACTCGAAGGCAATACAAGTAAACACAAAATGCTGTTTTTATAATGAAGGTTTTTATTAAGGGAGGAAAACAAAACCAATCCTGAATGGCTCTGTATGAAAAGGTGATTGCCCCCTAAAGCTAATAACCGGTTGGGCCACCCTCAGCAGCAACAACCGAACTGAAGCGTTTTCTATACCTGCCAGTGAGTCTTTCACATCTCTGTGGAGATGTTTTGTACCACTCTTACTTGAGGAGTCGCTTTAATTCAGCAATTCTGGAGGGTTTTTCAGCATGAATAGCCATTTAAAGGCAATGCCACAGCATTTCAATCAGGTTCAAGTTTGGACTGCGACAAGGCCACTTAAAAAATCAAACTGTTTTTTTTTTAAGCCATTCAGACGTTGGCTTGCGCTTTTGATCATTGTCATGATGCAGAAACCAAACGCGCTTCATCTTAAAGCGGAAGTCAACCCAAACATATTTTTTTCAAGAATATGTTCCCAGCAGGCCCACTAGTTGAAACACGGCCTAGAGATGGCTAAAAGCCGGTGAATTAACTCTTATTCCACAAACGCAATATTTATCAGAATGCCTTGTTTCAACTAGAACATATTCTTGGAAAAATAATTTTTGGATTGACTTCGACTTTAAGGTTACAAACTGAAGGTCAAACATTCTCCTTCAGGATTTTCTGGTAAAGAGCAGATTTCATGGATCCATCAATCATAGTAAGTCATCCAGGTACTGAATTGGCGAAGTATGACTATTGATATCACCTTCTTTTTCCGAAATGTGTGTTACATATACGTCAGATATAACGAGACGCATGCCTTCCTAAAAGTTAAACTTTTGGCTCATCCGTCAGTAGAATATTCTCCCAAAGATCATGGGACTCATTCAGGTGTGTTTTTGCAAAAGTAAGACGAGCCTTTATGTTCTTTTTTGTCAGCAGTGGTTTTCGTCTTGGGACTCCACCATATGGATGTCATTTTTTCCCAGTCTCTTCGTCATTGTGAGGGAGGTCAGCAATTGTTTAAGATGTTGTCCTGGGTTCCTTTGTGTCCTCCTGGATGAGTTAGTCGCTATGCTCTTGGGGAATTGCTGCAGGCTGACCACTCCTGGGAAGGTTCACTACTGTTCCATGCATTCTTTCTATGTGGATAATGGCTCTCACTGTGATTCGCTGAAGTCCTAAATTAGGAAGGACTTTGTAAACATTTCCAGAGTGATTATGCCAATGACTTTATTTCTCATCTGTTCTTGAATTTCTTGACTCATGGCATTTTGTTGCAGCTCTTAGAGATCTTATGGCCGACCTTTTTGTCAGGCATGTTCCATTTAGGTGATTTCTTGACTGAACAGGTCTGGAGGTAGTCAGGCTTGGGTGTGGTCCGTGAAAATGAAGTGAAAAATGTGATTCGCCACAGTAAATTCATGATTTATCAAAGGGGGCAAGTACTTTTTCACAGTGTCAGGCAGCTTTGAATACTTTTTCTTTCATAAATCTAATCGTTTAATTAGGTTATCTTTGTCTGATCTTTACATTTGTTTGATGATCTTAAACTTTCAAGTAGGGGAAACTATGCAAAAAAATTAGGGAGAAGGGAGCAAATACGTTTCCATGGCGCTGTATCAGAAACTCATCCATTAGTGACAGGTCCGATGCAATTTTACACAACTGCAATCTCCAGCTATATTATGAACTGTTAATTTCTAAGTGTGAATTAGGGGTTGGACGCCTTCAGATTTTTCTGTAGTCTACGGTAAGGTGATGATAGTCTAGTCGACGTCGGCTAACAGATCATCATTGATATTTTCACTCAACTAGCTGAACGCACCAATGTATAAACAACAAACTGGAAAAAAAAAAAAAAATTACTGTGTGCCCCTCCAAACAAGCTCACTTGCTCAATGACTTACTCTCCCTGCCCTCATTCACTCAATCGCATTCAGACCCTCGCTCAGCCAATCACATTCAGATACTTTCAAAGGTACAGTCGGAATCTGTACAACAACACCAATTCATGTAGCACAACTACGGGGTCGCTACTTGAAACAGTATATAAGACAACATAGGTTTTAAAAACTAATGGAGGGAATGGTTTTCAATCGTGTATTGTAGCAAACCCTCAGTTGTGTTAGGTGGATAGTTGCAAGAGTTTTATAAGATCTGACTATCTACAACCCTACTAGACTAAGTTTTCTCAACAAGCACACAATCCCCTCGCTCTCCTTGCACTGGCATCAGCACTTGACTCCAGTCCAATGTTACAGAGAAGCAATACACTAACCGTTCATTTTTACAATAAAGAGTTTATTGATCTACCTTGGCTTGTCTCCATTTCATTGTCTAAGTAGATGCAACATACACTGTCTGTGTTTTTATTGTTACAGAACTGCAACTGTCCGTTGGTCAATATGCTGACGGCTAACGTGAGGATTTAAGGCTGCTCATCATGTTGTGTTAGCGATATGCATTTCTTATAAATTGAGACAGACTTGCATATTTTGCAAGTGGCCGCGCTACCGGTCTCATTTATAACAATTAGTACACATGATTGATGCACCGCTCCTAGTTGGATATTCAAGCCCACCGTCTGTAGATTTCTGTGAGGTGTCCGTGTCCATAGTATATGAGAGGCGATTAGTCGACCTCAAGCTCTAACCGTCAGTGCAGAGTGGCAATGTCAATGTGGCGACTAGTCGGTTCAACCCCTTGTTTCAATTCAAATTGAGAAACCCCATTATTGGCATGACAAAAACATACAAGGCAGCTTTATTCAGTTACGGAAAAATATTAAAGTTGAGTTTTATTGGCATGTACGTATACTGTATTGTACATTCTTAGCTGTAAGACATTTACTTTTAATGATAAAGCAGTATTATAAGATATTTGTGAGCATTTGAAAGACATTCAAGTGATCTGGGATCATTATTTGTAGTATGCTTATGGTTTAAACCAGAGGTGTCCAAATCCGGTCCTCAGGGGCCATTGTCCTGTATGTTTTAGATGTCTTCCTCCTCCAACACACCTGATTCAAATGATCAGGATCTTTATCAGGCTGCTGCAGAACTTGCTGATGAGCTGATCATTTGAATCGGTGTGTTGGAGGAGGAAAACACGTAAAACATGCGGAACAGTGGTTTAAACTATTAATACAGACAATTAATTACATTTTTGAAGGGGCATCAATTACTTAGCTCTGGTGCCACTGTGAAAGATTTTACAATTTTTTTTGACTTTGTAAATGCTGATGACACATGAATTATTCTCTAGCTATGTTCAGTAGGAATTCTTGCAGAAAATGAATCTCTTGATTAACACGAAGCGTACAGGCGGTCTGATTTCTCAAACTTACCCTGCCTCCTGTCGTTTCCCATAGGTGGCAAAGTTTAGCTTAAACTTTCGAGGCTGCAAATGGGAAAAGAGAACACACACTAAGACAACCACAATCTCTGCAAAGACCTGTAGTATAGCACTGATATTGCTGGGAATAAAGAGAGATGTTATTATGGTTATTTTTGTTTACATACCTCCTCCACCTTTAGCGCATTCCTCTGTTAGTTGCTACCAGAGACTCTATTCACCAGCTTCAAACAAAGTTCATTCATGTACAAGCAGCCTCTCGGCAGCAGGTACAGGCCAATGGACAGCGGAGCCCAGTAGCTTGGCCAGTTCACAGGGCCAACAGTAATTTGGTAGCAGTACTAGACTACGTTTTCTCATATACCGTTTAATTCACAGTCAAATGTACTCACTACAATCATGGTGAACAAATGCCAACACATCTAAATGCATGCATGCTGCACAATGTGCCATATTTGCCTGCAGAAAAGGAAAGATACACTTAATACTGTACTACAGGGTCCTAACTGAATTCAAGTCTTTTTTAGGAAACAAAACCACAATACATGAATTTATCAGCAAGCATTTTGTTTCTACTACAACAAAAGAGGGACATTTACTAATTGAGCTCCACTATCCACTCAGTATGAAGGTGGACTAATGCTAATAACAGAGACTATCACTGAAGAAAAAGGAAAGTCAGTAGTATTCCTATGTACAATGGAGAAATGATGACATTAAGCATATGTGAAAGAGTTCAAAGTAAGCAACTAGTAATGAGGCCATACCGGGTTTGAGGCAGGAACCAGTTTTCCATTTAGTCTTTGAACACAGCGGTCGACGCTTGCT